>NC_133125.1:192213079-192513079 GCF_048418815.1 Hemitrygon akajei | reverse complement strand
GTGTAGGAATATTGTCTGGGTCTCAAACAACAACACACACAAAATGCTGGTGGAACACTGCAGGCCAGGCAGCATCTATAGTGAGAAGCGCTGTCGGTGTTTCAGGCCGAGACCCATCATCAGGACTAACCGAAAGGAAAGATAGTAAGAGACTTGAAAGTAGTGGGGAGCGGGAGAAATGCGAAATGATAGGAGAAGACCGGAGGGGGTGGGATGAAGCTAAGAGCTGGAAAGGTGATTGGCGAAAGTGATACAGAGCTGGAGAAGGGAAAGGATCATGGGAAGGGAGGCCTCAGGAGAAAGAAAGGGGGGGGGGACACCAGAGGGAGATGGAGAACAGGCAAACAACTAAATATGTCAGGGATGGGGTAAGGAGGGGAGGAAGGGCATTAATGGAAGTTAGAGAAGTCAATGTTCATGCCATCAGGTTGGAGGCTACCCAGCCGGTGTATAAGGTGTTGCTCCTCCAACTTGAGTTTGGATTCATTTTGACAGTAGAGGAGGCCATGGGTAGACATATCAGAATGGGAATGGGACATGGAATTAAAATGTGTAGCCTTTTTATATTGTCTTATGTAATACTTTGTTTAGTGTTTTCATCTAATCTGTAAACCAAGTTTGGTATATGTATAAAATGTGACATTAAAATATGTACTTATATTGTATTATATTATCATGGAGTCGTTTTTTAAATTCTATTACAACTTTAAGCAAGTCTACAGAGAGTTTGGCCTCATCACGTAGGACATCAATAGAGTAGCTCCTTAGCAGCTAGCCAACTAGTTTAAATAACGTTAACTATGCTAATGAACGAATAACACCTGTTAAGCTCACCTCAACATGTCTTTTTTTAATTAAACAAAATATACTTTATTCAAAAATAAAATTATATACAATAACCGTTCAAAGACTTTCAATTCTTTACAGTTGGTACCATTACTGTCTTTACATTTTCAAAATTCAAAATTTTGCCACCCACGTTGCACTCTGTTCTTTCATATTTACATTCAGGGGGTATACCCCCAACTCTCCTACCCCTCAACTCCCGCGGGAGAAGAACTTTAGACTGTGGTCCTTCCCCACCGGGCCCTTGCGGTGGCTGCACCGAGTTTGAGTGCGTCGCTCAGCACGTACTCCTGCAGCCGAGAATGTGCCAGTTGGCAGCATTCCCCCACGGACATCTCCGTGTGCTGGTAGACCATCAAGTTTCGGGCCGACCAAAGAGCGTCTTTGACCGAGTTGATGATCTGCCAGCAGCACCAGATGTTGGTCTCGGTGTGCGTCCCCGGGAACAGCCCGTAGATCAGAGAGTCCTCTGTCATGCAGCTGCCTGGGACGAACTTCGACACTGTCCCTTCCATCCTCCTCCACACCTTCTCCGCGAACCCACAGTGTGCAAAGAGGTGAGTCACCGACTCCTCCTCACTGCAGTCCTCCCGTGGGCAGAGGGGTGTGGAGACGATGTTCCGGGCGTACAGGAGGGATCGGACTGGGAGGGCCCCTCTCACCGCCAGCCAGGCGAGGTCTTGGTGCCTGTTGGTGAGGTCTGGCGATGAGGCATTTTGCCAAATGAACTGGACAGTCTGCTCAGGGAACCACCCCACTGTGTCCATCTCGTCCTTCTCCTGCAGTGCCTGCAGGACCTTATGTGCTGACCACTGCCTGATGGCCCTGTGGTCAAAGGCGTTGACCTGAAAGAACTTCTCTACGAAGGACAGGTATGGCGGCAACGACCAGCTGACAGGGGTGTTGCGCGGGAAAGGGGCCAGACCCATCCTTCGTAGCCAGGGCGACAGGTAGAACCTGGGCAGGTAGTGGTACTTGGTGCCCACGTCCTGGGATCCACACACAACCTGATGCAGCCACACACGAAGCTGGCCATCAGGGTGAGGGCAACTTTGGGGACGTTTTTGCCCCCGTTGTCCAGGGACTTGTGCATGGTGGTCCGTCTGACCCGCTCCATCTTGGATCCCCAGACGAATCTGAAGACGGCTCGGGTGATCTCCGAGCTGAAGGAGCGGGGGACTGGCCACACCTGCGCCAAGTACAGCAGCCCTGAGAGCACCTCACACCTGATGACCAGGTTCCTGCCCGCTATCGATAGGGAGCATCCTCCCCACAGTCCCAGTTTCTGTTTCACCTTGGCAGTCCGCTCCTGACAGTTCTTGTTGCACGCCTCGGCCCCTCCGGACCAGATCCCCAACACCTTCACGTGATCAGCCCTGATTGTGAAGGGGACGCTGGGCCGGTCGGGCCAGTTGCCGAAGAGCATGGCTTCGCTCTTCGTGCGGTTGACCCTGGCCCCCGACGCCTGCTCGAACTGTTCGCAGATGCTGATCGGCCTGTGAACTGACCTCGGATCAGAGCAGAAGACGGTGACGTCGTCCATGTACAGGGAGGTTTTGACTTGGGTCCCTCCGCTGCCTGACAGCGTCACCCCTCTTATGACCCCATCCCTCCTGATGGCTTCGGCAAAGGGTTCTATGCAGCACACGAACAAGACAGGGGAGAGAGGGCAGCCCTGCCTGACTCCAGACCTGATGGGGAAGCTGTCTGTTTCCCACCCGTTGACCTGGACTGCGCTACAGATGTCCGTGTAGAGCAGTTTGAAAACATGTTTTTTACAGTCATTTAATCCACACTGGGCAATAGAAAAGTCACTGTTGCAATCAGTGCAGCCGAGCAACACTGTCATTATTCTTGACCCCTATTAGGCAGGGGTACACTTTAGTGTTGTCTGAGGTGAAGTATGTTTTATATTTTCTTTTTTTAGGAACACTCTGCCATGGTGCTGCAGGACACTAAACTGTACTGATGGACAATGAAAGAGAGAGAAGTTGACTGTAAAGCCCGCCCACAGTGAAAACTGATTGGTCTACTTAGCTCAAAGAGAGACCAATCAGGATTCATTCTCTCTCTCCCCTCTCCCTCTCTCACTCCCCATCTCCCTCTTGCTCTCTCTCTCTCTCTCTCTTCCCCCTCCCTCTCCCCCTTCCCCTCCACCTCCCTCCCTCCCTCTCTCTCTCCCTCTCCCTCTCCCTCTCTCTCTCTCTTGCATTTTGTCTATAACTTGCGGGCATTAGGGAGCCACTATCAATATGCGAGAGACTCCCGGAACTTCCGGGAGAGGTGAGATGTCTGCACTTTATCCTCAGTATGGGAATGTCATACTACAGGGAGTGAATATAAGATGAGAGGAGAAGGTTTAAAGGAGGTTGGTGAGGTGTGGTAAACTACGTATACCTGTCTGGACACGCCCTCCCTGCTGACTGCTCCTGTGGCTCCTCCCACAGACCCCTGTATAAAGGCGATTGGAGGCATTGCTCTTCCCTCAGTCTCCAGGATACTGTGTTGTGGTCTCTTGCTGCAAATCGTGATTTATTGCTGCTACTAAAAGCCTATCGTTTGCCTCCCGTCTCCGAGAGTTATTGATGGTGCATCATGAGGTAAGTATTTTTTACACGGAGAATGGGAAGTGGTGGAACAACAACCACATTTCAGTGACATTTAGACAGACACGTGAACAGACAGGGAATGGAGGGTTTGGGTCATTTGCAGGCAAATGTAATAACATCGTGGTCAGCATAGACAGTGTGGGCAGACTGGCCTGTTCTTGTGCTGTACTGTACTGTGCTCAGTGTTTGAAATATCACAGCCAGGTACCCAGCAATTTCTTCCCTGGACTCCCACCATGACAGAGGATGCACTGGGTCAGACCCCGGGATTTATTCAGCTTTCTGTGTTTAAGCTGGCCAGCCTCCTTTGTAATGTCGGCAAGTTTCAGGACATTCGTATTCTCCTCCCGGAATTCCCCAGCTTCCATCACCTTCTCCACAGTAAATACAGATGAGGAGTATTTATTTCAGACCTCACCCATCTGCTGTGTCTTCACACAGAGGTAACCAAATGATCATTCAATGGACATATTACCTCACTCATTACCCTTGTTGTTTCACAGACTGATATAACTTTTTATAGAATCTCCTTCATCTTACCTGCTATCTCACACCCCCTTTTGGTCTCGTGATTTTCCCTTTTCAATGTTCTCCTACATCTCCTCTGTCTCCGAAGGGAAGGGTGGGGGAGGGGGGAACAGGTGCACTGTGGTGATAGGGGATTCGTTAATAAGGGAAACATAAAGGAGGGTCTGTGGGTGAGAATGTTGCCTCCTGGGTGCCAGGGTCTCGACATCTTGGATCGAGTCCTCAGCATTCTTAAATGGAAGGGTGAGCAGCCAGAGGTCATGGTCCATGTAGGTACCAGTGACATGGGTAGGATGAGTGATGAGGTTCTATATAGAGAGTTCAGGGAGTTAGGTGCTTAGTTAATCAGCAGGACCTTTCTGGTTGTGATCTCATGATTGCTACCCATACAACATGCTAGTGAGGTCAGAACTAGGAAGATTATATTGTTTAACACGTGGATAAGGAGTTAATGTTGGAGGCAGGACACAAGACTTTTTCCAGGGAAGATATTTCCCAGGGAAGGTGGGACCTGTACAGAAGAGACAGTTTGCACCTGAACTGGAGGGGACCAGTGTCCTAGCAGGAAGGTTTGCTAATGCTGTACGGTGGGGTTTAAATTAGAGTTGCGGAGGATTGGGAACCAGAGGGCCAGAACAGTTAGTAGAGAGGTTGTGGTGACAGATGTTGAGAAGACCTCAGACAAAGTCAGGAATCAAAAGGTTGAGCACGATGTGACTATGTCCTGAACTACATATATTTCAATGCAGCAAGTATCATAGGAGATGAAGATGGCTCAGAGCATGGATCAACACCTGGAATTATGACATTGTAGCCATTAGTGAGGCTTGTTTGCAGGAGGGGCAGGACTGGCAGCTCGTATTCTTTGATCCACAGCATCTGCAGTTGTATTTTTCTGTTTCTATATTGTGGGGTTCTGTCTCTTTAGACATGACAGAGCAGGAGGGTTTAAGGGAGGAGGGTTGGCGTTACTAGTCAGGGAAAATGTCAGGGCAGTGTTCCGTTGGATCAGACTGGAGAACTCATCTAGTGAGGCTTTATGGGTGGAAGTGAAAAATAGTAAATATATGACAACGTTAATGGGGCTATATTACAGACTGTCCAACAGCCCACAGGTTTTTGAGGAACAAAGAGAGATCACAGACTGTTGTAAGAAACATAAGGCTGTTGTAGTAGTTGATTTTAACTTTCCACGTATTGACTGGGAATCCCATAATGTAAAAGAACTAGATGGGAAAGAGTTTTCAAATATTTTCAGGAAAATTTCCTTCATCAGTACACAGACTAGAGGTCCCAATGAGAGAGTGTACGATACTGGATCTGTTATCAGGGAATGAGACAGGGCAGGTGACAGAAGTTTGTGTTGGGGAACTCTTTGCATCTAGTGATCACAATGCCATTAGTTTCAAAGCAAAACAATGTCTGGTCTGTGAGTTGATATTCTAAATTGGAGAAAGGATCTGGCAAGTGTGCATTGAGACAGGCTGTTGTCTGACAAAAGTGTTTAAATTGAGAGGCATTCAAAAGTGAAACTTTGAGTGTCTGTAACTTGTACGTGACTGTCAGAATAAAAGGTAAATATGACAAGTGCAGGGAACCATGGTTTTCAAGAAATACTGAGGCCTTGGCTAAGAGAAGAGGGAGGTGCATAGCAGGTACAGGCAGGTAGAAACAAATGAGGTGCTTAGTGAGTATGAAATGCAAGAGAACACTTAATGAAGAAATCAGGAAGGCTAAAAGAAGGGATGAAGTTGCTCTAGAAGGAGGATCATAAGGGATTCCACAGATATATTCGGAGCAATATGATTGCAAGGTACAAAATTGGTCCTCTGGAAGGTCAGAATGTGTGCAGCCAAAACAGATGAACGAGATCTTAAAATAATGTCTTGTATCTGTATTTACTGAGGAGATGGGCACAGAGTCTATAGAAGTGAGGCAAAGTATCATCTTCATGGACCCTGTACAGAATGCAGAGGGGGAGTGTTTGCTATCCTGAAGCAAATCAGGGTGGATAAACCCCCAGGGCCTGAAAAGGTGTTTCCTCAGACCCTATGGGAGACAAGTGCAGAAATGACCAGGGCCCTAGCAGAGATACTTAAATCATCCTTAGCAACAAGAGAGGATTATAGGCTGGTGAGCCTGACCTTGGTCATGGGAAAATTATTGAAAGGTATTCTTATGGACCAGATATATAAGTATTTTGATAGACATGTTCTGATTGAGCATAGTCAGCATGGCTTCATGCATGGTAGGCCATGTCCAACCAATCTTACAGAGTTTTTCGAGGAATTTACCAGGAAAGTGGATGAAGGCAGGGCAGTGGCTGTCGTCTACATGGTCTTCAGCAAGCCACTTGACAAGGTCCTGCATGGGAGATTGGTTAAGGCGGTTCAGTCCATCAGCATTCAATGTGAGGTGGTAAATTGAAATTGATAATGTCTTTGTGGCAGAAACTAGAGTGCGGTAGTAGCTGGTTGCTTTTCTGACTGTAGGTCTGTGACTTGTGGTATGGCACAGGGTTTGGTACTGGGTTCTTTGTTGTTTGTATCTATAAACAAAGATCTGGATGATAATGTGGTCAACTGGATCAGCACATTTGAGTGTGACACCAAGGTTGTGAGTATAGTGGACAGTGACATAGGGCATTATGGCTTGCAGAGAGATCTGCTTCAGCTGGGAAAATGGGCTGAAAAATGGCAGATGAAATTTAATGTGGACAAGTGCGAGGTTTTGCAGTTCAGTGGGGCCATCCAGGGTTGGTCTTACACGGCGAACGGTAGGGCACTGGGGAGAGTGGAAGGAAAAAATGATCTGGGAGTACAGGTCCATGATTTGTTGAAAGTGTCAGCACAGGTGGAGAGGGTTATAAAGAAATCTTTTGACACATTAGCCTTTATCAATCAATGTACTTACAAGGAATTGATGTTATGTTGAAGTTGGTGAGGCCTAATTTGGAGTATTGTGTGCAGTTTTGGTCATCTATCCACAGGAAAGATATAAACAAGGTTGAATCCACACAGAGAAAATTTATAAGATGTTTCCGAGTCTGGAGGACTTGAATTATACTGAAATGTTGAATAGGTTAGGACAGTATTCTTTATAACATCAAAGACTGAGAGGAGATTTGATAAAGGTATACAAAATTAGGAGGGGTATAGACAGGGTAAATGCAAGCAGGTTTTTTCCACTGAGTTTGTGTGTGACAGCAAGCAGAAGTTAGGGGTTAAGGGTGAAAGGTGAAAAGTTTACAGTGAACATGTGGGGAATCTTCTTCATTCAGAGGATCCTGAGAGTGTGCATCCAAGCTCAATTTCATTATCTAAGGCTGTGAGACCATAAGATATAGAAACAGAATGATCCAATGGCTGATCCAATTTTCTTCTCAGCCCTAATCTCCTGCCTTCTCCCCTTATCCATTCATGTCCTGACCGATCAAGAATCTATGAGCCTCTGCTTTAAATATGCATAAAGATTTGGCCTCCACAGTTGCCTGTGGCAAAGAACTCGACAGATTTGCCACTCCCTGGTTAAAGAAATTCCTCCTCATCTCCATTCTAAAAGGAGATTCTGAGGCTGTGTGCTCTGGTTTTACAGACAGTTTAAGTGAAGTTTGGATAGGGTGATGGATGATTGGGGAATGGAGGGCCATGATCCAGTGCCGGTCAATGGGAAAAGGTAGTTTAAATTGTATTGCCATGAACTCGATGGGTCAAAGGGCCTGTTTCTGTGCTGTACTTCTCTATAATTCTATAATAAAAATTACATGATCTGACAGCATCATGACCTGTCAATATATTGGAGTCAGTTTTGTAGAACTGTTCAACTTCGACTCCATTTTGCCATTCAAAGCGTCCATTAATCGCCGATTAAAGCGTTGAGGAAGATTGAGACACCGAGACAAATGCGGAGGGTGAGGGAGTGAAGGTTTCGGTGCTGACTGCCTCCCTTCTGATCACTGCAGGAGAAGGATTCTGTGAGTGGACTATCGCTGTGGTAGGCAGGTAGGGCTCTCTGCCTCGTGTGCTGTCCCTCTCTTTCGATGATGATAGTATCGTGGTTCTGTGTTTGTGGATTGAACAACTGCGTTTCTGGACTCTGTACTTTTTCAGACTTACGGGTTTTATATGTGTTTTTATCACCCGTTCCTTTTTGTTTTGTTACGTGAGGGGAGCACTCTAGTGAAAGGTAAATGCAGCATGTCACAACCTTAATCAAATTGTACAAGATTCCCAGAATAAAGATAATAAATCATATTTTACAACATAATGTGGTTTTATTTCGTGTGTGGATGCAGCTAGCAGAAGATTGTTCGAAATTCCCACAATATAAAGTATGGAGCATTTTGTTTGGATCCAACAAACAGGATAGATAAAGATGAACCAGTAAACGTGCTGGCTATTCGACGAGTGTTATATAAAAGAGCAGAGAAGTTGAGAATGCAAAGGAAGGCCTCTGGGTTGTTTCCTAGGACGGAGTGCTAATTTATCAGGAATTGTCGAGCTATGTACGCTGACACTTTTTGGGATTATACAATAGGTTGATGACATTTCTGAAATATATAAGAGTCTGCTGAACCTAAAAAAGAGGAGAAACTGAGTAAACATTGTCTCTCAAGGGCAATTGGAAACCAGGGGCTGTAGTTTCATGAATAGGAATTGCCTATTTATGTCAGAAGTGAAGTGGGATTACATCTCACAGAGGGTCACATGAGACATTGGAATCCTCTTCTGATCAGGGTTAAGGGGGTCAAGTCATTGGAACATGCCAGGGGATGTAGTGGACACAGATGCCACATCAAGGTTTAAGATACATTTCAGCAAGATCCTGAATACGAAAGGAACAGAGTGGTTGAGGAATGGAGAGATGGAGGAATAGAGAGATAATGGGATGGAGGGATTCAGGAATGATAGGTCAGATGAATATAGGGATTGGGGAAAGGAGGGTCAAAGGAATGGAGAGATAGAGGAATAGATACATAGAGGATTGGAAGGTTAGAGCAATTGATAGAAAAACAGAGAGATAGAGAACCAGAAGATCAGACAAATGGAGCAATAATGGAGGGCCAGATGAATTAATGGGAGGATATAGGAATGGAGGGAGAGAGAAATGGATGGATAGAGGAATGATAGATCAGATGACTATAGGGATGGGGAAAGGAGGGTCAAATAATGGAAGGATAGATTGGAGAGATAGAGGAACAGATACATAGAGGAATGAAAGGTTAGAGTAATGGATAGAGAGATGGAGAGATAGAGGAGCAGAAGAACAGACAAATGGAAGGATGATGGAGGGTCAAATGAATGAATGGGAGGATAGAGGAATGGAGAGAGAGAGAAATGGATTGATAGTGAAAGAGTGGATTTGACAAATGGAAGGATAGAACAGAGACAGAGGAACTGAGGATCAGTGTAAGGAGAGACCAAAGGGCTTTTTTTCTGTGATAGACTCCATATTGTAATGCACCCAGATGAGCTTTGATTCATGTTGTTATGGGGAACAGACAGGAAAGATCCAACCAGATCCAAATGATTTTACAGAATTGGAGAGTTAGTTGAGAGGAGTTCCAGCACATTGAGTCTGCTCTGATGACTGCCTCCACCACAGACCAGAGTTGTGGTGAAACTGCACCAGTTAAAGCTGCTGTGATGAAGGATTCATTCTTGCTCTCTGACAGTTTGAAACTTCAGATTTGTGAGTAGAAGACACACAGAAAGGATTTCTCATGCAGCCAATATCCGGGATATGGAGAGGGCTGCCTAAAGTGGGCCTGGAACTGACACTGCCGTAGAATTTAAAGGGTGCAATGTGACAGCATGAAAGCGTAGAACAATTCAGGACCACCAAGAAACACACAGGGAATAGGACTGATTCCTTCAGTCCTGCAGAGAGCTGGCATGGTCTTGTTGGGCCGACCAACCTCCTCGATGCTTCAAAAACTCTAATTCATTGTTCAAGGAACCTCGTGGCACAGAGAGATGTCACCTCATCATTCATGTCTTTTGAAAAAGAGGATAAATACCTTCAACATTCCTGATAACCCTGCAGTCCCTCTGGTTCAGTTCCAAATGGACAATTGTTGTGAATCCCAAATATATCATCTGCAGGAATAGGTTGCATTCATTTCAACGTCAACAGAGCTTGGACGGTCTCGAATCACCAACAGTTCTGTGGTCAGCATATGAACAAGTAATTTGAAGGAAGGCGCAGACTATGGAATACAACTGGGATTTCTGCTCCTGGTTTTCCAGACTCTCGCTGTTGATGTCAGTGAGGTTTCCCAGAACCTGCACCACCGCCAGGTCCCCACACTGTCCCGCTGAGTCCTGGGGCAGATTATCGGCTACTCATTGCAGATTTCTGATTCCCTGTGGGCTTCCTGTGAGGACTCCCTATTGATACAAGTTCTGGGAAAGTTGCACCTGATCCCACCTACTGTTTTATTCCCAGGTTGGATTTTCATCCTCCTGGATTGTTACTCTGCGGTGACAGATTATCAGTGGGTCAGAATTCTTGCCATCATGATTAAGATCTGGAGAGAAGTAAGGGTATAGTTTCCCAGTGAATGTACCATTGAAAGTGTAGATGTGGGTCAGGTTATCCACATCATGAAAGGACACTTCTCCTCCTTCATATTCCAGGGAGATCCGGATCTTTCTCGGGTGAACACTCAGCTCTAGGCGTTTCCATGGGTTAGTACAAGCATAGTACTCTATACCATTTCTCAGTGCCACTGCCCAATATCCATTATCCGGATTCAGGGTGATTTTCCCCTTCCTGGTGATGGAATCCTTGGCTATGCCAAAGTCCCAGTTAGTCTTATTCCCCACGTCCACCTCCCAGGAATGTCTTCCTGATGTGAATCCTTCTGATCCCAGGACAGACACACAGGGATCAAACCTCTGTGGGTTCTTGGGAAGCTGCATCCATTTGTCGGTGTATCTCACGGTTCTCAGATCATCAGACAGCAGAAGATAAGGACTGGCTGTGTTGGGGTCAAGGATGACCGGAGCTGGGAATAGAAGGACACAGAATGTCAGTCAGTCACACTCACCACCCTCCCGACAGCACAGTGGCGGCTGTGGAATCAGCAGGGATCCAAAGATCTGAACACAGAGACAGACCGATGACAGGTCTGCTCCCCACCTGCACAACAGCTAAAGGAGAGCACGTTCCTACCAGATGCATCTGGGTAAGAGTGAAAGGCAGAGAGCGTGTGTCTAAAGACCAGAGGCTCTGCGTGAGGTAATGCACAAGACTGAAAGGCCATGTCTGAGTTGGAGGGTGTTCACAGGACAGCTGAACACATGAACCCCCAGTGGCATTGATACCTCTTGATCCAACCCTTCCCCTCATCTCTCAACACTGGTCACCACCCTCCATCCCTCTATCCTCCTGTCTGGACGAAAGCTCCAGACCAGCCATGTCAACTGTCCATCATCCTGACATCCCTCTGCATCTTTCACACAGCCCACAATGGGAATTCGGTCTGTCTCATCAGCAGACTTGGATACTTTGCATCCCACTGTCACAACAAATCATTCATATAGATTGTAAAAGATTAGGAGCCCCTTTGACGTCACACCTCACAGGTGACTGCATTCCATTAAAGAGCCCTCTCCAAATTCTCATTTCTCCAAAACTGACTGAAGATGCTCTCAGGACATTCTGTGGAACTGTACTCTATTCCATGGTAAAGAAACCACCTTGGTCATCAGCCCTCCTTCCGTACAGTGGTGGGGTTAATGAGAGTTGGATTTGAGGAAGGAAAAGTGACCATCCACAGTTTTCCACGTTTAACCGCAATGAGGGTTTGCCTTGTACAGACATCAGGGAGGTGACAAGGTGTGGTACAGGTGGAAACAGGCACATTTGGAAAAGCAACGGACACAGCCTCTTTAATGCCAAATGACTGCAAATGGTGAATGTTGGTGCACGACAGTGGTGGTAGTGGGGGGGGGGGGTGGGGAGGTGTAAATCACAGAAACTGAAAGCACAAGAGACCAGAGACCAGTTTCTTGTGTTTATCCTGAGTCTTGGAACATGCAGTCTCACACACCACTCACACTAACTTTTATCTGAAACTTCTCAAGAATCCTTTCATTTCTCCTTTGAAATGATCAGTGGGGTTGAGGATGACTAGAACTGGGAACAGATAGATGCAGAATGTCAGTCATTGTCAGGTGAAGTCCACTGCCTCTTGACCATGACATTTCTTATCAGTCCATGCCCACCTACAAAGTCTGCTCTGCCAACAGGAAATAACACGGGCATGGACGAGCCATGTGCAAATAACCAACATTCGACAGACTGCCACAAGGCCAACAGACATCACGAGGTCAGTGTTTCCCACATCTGCTCCCTCATGCTTCAACGAGATTTCTGGCCGGGGGGATTTATTCATTAAAAGCTACAAGTGAAGTACTGCTGTAAATTGGCAAAAATATCGATTGAAATCAAATTAATGAGAGGTTTAAGAGCTAATCACGAAGTCTCCACCCCACCTGCATTGATGACTGTCAGCATCTTCTTCCACACTCTGTACTGCAGTGAGCCAACATGCTTCCCCACATTTATTAAAGGGTAAACCTTCTGCAGCTCTGGCACAGTTCGCTTTGCTCTGGAAGAGATGACAATGTCAGTCGTGATCCATTGCCTGGGAGTTAAACCATGTTAGAAACAGAAATTTCAACTTATACCAACACAGGCAGTAAATTATACCTTTTCTGAGTTTCTGGAAGTTTCTGTGGAATAAAAACAAATATTAATATTTATGTAGAGATAAGATTGCAATCAAGTAATCAGAATGATCCTGGGAGTCAACATCTGTAAGATTGTCTCCTGGGCCCAATGTACTGGTCCAGTTACAAGGGCATGTTTGTGACTACATTTCATTAGGAGTTAGACGAGATTTGGTTTGTCACCAAAGACTCACGAATTTCTACAGAAATACTGTGGAGAGCATCTTAACTGGTTGCATCACCATCTGGTGTAGAGGTGTTACTGCACAAGATCAGAAAAATATGCAAAATGTTGCAAACCCAGCCAGCCCCATCATGGACACTAGGCTCCCCACCATCGAGGAAATCTTCAAAAGGTGAGGCCTCAGAAAGCCCTCACCTATCATAAAGGATCCACATCACCTCTTCTCACTGCGGCCATCAAGGAGGAGGTACAGGAGACTGAAGGCACATGCTCATCGTTTTAGGAACAGCTTCTCCCCGTGGACGTTGAACTCATGTACCCTATCTCAGTATTGTTTTTCTTTTTTCCCTCTCTGTTTCACTAATTATTTATTTTTCATATATCTCTAATTTTTAATCTTTGTATTTGAATGTACTGCTGCTACAAGCAACACATTTTTAATGACAATTTCCAGTGATATCGAACCTGATTCTGATTCTGAGATTCTACGGGCGGACATCCCACAACATGAGGTACAGTACGAGCTGATGCACATCAAATCTGACAGGATTAAAAACTGGAGGCATCACAGGGTGGTCAGAGCAGAAAACTGGCTCAGTCAGAAGACACTTGTCCTGTGTTCCCTCTTGGATTAACTGCTCACTGTCTGAACAATCAGAACATTCTCCCACACTGCACAGTTATGGTCAAACTCCTGGTCTGAGCAGTGAGCAGGGAGAGACCGGATAGTGGTCACTGGAGTTTCACTGTCAATGTGCAGTGATTGAGAACGTTGCTGTTGTTTCTGAATTAAGTTAACTTGATGAACCATGTGCTATTCTTGTCACACGTTACAGGAATGATGTGCAGGCATTAGAAAGGATGCCTGTGAGGTTTATCAGGACGCTGCCTGGATTAGACTGGAAGGAGAGGTTGCCATTCTTGTTTTCATTTCTCTCTAGAGTGTCAGAGGCTGAGTGGAGACCTGAAAGAAGTTGAGAAAATTATGAGAGACATGGCTAATGTAGAGAGACACACACACAAGATGCAGGAGAAACTCAGCAGGTCATGCAGCATCTATGGAAGTAAACAAGCAGTTGCCGTTTCAGGCCAAGGCCCTTCTTCATGACTGTGAGTCGTCTCAGCTTGAAATATTGATGCTTGTTCATTTCCGTTGTTGCTTTCTGGCCTGCTGAGTTCTTCCAGCATTTTGTGTGTGTTGCTTTGGATATCCCACACCTGCAGATTTTCTCATCTTTATAATGTTGATAGAATCTTTTACCCAGGCTAGAAATTTAAAATATGAGAGGACAAGACTTCAGGTAGTAGCGGAAAGTTTAAAGGAGATATACTGGGCAAAAGTTTCACCCAGAGAGTGGTGGATGCCTGGAATTTGCTGCAAGGGGTGTTGCAGGAGTTAGACAGTGGTGATTGAGAGACTTTTAGATAGATGTGAATGAACAAGAGGGGACGTGGACCATGTATGTGCAGGAGGGGTTCAGATTAATATGGCATCATGTTCAGCACAAGCATCATGGGACAAGGGCTGAAGTAAATGAATGGGTAGTCATTCAAAACAGATACAGAATAAGAGAGGGTTTTCAACTGTAAAGTTTTGAGGTGAGACTGAAGTTGGATCATATAGTAATGGGTGTCAGGGGCTGGTAATGCTAGTAACCATCGCTGTGGGCTTGATGTGAGGAATGGCCTGACTCCATATCATTAGAGTAATAATAGTTTATGGCTGAATGGCAAACTGTTTGATCTTAATATCAGTGTTAACAAAAGGATGAAGAGAATAAAATCAAGTAGATGTACTGTTAAAAATTTGATGCTGTCCTCTTCCTTCAGCCCTTCTTCAATGTCCTGAATGGTGTCTGAAAGTGATGAGATGACTTCTGTTGCATCCTTAATCTTTCTCTTCATCTTCAGGCAGTTTCTCTCTCTCTGCAGTTTGAGATCTTCCAGCGCGATCCTTTCTTGGTCACGGAGAAACTGATGCATTGTTTCGAACTGGGCTTTAATCTGTTTCTCTGCCATTTCTCCCTGGTCCTTTGGAAAATAAGAGAGAGTCTGAGCACTGACAGATATTGTGCTGTTACCGGAATCAGTGACATCTCACTACTGGGAGCCGGGCAGCAACGTACTCTGAAGAGGAGGCTCTAACTAAGAATCAGGGGATGTATATTAGTTTTCTCAGGATTTACCAGTACAGGAGGTCAGTGAGGGATAATTGTGTTGACTGAATTATTCACTCGCAGTTTGAGTTTCAATGTGATTATAGCTTATGGAATGATGTGACATGATTATGTACCTGAATATGCTTTAATGTTTCCTCATAATCACTTTTTACAGCAGCACATTCCTCCTTCTTGTCCAGGATTGGCTTCAGTGAAGTTTTCAGTTCTTCCTGCAAGAGATCAATTTATTTCTGTCAATGTAGAATGTTATTTAATTGTAATGATTTAAAATAAGATTATCGATAAAGGATATTAATAACATTAGATTCAATTCAGTTCATGGAACTAATATGTGGAATTAACGGATTGTTCCATGAGAAATTGATCAGATTTTGGGTCTCAATGTGGATATAGTTGCTTCATCTCTTCCTAGCTGTACTAATCTCACTTTATTGTCCTCGGATTCCACCCAATCAGCTTTATACTCAGCTACACACCACAAACAATGTACAGAGGCCAATTAAACCAATATCCATGTGTCTTTGTGATGTGGAAAGAAACTGGAGCACCTGGTGGAAACTCCCAAGGTCACAGACAGAATGTGAAAACTCCACACAGACAGCAGATGGGTCTCTGGAGCTCCACCTCCTGCACCAGGTAGTCCATAACTGACAGATACAGGATCCAGAAGGGTAATGATAGAGTGGATGTGGAGATGATGTCTATTCCTGTGACAGAATCTGGAATTTAGGGTCACATTCAAAAATAAGGTACTAGCCACTCTTAAAAGATTATTTTTCATTCTCTCATAAATGGTTGGAACTCCCTTCCAGTGAAAATTGCCCTGAATGTGGGGTATCTTCTTGTGAAGCAAAAGGATGAAGGGTTCCTGGGGATGACAGAAATTGGATTGAGACTACAATCCAATCACCTCTGATCCTATAAGCTGGTGTCATGAGGCTGGGGTCTGATCTATGCCTGCTCATGATTCAAAAAGAAGATTTTCTTAAAAAAACAGAAGCTGGAAATCTGAAATTGACTGTAAATGTTGAAAATACTCAGTCTCTGAGTTTATGACCCAGTAAGTCTGTTTCAATGTGATTCTATGTTTGTACCTATCAATTTGTCTGTCTGCAGAAGGAGATTTCAATGGGTACATTTACTGTCAAGGAAATGTATACAATATATATTGTGAAATTCTTTTTCTTCACAAACATCCACGAAAACAGAGAAGTGCCTCAAAGAAGGAATGATAGTTAAATGTTAGAACCCCAAAGCCCCCCAGCTCCCCCCTCCCACAAATAATCAGCAGCAAAGTAACAACCTGTCATGGTCTGGATCAGTTCTGCTTTAAATTTAGTTAGGTTGCGATCCGGACCACTGACGCCTTGTTCCTTCTAATTCCGTTTCACGCATCCCTTGAGCTTGGCAATCAAGGTAATCTACCCTCGACCCGAACCGGCAGCTTATAAGACCTTGGGTTTAGCCGTTCGGGACGAGAATGCTAAGAAGCCTTCGTAAGTCGCCATGACAAGCCAAAGTGACCCAGCCCGCATCGGAGTACCAGCAATTCACCTTCCGTCAACAGAGTGATCCAGCCCGCATCGGAGTACCAGCAATTCACCTTCCGTCGCCAGAGTGGGTCCGGGCAAGCTCAGTCTACCAGGGGTGAGTTGAAGGCGGAGTCCTGACTCGACGTTTATGCCCCTTGTCCGTGTCTACCCCTCGAAGAGTCTCGGCTCAGTGCCTGAGCTGAAGGAGGAGTCCTGACTAAACGTTCATGCCCCTTGTCTGTGTCTACACCTCCCCGAAGACGAGTCCCAGCTCGGTGCCTGAGTGGAAGGCGGAGTCCTGACTCGACGTTCATGTGTCTACCCCCTGAAGAAGAGTCCCGGCTCAATGCCTGATCTGAAGGAGGAGTCCTGGTTCAAAATTCCCTGTTGTGTGCTTTGGTGTCCACGTTTCTGGCTGCAGTGATCCATGGTATCCAAATGTCTGGCGGCGGTGAATCAAGGATACAGTCTCCAAGACCAAGGGCCGTGGCGGTCCCAGTCCCCAGGGTCCCAGTCATGGCCATGGCTGTCCATGTTCACCCTGTCCAAGTCCAAGGTCCGCAGCAATCCCAGTTCCCTGTTTCCAAGTTCAAGGTCCGCGGCGATCCTAGTCCCTAGTCCCCTAACCCAAGGTTCGTGTTCCTCTTTGTCCTCCTCGATTTCCCGATCTTGTGTAGCGAGTAATAAACGCTGTTTTATTGTACCTAAGAAAGACGTGTTTGTGTCCTGCTTGTGTGTCCTCTCCCAGCACCCTTGTCCCCACCTCGTGACACAACCCCCTCCCCCACCAGCAAAAAAACATCAGCACCCTCCACCGAACACTCAAGTATGCAGCAAAGCATCAATAAAGACACAGACTTGGAGAATCCCAAAGACTACTCACTCACCTGGTCATTCGACATACCACAGGCTCTCTCACTCTTCCCCAATAAAGGAAAGAGAGGTCTCCCCATTTCATAGCGAGAGGGGCGACATAACAAACAACTCGCCGATTTATGGTGTAAGAAGTCTGTTGCATCACTTCTTGCGAGCTCTGTGCCCAAGGAACTCGGGTCTCTTGTCACACAGCCAGCAGCCAACTCATTGCTTTTGATCGGAGGGACATTTCACAAGAACTGGGGGAATTTGTTAACAAGGTTGGGATGTGTAGGACATTCTTTCTCAAGATTGTAGTCCAATTGCTGAAACACCTGCTGTTTGGTGAGTTGTGTATCTGGGATGGGAAGTCCATGTGGTTTACAGAGCTGAGGAAAACTTGAAGATGCATCTGGATCACATCGATGTTTGCTTCCTAACCATTCAACTGATTTCCCTCAGCCTATCTGGTGCAGTGAGATCCCTGACCAGGGAGCCTTCTGCGTGAGGGAAGCTCTCAGAACCCTCAAATGGATTCACTGATATGTATCTGCATCAGTCTTGACTCAACACATGCAAACATCAACATAGAAAACCTACAGCACAATACAGGTCCTTCGGCCCACAAAGCTGTACCAAACATGTCCCTACCTTAGAACTACCTAGGCTTGACCCCTATCCCTTTGGTTTTTGAAGCTCCATGTACCCATCCAAGAGTCTCTTAAAAGACCCTATCGTTTCTGCCTCCACCACCACCGCCGGCAGCCCATTCCACGCACTCACCACTCTGTGTTTAAAAAAAAACTAACTTACTCCTGATATCTCCTCTGTACCTACTTCCAAGCACCTTAAAACTATGCTCTGTCATCCTAGCCATTTCAGCCCTGGGAAAAAGCCTCTGACTATCCACACAAACAATACCTCTCATTATCTTATACACCTCTAAATGTCCTGGGCTGTTAATTATTTTCTGATTTTTGTTTGCTGTTCAAAGTACAAGGCACTATGTGCACAAAACCTTCAATAGCAGAATCAAATTTTGCAATTATCGAGGGAATCTATATATTATTTGGAATCTTTAAATAGTTTAAGCTTAGTACAGACTATACAACGTATGGTCATTGCAGGATGCAACACAGTGAAGCAAGAGTTTCAGATCATTCTGAAATGGATTTTGCAGATCAGTGTGAATTTGTTGGCACCTGAATACAAACGCCACTCTGCAGAACAGTATTAACGATATGAGGATGGGTTATTCACAGGGAGTTACTATATGTATGTCATGTATTGAATAAGTCACTCATTGGTTATGAATGTTGGGGAAATTATTTGAACCACAATCATGATAAGATTGTGAAATCTAATGATGCTTGAAATCCAAAGCGCCCCACACACACACACACACACACACACACACACACACACACACACACACACACACACACACACACACACACACACACACACACACACACACACACACACACACACACACACACACACACACACACACACACACACACACACACACACACACACCTGGAGGAACTCAGCGGGTCTGGCAACATCTACACAAAAGAGTAAACAGTTGATGTTTTGGGCCAAGACCCTTCATCAGGAATCTTCATTATTTTAAGTTTGGCATGTTAGCGTTCCCATACTTGTTCAGGGAGAGTCCAGAACTCCAGCAACTGAGGGAATAATTCTTGTGGAATGTATAGCTCAATATGCAAGACTGTAATGGTCTCATCAGGGAGATGAAAACACAATGGATTGTGTCGCTCAGGAAGATTAAGAATCAGCGTAATCACACTACATAACAGGAAAATTACAGCAGTAAGATTGCAGACAATTAAAATGTGGATGACATTCTAAGGAAGGGTCATGTAGAGCCAACTTGCTGAACTGGTTGAACGGGTGTTGGGGCAACTGACGGAAAGGTTTAGTCACAAACAAGAGAAAATCTGCAAATGCTGGAAATCTGAGCAACTCACACACAAAATATGGGAGGAACTCAGGAGGCTGGGCAGAATCTAGGCAAAGAGTAGAGTGGATGTTTTGGCCAAAACCCTTTGGCAGGACTGAATGACAGGATAAATTCCTTACTGGCACCAGTGGGAAAGTAGAAGATGTGCGTATCTAAGCTCTTTGAATGTTTCTGGTCACGGTGCAACAACTACCACACAACACAGACACAGTGGAATCCTTTCCATCATTGTTTCACTTTCCATTAGAGTACTTCGTGTGACTAAAATTCTGGTTTTGGAAGGTCATCTAGCAGTTCAAATTGAAGCATCACCCCTGTGTTATGTCACTGTTCACCAGGGTAACTAGTGTCAGACTCTGTAGGAAGGTCTCTGAACATTTCCCCAGTAGCTCCTCATTAGGACAAAGAGATTACAGATTTTTAAAAAAATTATTGACATACAGAGTGAAATAGGCCCTTCTGGCCCTTTGGGACCCATCACCCAGCAACCGCTGGTTAACAGTAACCTAACCATGGGGCAATTTACAATGGGCAATTAACCTACCAAGGGAGGAAAGCAGAGCACCCGAAGGAAACCCACACGGTCAAGTTGAGAATATACAACTCAGCGGACCCAGATAATGAGGTTCATTTGCCATGGTGGCAGATAGAGGCAGTGGACCGCGGGGTCTGTCTGAGATGACCGCCTGTTCCACATCTGAGGACATCTCTGCCCCAGGGCTGATGGGAAGAGAGAGTACATAGATGTGGAGAGGATGCTTCCTATTTTGGGAGAGTCCAAGACCAGAGGACACAGCCTCAGAACAGAGGGATGTCCTTTTAGAACAGAGATGATCAGGAATCTCTTTAGCCAGAGAGTGGTGAATCTACCGAATTCGTTACCACAGGCAGCTATGGAGGCCTTCTTTAAGTGTATTTGAGGCAAAGGCAGATAGATTCTTGATTGGTCAGGGTATTAAGGGATACGGGAGCAGACAGGAGACTGGGTCTGAGGGGAAAATTGTATCACTCGTGAGGAGGTGGTGGAGCAGACTCGATGGGCCAGATTGCCCAATACTGCTCCTATATCTTAGGATGTGTATTTGCTCACTGGAAGCCTTCTGGGTCGCTGGGTTCACCCCAGATAGGAAGGGTTGTATCCTTTTAATATTGGGCATATTGCAAAAAGAATTACAAGGGGTTGATTGGGAAACATCAATGTTCAGGGACCTCCTGCGGTTTGAACACGAATTAGTTCAAACTCGGACACACAAAAAAAATGGAGGAATTCAGCAAGTCCCTCGCCATCTACAGAGAGAAATACAGTCGATGTTTCGGTCCCATTTTGGCTTCTGCACCTGCCTTTCTAGTCCTGATTAAAGGTCTCAGCCAACTCTTTATTCCCCTTGAGTAAACCAGCACGTTGTGTGTTTTGGACCCTATTCACCTTTCTGCGTTCTGAACAACGTTGTACAGAACAACGCCTTCAAACAGAAACACATTATCTAAAGTTCCGACTCTGGAGATAAAACCGACACGTTTGGATGTTGTGATTTTCAGTCTGCTCACCTTGAACTCCTGCACGGCCTCTTCCAGCAGCAACAACTTGTGGCCACGATGATTCTTTGAATGCTGACAGATCCCACAGAGGGGCTGCTTGTCGGTCTGGCAAAACAGCGTCAGCTTCTCCTTGTGACGGCTGCATTCCTGCTGAGTTGTCTCCCGGTTTGTAAACGATTCAACGATGCCGGCGAGGGTGCGATTTGGCCTCAGAGTTTTGGAGGAAGTCTCTCTTCTACATAAGGGACAGGACGCTGTGCCGGGTCTCTTCCAGTACTGAGTAATACAGGATCGGCAGAAGCTGTGATCACAGTCGATTAAGACAGGATCTTGAAACAGATCATGACACACAGCACAAGACAGATGATCCTCCATGTCCAAGGACTCACCGAGTTCACTGTGACCAACTAAAATGGTGCCCGAAGAGCGGAAAACGTTGGCTTTCACTTTCTGTCCCTGTGATCTTTGCACTATCCGGAACTACAGGACCGAACAACACACCGTCTCAGTAACTTTTTCAAGCGGACTTCTCCCCAGCTCAGATGCCCCTCCGGCCAGGCTGTACACACAAAAAGGCGGAAGTGATACAGTGTAAGTGCTGGGTGCATGCTCGGTTTCAGCATTTAAAAGAAATTTATATTAGTACAAGAACGAGAAGGCTATGGTCCGGGTGCAGAGCAATGGGGTAGGAGGAATAGCACAGACTAGATGGGTCGAATGGCATGTTTCACTCTCTATCTATGTATCCCTATGATTCAGCGAGTAAAGCAAATTCCACAAAGCAGGAACAGAGGAAACACAGCCGGCAGTAAGGAGAGATATGGATTTCCTGTATAGTAATGATATCCTTTACAGCTGATGATAAAACCTCCCTTTCTCTTCGTGATGCGGTGTTACAAAGGGAAGTCGGTGTTGTCGAGGTTGCTCCAGAACAGAACGGGGGAAGCAGACTTGAGGAGTGCGATACCCACATCACTGTGGATTGCAGGATACTGTCCAAGTCGTCACCAACTGGCATCATCTATTCTGGGAGAGGTGACCCACCTGGACGAAACCCGAGATGTCTGAGACACGAACGCCTGCAGATACTGGAATCTAGATAATGACAACAAAACAAGGTGAGGGGAAATGGAGAAGCTGAAGCTCGGAAGTGAAAGGTGGATCCAGCTGAGGAATGTTGACAGGAGGATGGGAGAGGAGAGAGGCTGGGAGGTGATAGGTGGAGGTGACACAGGGCTGCAGGTAGTGGAGTCTGATGGGAGAGGAGAGAGGCTGGGAGGTGATAGGTGGAGGTGACACAGGGCTGCAGGTAGTGGAGTCTGATGGGAGAGGAGAGAGGCTGGGAGGTGATAGGTGGAGGTGACACAGGGCTGCAGGTAGTGGAGTCTGATGGGAGAGGAGAGAGGCTGGGAGGTGATAGGTGGAGGTGACACAGGGCTGCAGGTAGTGGAGTCTGATGGGAGAGGAACCTGGAGCTTGGAACCACAGTGGCAGGTGGACAGGGAAACAGGAAGAGTGGGATGATGGGGCACAGTAGGATGGGTATTTGGGTAATGGGCAGATGGAATGGGTGGAGGAGAGGAAAGGAATTGTCATGGGGACTGGGGGAATCTTGTCATGTGGACCAGGGTCTGGAACAAACCTTGTTCAGGAAAGCCGAGAACTTTCACAGTGACTGGGCATTAATTCCCCCCTGTCTGACCACCTAACCCAGAATCTTTTAAAAGACTGTATTGTAAGTACATGGATGGGACAGCTTTTAGAAGAATGTGAGCCAAATATGGAAAATGGGACAAGTTTGTCGGCTCCATAGCCGGCAAGGAGGAGGTGGCTGAAGGACACATTTCTATTCTGTGTTACTCTGTGACTACATTTCTCTAAGCCCAGAGCTCACTGAGGCCCTCAGCTGTGTCATTCCCACTCCGCTCCAAACTTTCACCCTCATGGCATCCAGCAGTTGTTCACCAACTTCCCACATTTTCCCAGCAGCAACAGCAGGAAAGGCTCCAGTGAACCTGCAGCTGGTTAGACCTTGTAGAGGTTCAATGACTCTGTTCATCTTGACAGGTAAGGTTCAATGCATACAGTTTGGGTTAACCGTATGAATTTAAATATCTATGAATGTTTTTGAATTTCAAGAACGTGCTAATAGTGTGATTAATGTTTAAGGGATGTTGAATAATTTTCAGATTTATGAATGTGGGAGGCCCACAAGCTGGGATGTTCAACACTGAACTCAACAGAAGCACAGGGTGAGAATCATTAACATCCTCTGGCTGAAGGGCTTTGTTTGCGAGAGACTGGATTTTATTCATAAAAACTGTTGATTTTCCTTATAATCCACAAATGGATGATGTTGCAGCAGGGACAGAGATGGTTACTAACAGAACAACATTCCATGGGAACTTATCCCGTGCCTTGTGATGGCTATTAAATTTCCACAAGATCTGAATATCCTCGATGGCAAGAGTACTCTGAGGACTCTGGGATTGGGGATGGACCCCAGTGATGGGACAATCAGCCTCACGGTGACTAATTATCCAACTAAAGGAGGTGGGGAAGTATTTTGTTGTCAATCTTCTTCATGTTGACCCCTGCACCCAAAGCAGTAAATGCCTTCCTGGTGGGAGCAACACTCAAGATGCAGGCCCAGAGCATCAGTTGGTATCCCTAATTTTTACCCAGGTTGTTTCACACAATAACTGTTGGCCTCGGAGATAGGGAAACAACCCCAGGTCAAGATACCAACACAACACAACAATACTGTTTTGGCAATCTCCCAGTTGTAACCACAGTATCGGATGCCTACATCATGTAGAAAGTGAGTACTAATATTAATGATTCTCCAGAAAGGATGCACAGAAGAGTTTAAGCATTGGATACGTAGCTGAGAATCTGGTAAAGGGACATTAATGCCAATTCTTCCCTCTTGTAATATAGGCTTCCAATTAATATATTAATAATTACTCATTATTCGATTAACTAATGTGTTTCTTGAATGAGAACACTTCCAGCTCTCTGGATGAAAAAACATTTAATTGTTTCTTAAGCCACTAAATAATATTTTGCTCCCTGCCTGAGTAATTTTATGATATCTGATACCTGGTGTTAAAGACAGCAGTGAGCTTGAACAGTTTGACAATTTCCCTGACAATCATAAATACAAAGCAAAACAATTAAAAGCATAATTTACAAGTATGAAAAATTCACAAAATAAATATATTCAGACAAAATAACTATTGCACAATTCCATACATCCATAGGCTTGTATGAGAAGAATTAACTCCATTTAATCCACTTTTTTAATTTAACAAATGTAAACAACATGAAACTTACCCACCTGAGCTGCCAGCCAAATGATGCCTGCAAGCTTGATTTCAATGTTTCAGAAAAGTTTGAATAGCTACATGGATGGTAGGAGCATGGAGGGCTATGGTCCTGGTGCAGGTATGGGAGTAAGGAGTTTAAGTGGCTCGGCACAGACTAGATGGGCTGAAGTGCCTGTTTCTGTGCTGTACTTTTCTATGACTATAACCTCCCTTGAAAACAAAACCAAAACCGGTTCCATGTCCGGAACTCTGTGTCACTGTGGGGAAACGGTGGGAGGCCTGGCCCCGTCCAGTCCAATCCTGACACACAATCAGTCTGAGAGTGGCAAGGATGTCTCAGGATGGGCCGCACTGTAGTGTTTGCACATCCACCTGTCAGAGGTGAGTTGGTTTGTCAATCTGCTCATTTCTACAAAAGAATTCAACCTTTGATATCAAATGATTCACAAGAGTAATACTTGACAAAGTTTAAATACTTCCTTTCTTGAAAAGACAGTAATATACGGAGTTGGACCATTCAGTACTGAAGTTAAGAAAAGATCTTTATAAAGAAATTGAATTGAAGAGCCAGATAATGAATTGTTCTCTGTTATTTAGGGCTGTAAATATTCATAAAATGAAGAAGATATGTCAGGGAGAAACGTTTAACAGCATGGACATTTACCATTTACTGTGCAGTCTGACAGTCCAGGGAATGTGCAAGCATATCCCATATTCATGGGGCATTGGAATCACTGTCAATGCCACCATCCACTGTGTAATCTTTATTGCCATGTGGCCACCTTGTGCAGGTAGGACAGGCTCAGGATGCTGATAAATCAGGAGATGATTCACTCAACACCGGATACCTGAACTCCAACTTGCCCCTCAGTCATCCAGTAACATTTCTGGTCAAAGATCATCACTCAGGATGTTGATGGTGGAAGACTCACTGAGAACAACATTGTTCAAAGTGAAAGGTAGATTGTTAGACCTTCTCCTTTTGGAGAAGTTAATACTGGTACTTTAGTGACTCGGCTGAGAATTACCTCTTATCAGCCTGTGTAGGAATATTGTCTGGGTCTTGCTGCAGGTGGGCAATGGCTGGCTCTTTTAGGAAGGAGCTTTTAATAAAACTGAAGAATCTACAGATGTCATTGCACATCTCATTTCTCAAGGAAGGAAGGTCAGTGATGAGGATGCTGTCTGCAGTTCCCTGCACAGTGCGAGTGGAATCCATCTGTTGAGGAGATGTACTTAAAGTGAAGGTAGATAAAATTTTGATAGATTGAAGGAAGGAAAGGTTCAAAAGGATAATGGAGACCAGTTATAATCTGTTAACTGGTGCGACAGTATATATATATATATATATATATATATAGGAGAGCAAGGAAGACTATCAAAGCTTAAATTAAAATCTGGACAAAATGGAAAAAAAAGAGCTGAAAATGGCAGATGAAATGGAATCCAGAGCTGTTGCACTTTTTGGAGGGCAATCCAGGGTAGGACTTCCATGGTTAATTCAGTGAATTGAGGAGAGCAGTAGAACAGAGGAATCTGGGAATACAGAACCAGAATACCTTGAAAGTGGTGTCACAGGTAGAAAGGTTGGAAAGAGATTTTCTGGCACATTGCCCGTTTATAAATCAAAGCACCTTTTGAGCTGGGATGTTATGGTAAAGTTGTATAAGATGTCAGTGAGGTCTAATTTGGAGTATTGTGTACAGTTCTGGTCACCTACCTACAGGAAAGATATCAGTAAGATTGAAGGAGTATTTAGAGAAAATGTATAAGAATATTGCCAGGATTTCAGGAACAGATGAGGAGTTAATTCCCGAGAGCTTAGGTGTGTGAGGACCGATTTGATAGATATACGACTTAATGAGGAGTACAGGACATATAGGGTAAGTACATGCAGACTTTTCCACTATGTTTGGGTGAGACTACAACTAGGATGAAATATTGAAGGGGAATCTGGAGGGGAATGTATTCACAGAAAGTGGTATAAGTGCAGAACAAGCTGCCACACGTTTGATGTCAATATTTAAGTTTGGATAAGTACATGCGTGGGAAGCTTATGGTGGGCTGTTGTCCAGTTGTAGAGCGATGAGGTGAGGCAGAATAACAGTTCGACACGGTCTAGATGTTCCAGAGGATCTGTTTCTGTGTTGTGGTGCTCCACGACTGGATGCCTATTTGCAGAATTTGTCTTCTTTTGTACATTGTTTGCGTATATATTTCCAGAAATTCTATTGTATTTATTTTGCTGTAAACTCTGACAAGAAGATAAATTTCAAGGCTGTACTTCGTGATATACAGGTACTGTTCATTGATAATAAATTCGCTTTGACTTTACTCCAGCTGAGAGCGGAATTTTATGTCTTTCCGTCCTGCAGTACCGGTTGCCAGCAGCAGATGGCGGTCCTGCACCGTGAAACTACACCAATATTCCGGCTGTTCGCGCTCCCCATCCTCAGATTGAACGCGTCACTGCCATGAATTGAACTTCCTTACGTCCATCAGCTGGATTGGCAAAGTCCTGATTTCAGGACGTTAACAACGATGAACTACGGTTTTACAAATGAGCAGAACATCAGAGCAGACGGAAAAATGGATGTTGGAAATGTCAACAAATTCGCCAGCTTCCACACCAATGCTCACTTTAATCATAGGCAATTAATTCATCAGGCCTCACCATCGTCTCGTGGTTGCACACACAGACACTGATCACTTAAGGGCCCTTTTATCTCCTTAGTTATACTTTTGATCAGAATATCTTTCTAAAATCCTTTATGACTCACCTTTACTTTCCAGGCAACTCTGGGAGACTGCTGGAGAAGGTGCATTCCCCTGTGCGACCAGCAGGTGGGGGAATTGCTCCACTTATTCACGCCCAGTATTTTGTGTTTACGATTTGCGCTCTCCCAGTCGGGACAGAAAGTGCCAACAGATGCCAAGTGCACACTCGCTGCTCAGTTAAGTCAATCATCAAGAATATGGCACAGCTGTAAATCTGCCTAGACTAGGCCATCTTCTAAAACTGAGTGACCGTGTAATACCATAAGACATCGGAGCAGAATTGGGCCATTCAGATCAAGTCTGCTCCGCCATTCCACCATGCCTGATCCCAGATCCCACTCAACTCCATACACCTGCCTCATCACTATATCTTTTGATGCCCTGACTGATCAGGAAACTATTAACTTCCACCTTAAATATACCCATGAACTTGGCCTCCACTGCAGACTGTGGCAGAGGAGACTGTTCAGCCCCTCACTCTTACTGTCCCATTGAATAAGATCAAAACCACCTCACTCTGCTACAGATGCAAAGGACGTGACAGAAGTGGGGGTCAGAGAGGAGGGGGAGTGGTGGTGTTGATTAGGGAGATCATCACCACAGCACCTGGAGAGATCCTTGTGGGTAATGGCCAGTGGGAGTATATTGGCAGGAATTCAATTCATGGCTCAGGGTGTGTTGTACCTGTTCTCTATTTGAGTTCTATATTAAATGAAGAGCATTGAATGGGAAGGAAAGTTTGGATACAAGAATGAAGATCTCCTCTGAAGTTATTTGGGGTCTTGGTAAGAGCATACATGGAACACTGTACACAGGTCTGGTCACCCTCCCAGAGTCAGCCTGTGGGACAAAAGAATGAAGGAAAGTTTCTTTCTACACAATTCCCCATCCCCTTGTCACTCTCTTATGTTATCTCCTTGCCTGCCCATTACCTCCCCTGGTTCTCCTCACCACCCCCCTCCCCCTTTTCCCTTTCTTCCATGGCCTTTTTTGTCTCATAACAATCAACTTTCTAGCTCTTTGCTCCATCCCTTCCCAACCACGTTTCACTGATCGCCTGGTGTTTCACTCTCTTGTTCCCCCCCCCCCCCCCCCCACACACCTTTCAAATCTACTCAGCTTTGTTCTCCAGTCCTGTCGCCCTTACTTTTTTCCACAGACGCTGCCTGGCCTGCTGAGATCCTCCAGCATTTTGTGTGTTGCTCGGATTTCCAGCATCTGCAGATTTTCTCTTGTTTGTGAGAATGTTTCCCAGATTGGTTTGGGATGGGGTGGGGAGTGGTGGTAGAATTCTCGGAGAGAATTACGCTGACTGGGACTGTCTCAGAGGTGGTGTGACTGAGACAGACACAGTCTCACAGGGTATTGACAGGCAGCAGTGATGTTTCTGCTGGCTGGGGTGTGGAACCAGGGGTCCCAGACTCAAAATCAGAAGTTGCCTCAGCAGGGCTGAACTGAGGAGTCTCACCCAGAGTGCAGAGAATATCTGGAATTTTCTCCATGAATTTTGAAAATTCAGAAGGCAAATTTAGGGGGTCAGCAGTGATGGGAACTTTGCAGGAAAGTGGCATTGAGGTCAAAGGTCAGCCATGATCTGACTGTCCGATTCTGTGCACTCTCCCCCATGCCAGACAGTGATGCAGCCAGTTACAACGTCTCCACATTACACCTGTAGACATTTGCGAGTATCTTTGGTGTCATATGAAATTTCCTCACATACCAATGACATTTAGCCGCTGTCGTGTCTTCTTAGTCCTACAATCCTCCACAGGCACCTCATTTGTTCCTACCTGCCTCTATCACTAGAAAATCGAGGTTCCCTCCACCTTTTGGTCCAGCAGTCACATACAAGCTTTGTACTCTCAAAATTTCACTTTTTAAGGTCTCCCATTTATCAAGTACACCTTTGCCAGAAAACAGCCTGTCCCAATCTTCAGTTACCAGCTCCTTTCTGATACCATCAAAATTGGCCTTTCTCCAATTTAGAATCTCAACCCACAGACCATGTGCACGTTTACTGACAGCATTGTGATTGCTGGATGCAAAGTGTTCCCCACACAAACCTGTGTCACCTGCCCTGTCTCATTCCCCAATGGTAGATCAAGTATCACACACAAAATGCCGGAGGAGCTCAGCAGACCAGGCAGCATCTATAGAAAAAGAGTACAGTTGTTATTTCAGGCCGAGGCCCTGCTTAAATAGAAACCATTAAAAAGAAGACCTTCGAACAGCAAATTTTCAGACAGGAAAAAAACATTTCATGCAAAATAATAAATGAAAGCAGATAGTGTTCTGAACTGGTCCGTGAAGAGAGTCATAAAACAGACAATAAAAGAAAAAAGAATATTGGTTAAAAGCAAGGTTAAATAAATAAGGTTTGAACTGGTGTTTAACAGCATTCAAATGAATCTGAGTCGCAGCAGCTTCTACAGGGTCTCCCAAAGGATGCTGATCAGTTTAAACACATAAAGCTGAATAAATCCCGGGGCTCTGACCCAGTGTATCCTCTGACATGGTGGGTATACAGGGAAGAAATTGCTGGGTCGCTGGCTGTGATATTTTGTAACACTGAAACCCTTCTGTCCACACTGTCAATGCCGATCCCGATGCCACATTAATTAATTAATTACACTAACCCACAAATGATCCATCCCCTCCATTCCCTGCCTGTTTAAACGCCTCTTAAACATCACGATCGTATCTGCTTCCACCACTCCCCATCCCGGCCGCGCTTTCCAGGAGCACGCCGCTCACTTTGTCCAAAAACCTGCCTTGAACATCCCGGTTCAACTTTAACCCTCTCACTTTAACGTAGTGTCCTCAGAGAGATTACACTGACTGGGGCAGACACAGTCTCACAGGGCATTGACAGGGTAGAGGCAGAAATGATATTTCCCCTGGAACCGAGGATCAAATAAAATAAGTGTTCGCCTCAGCAGCGCTAAGATGGGGGAAATTTCCTCACTCAGCGTGCGGTGAATCTCTGGACGTTAGCGGCTCAGCGATGATGGGGATGCTGCACCAAAGTGGCGCCGATGTCAAAATCTGCCACGTTGTGAGCGAAGGGCAGCCGCAACATGGCCTCTCCTGCTCCCGTTTCTTACTTTTCAAAACTCGACTTTACCTATCGAATCCCACAGTGGAGCGGTGAGAGCACCAGTCGCCGCTGCGGCACAGCTTCCGTATTTCAGCAGCAGGCGACAGGCCCCCAATCACGCAACACACACAAAATGCTGGAGGAACTCAGCAAGCTAGGAACCATCTGTAGAAAGGACTTTTCGGGCCGAGACCCTTCCTCAGGCGCGGATAGGACGTGCACCCTCCGTGCGGCTGAAACATCTCACGGAATCTCCGCCGGAGTCTCCTCATCCCCGCCACTGAAAGGTTTCGCAGCCCCGGCGAGTGTTGCAGTTTTTACTCGAGGTGCCGCTCCGGATCTCGGCACGCGGTTTTGCGATCCGCTCCGAGCCTTCCGCGTCCGGCCCTCTGAACAATCCACCTCTCCAGAACCGGATCTGTGATGGTCAAGAGGGTGACCGGGGCGATTCATCTGCGTTGAGTTGGAGATGGAAGCGCGGAGTTTGTCTCAGAATCACCGGAAGTAACCCGCAACTACCTTCTCAGTCTCTTCGTTCACAGCACACGCGATGTGAACTTGGTCACGCACGTCATTTGGCGTCAAGTTCAATAATATAGTTTTCTGAGTAGATTTGTATTGAGAGCGAGAAGGCAAATTTGGTGATATAGGCATAAAGAAAGGGACAGACAGTCAGACACAGAGATTGAGAAAGAGATTGTTCCCTCACTGGCGCTCCGTCATCTGTTTTCCAAGTAACCAGGAAATCAACAGCCTTGCGGGAATACCAGATTCCCCACGAGCCTTTAAATCAGCTTCTTACCAAACGGCTAAACCGTGTTTTGTGGATCGAGCCGCTGTTTCAGAACCGACCTGATGAGGCCGGGCGGAAAGCGCTGTCTGAGGCGGGAGAAGTTTACTGGACAGGCCGAGAGAAACCACTTGCACACTGTGAGTCCAGCCCGGAACAAGGAAAGCCGGACGTCCATTGGAATCGGATTGTAGGTGGGTGAAATCAGGGAGAGTCTTCACATGAAGGGCTTTGGAAATGGGGACCTCACTAAACTTGTTCCAGTCCGTGGTGCATATTTTCTCTGTTTCGGTAAATAAATGTTTAACAGTTGTTCTTAATATATATTTAACTGCCGTTTAAAACCAGACTGGGTCCCATTTTAAAGTTGTTCTTTTCTGTCCTGCTGCAAACTGCCGAGACCTATCTGGATTCATCGACTTTCAGTCCTGTTTGTTGTCTTCCTCACCCCTCCGTCACGAGATCAGTCGGAAGAATGCAGGCCACCTTCCCACTGAACAAAAGCGGTAACACAACGTTCATTCCCTGAGGCTGCAGCGCATCTAGTGGACAATCGCGGTACTGCAGGGGTTCAGCGGCTCCCCGATTGTGAAAGGACCTGAATCAGGAAGTACCGGGAGTTAACATGGCTTCGAGAGTTGGAGCGAGGAGGCAATTTGTCCCATCTGCCTGGATTTCTTCACCGATCCGGTGTCACTGGAATGTGGTCACAATTTCTGCGGCTCCTGTATCACACAATGTTGGGAAAGTGCGAAAAGAAACTCCTGCCCGGAATGTAGAGAGGTATTTGCAGACGGTAAACTCAGGCCGAGTCGGGTCCTAGCAAGAATGGCTGAAAAAGCTCGAAAACTAAACCTGAATCGGAAGGAAGAGGAAAGTAAACTTCACTGCGAGGAACATGGGGAAGAACTGAAGCTGTTTTGTGAAACCGACGAGAAACTGTTCTGTGTGATTTGTGCAGCTTCCCAAGAACAGAGAGAGCACCGCTTCCTGACGATTAAAGAGGGCTTTTTGTCTAATTCTTTCACCGTTTAATTCCCAGGATCGAGTTAAATGGTTCTTAGACTCTCTCACAAAGAAGAAATCAGACTTAGAGAAAATTGAGCAGCAACAGAAAGAAAATATTTCCAGATTCCGGGTGAGGCTTCCTGAGCAGAATTTCGTATATTGTTGTGTAGTTTTGTCCCCGTTCATGTAGAATAGCAGAGTGTCGCAGTTCCCGGTTGAATGAATGTTGGCATTCATTTCTAGAGGTGTAGATCAGCAGGAGAGTTTAAAAAGCGAACAGATTAACGGAGCGGGCAACAGAGTAGAGGAGACAGAATAGGAAGGCTTTGGCTCAAGAGGCTTCGGCAAGCAGAGGGTGAGGACGAGCTTGCTCCCATTCAGGTAAGGTCGGGTAAGCTCCTTTAATTGATCTAATTAGCTTAGGAGTAGGTAATGGAGGCAGCAGTTAGGGCAATTGAGTGCTCCGTTTGCAGTATGTGGGAAGTCAGGGTGAGCACAGCTGTCCCTGATGACTACACCTGCGACAGGTGCATCCAGCTGCAGCTCCGGACAAACCGTGTTAGGGAACTGGAGCTGGAGCTGGATGAACTTCGGATCATTCGGGAGGCAGAGGCAGAAATAGACAGGAGTTTCAGGGAGATAGTCACCCCCAAGAGTCGGGAGACAGGTAGCTGGGTGACTGTCAGGAGAGGGAAGAGGAACAGACAGAATGAGCAGAGCACCCCTGTGGCCATTCCCATCAACAATAAGTTACTGTTTTGGATACTGCTGGGGGACTCTCTGACGGTGGTGTCTGAAAAGAGGATGTTGTCTAAGTTGCACTCCACTCCATAATGTACTGGCTAGGCACAGGAGTACATTCAGCCAGAGACTCATTCCACCGAGATGTAACACTGAACGTCATAGGAAGTAATTCCTACCTGTGGCCATCAAACTTTACAACTCCTCCCTCGGAGTGTCAGACACCCTGAACCAATAGGCTGGTCCTGGACTTATTTTTTCCAATTGGCATGATTAACTTATTATTATTTAATTATTTATGGTTTTATATTGCAATATTTCTTCACTATTCTTGGTGGTGTGGCTGTAATGAAACCCAATTTCCCTCGGGATCAATAAAGTATGTCTGTCTGTACTACCTCTCTTGCATCATTTTCCAGCTGTCCGATAACCACACTTGCCTCACCTTTGCACTTTATGTATCTGAATAAATTTTTGATATCCTCTTTAATATTATTAGCTAGATTACTTTCTTATTCCATCTTTTCCTTCTTAATTACTTTTTAGTTGCCTTCTGTTGGTATTTAAAAGTTTTCCAATCCTCCAACTTCCCACTAATTTTTGCTCCACTCTATGTTCCCACTTTGGTATTTATGTTGGCTTTGACTTCTCTTGTTAGACATGGTCATGTCATCTTGCCTTTAGAATACTCCTTCCTCTTTGGGAGAAGTACCCAATGCCTTCTGAGTTGCTTCCAGAAATTCCAGCCAATGCTGCTCTGTGTTATTTCTACCTGTGTTCTCTCTTGGGATCCAGGACCAATCTGATTTTCCTAAACCAGCTATATTGAAATCTCCCATGACTATTGTAATATTTCCATTTTGGCATGTATGTTCTATCTCTTGTTGTAACTTGTAGATGATATCCTTACTCCCATTTGCTGTCTGTATATAACTCCCACCAAGGTCTGTCTACCCTTGCATTTCCTTAGCTCTATCCACAATGATTCAACACCTTCTGTCCCTATGTAATGTCTTTCTAATGATTTAATTTAATTTTTTACCGTCATGACCAAGCCAGCCAATCTGTCTTCCTGCCTGTCCTTTGGATACAATGTGTACCCTTGGACGTTCAGTTCCCAGCTATAATCTTCTTTCCGCCATGATACAGTGATGTTGTAGGTATCACTCTATCCGTATCTTGTGTATCTGTAACTGTGCCACAAGTTCATCACCCTTATTCTGAATACTGTGTGCATTCAAATATAAGACCTTTCATCCTGTATTCACCTTTTTCAATTTTGTCTGCCTTCCACATTGCAACTCATCCTGTTGACTACAATTTTGCCCTATCATTAGCCTCTTCTTGCTCAGAGTCTCACTGTACATTGCCTCTGTTTGTAAACCAACTACCACATCCTCAGCACTACCACTCCGGCTCCCATTCCCCTGCCAAATTAGTTTAAACTCACCCAAGCACCTCTAGTGAACCTGTGCACAGGATACTGGACCGCCTCCAGTTCAGGTGTAACCCATTCCTTTTGTACAGGCCATATCTTCCCCAGAAGAGATCCAAATTATCCATAAATATGAACCCCTCCCCACTGCACCAGTTCCTCAGCCACCCATTAACCTGTCAAGTTATTCTATTCTTGCCCTCACTGGTACGTGGTACAAGCAGCAATCCAGAGATTATTTTGATGGCGGCCCTGTTCTTCAGCTTTCTACCTAGCTCCCTAAAATCTCTCTTCAGGACCTCTCACCTTGTCTACCTACGACATTGGTGCCATTCTCGTCCTTGAGACTACCATGGACATGATCTGACACATCCTTGATCCTGGCACCAGGAATGGTTGTCCATCCACTGTAGTTGGTAAAACATACAATCCAGGTGTCTCTATCACGCTCACAGAACGATATCTTTGTTCCTCCAACTAAGGAATCTCCAATTAACATTTTGGCAGGTACCTGGATAAGAAAGGTGTAAAGGAATAATGGGCAAATGTGACTAGCTCATTAAAACAAGTTAGTTGGCACAAACGAGTTGGGCTGAAGAGCCTCTCTGTCCTCCTCATTAAATCATTCGTATTCACTCACCCCTCCCCATGTCAATGCAATTGTTGTTCACTCCTTGTGCACACCCGTTATTACTGGTTATCTACCCTCTTTCTTTCCACTTATGAAGAAAGCTCTTGATCAGAAACATCGACTATCCATCTCCTTCCACACATGCTGCTTGATCCGCCGAGTTCCTCCAGCATTTTCTGTGCGATAATCAAGAAAGCTCCACTCTCTTTCCTGGAGAAACTACCTTGGGAAGATACTGGTTGTCCATCTGCTGTAGTTGGGTAAAACCTCGGGAACTCCTGTCGGCTAACCGACTGTGACCAATGCTCAGCAGCCTCTTCCCTGGTCTCGGGTCCATGCTGCCCGAATCTCACCCCCCCCCCCCCCCCACAAACCCATTCCACCTTTCCCTGTTGGCACTCTAATTCTCTGCTTCTCTCCCAGACTCTATCACCCTGAATGTGGAAACGGCGAATCCGGAGCTCGAAATGACTGATGATCGGAAGAGTGTGAGATTGACTGAGACCTGGAGGGATCTCCCTGACACTGGGGAGCAGTTCCGAGTCTGGGGTTGTGTGCTGGGGTTGGAGAGATTCACATCGGGAGACATTTCTGGGAAGTAGAGGTGGCGGGACAGTTTCATTTTACAACGCAAAGACCAAGTCCCATTTCCACACCTTCACTGGGAATACATTCACGGAGAAACTTCATCCATTTTTCAGGACCTGGGATACAAACGAGTGGCTGAGAATCTGCTCCGGTTCCACTCCGGGTCTGTAAATGGGTTGGGTCCTGGGACCAGAGTCAGGAGTAAGTCAGTGTAAATATAACTGTACGAAGAGTGAAATAAACACAATGTGAGAATTATCGATCCATTAATTTTAACTCATTCACTGCATCCGTCAACGGAACAGAAACACTGCGGATTCAGCAGCAGCCGCGGGCGGCGGGTCCTGAGCTCCCGGAGTACTAAAGTCCACCAAGACAGGTGAAATGGGACAAGTGGTGGTGGTGCTGACTGGAAGAGGGAAGTCAAGGTGAATCTTGGGGAGACGAGACATGTTGTGGTGGTAACCGGTGAAGTGCCAGGGAATGTCAGGCATGTCAGGCAGCATCTGTTGAGGGCAAATTTCCCTGTAATTTCCAAGTTTGTATGGCACATCGTCTGACTATATTACAAACTTTTACATTTCTCTTGTGAATCTCAGAGATTCCTTCCTTAGACATCACTGCCTGACACTGTGTGGTGTGATTGTCACTTGCTACCTATCAGCCCAGGCCTGGACATTGTCCACGTCTTGCTGCATTTGTGTTGTGGGCTGCTTCATTACCTGAGGAGTGGCAGATAGTGCTGAACATTGTTCAGTCATCAGTGACCATCCCGACCTCTGACCTTACCATGGACAGAAGGTCATTGATTAAGCAGATGAGAATATTTGGGAATAGGACACTGGACCGAGGAGTTCTTGCAGAGATGTCCTGTACTGAAATGAGCAGTTTCCAAACACCATCGCTACCTTCTTTGGTAGCGATGGTGATGGTCCCAGCCACTGGAGTGATTTCCCCTGATTCCCAGTGATTACCCCATTATTCCTTTCATTGCACTATTTAAAAACATAGAAACATGGAAACATGGAAAACCCACAGTACAATACAGGCCCTTCGGCCCACAATGCTGTACCGAACATGTACTTACTTTAGAAATAACCTTCAAGACCTTGGCCTCAATGCCCCTTTGTGCAACTGTATGCTGGTGTGGGCTGAATAAAAGGTGGTGATGCATCAGAATAGAACAGGGACACTGAAAATCTGGCTCAACAATGACCTCTCACTCGATGTCAGCAAGACCAAGGTACAGATTATTAACTTCAAGAGGAGAAAAGCCAGTCCTCATCAGGGGATCAGAGGTGGAGAGTGTTTGCAAATTTGAGTTCCTCGGAGTTATCATTTCAGAGGACCTGTCCTGGGCCCAGCACATACGTGTAATTATGAAGAAAACTCGGCAATGTGTCTGCTACACTGGAAGTTTGCAAAGATCTGGCGTGACATCTAAACCTTATAGATGAGTGGTGGAGAGTATATTGACTGGCCGTGTCACAGCCTTGCATGGGAATGCCGATGTCTTTGAGCTGAAAAGAGTAGTGGATACAGGCCAATCCATCACAGGTAAAGCTCTTCCCAACATTGAGCAGAGCTACATGGAGCACTGTCGCAGGAAAGCAGCATCCATCATCAGGGACCCCATCATTGCGTGCTCTCTTCCCACTGCTCCATCAGGAAGAAGGGACAGGAGCCTTAGGACTCACACCACCAAGCTCAGAAACAGTTACCACCCCTCAACCATCAGGCTGTTGAAACAGAGGGGATAACTCCACTCCCATCACTACATATGGATTCACTTTCAAGGAATCTTCAACGCATGTTCACAATACTTATTGATTAATCATTTCTCTTTTTCTTTCTTTTTGTATTTGCACAGTTTGTTGTCTTTTGCCCACTGGTTGTCCACCCTGTTCATGCGGTCTTTCATTGTTTCTATCATCGGTTTTATTGAGTATGCCCGCAAGAAAATGAACCTCAAAGTTGTAAATGGTTTCATACAGTTACTTCAATAGTAAATTTACTTTGAACCTTGTCCACTACATCCCCAAACTTTTTGTCATTCAAAAATGTTTTGATCCATTTATCACATTATCATCCAGATCGTTGATATAGATGACAAACAACAGACCCAGCACCAACCCCTGCAGCACACTACTAGTCCCAGGCCTCCAGTTAGAGAGGCATCCATCTACAGGTCGTCTGCAAAACCAATCTCGTAAGAAAGCCAGGTGTGACTTACAGATGGCTATCTCAAGAGCAAAATAACAATTCTGGTTGAGAATAGAGGCAGAATTGGATGCACATCAGCTCTGGAAGGAGTTGCTTCCTGAGAAGCGAACCCAACATCATGAATGGCAGTGATGTTTCACTCCCAGTTGAGCTCAATGCCTTTTATGCTGGCTTTGAAAGGGAGAATAAAACTGTTTCCGAATATGTCAGTGACACAGCCTGCCTGTTATGAAGTTCACCTCCCTGACTTCACCGGGGAAATGAGAATAGGTGGAGGGCTGGAGAGAATGCAGGGTGAGAAGTGGAGGGATAGGGTCTATGTCAGCAGAGGGTGGACAGGAAAGGCAGAGTTTCACGAGCCAACGTGTATACTGTCACTCTCTAATGCCTTGTGTTGACCATATCACTGTGGTGGAGAGTCACTGACTTACTGACCGTTACATCACTGGTATTAAGGGCTTGGGATCTAACCAGATCCTGACGGTAGGAACGCCATCGGTGGTGTGATGGAAGCTGTGAATGAACAAGGACCCAGCACTGGAGGAGAGTAATTTCAAAATGGCTGAAATTACAGTCTGGAAGTACAATCAATACCTGGAATCATCACTTGTTTTGTCTGCAGTCAAACCATTCAGGATTCCTTGCTGAATTTTCAGTCTGAGGATCAATTTCAACTCAAGCACAGCTGTGGTAACGATTCACTGGCACATTGTCTGAGGCGAGGGAAACTGGTCCAGGAGCCCAATGGCCACAGGCCGTAGCCACAGGGTGAGTTCAATGCTGAGGAGAATGTCGATGGTTGTAACTCGTTACAGACAGTGGCAGGAATTCAACCCAGGTCACTGACATTGTAAAGCATTAACACTAACCACCTTTCTACCATGCCCCCCGTACTAAAATCATTCTATGTTCTAAAATCAGCTCGTTGGGAGGATTCAGAGGGTGAGAGTGGAGGTTTGTTTTTCAGACTAGAAGCCTGTGACCTGTGAAACCTGTACCATAGGGATCAATTCCGGATCACTGTTGTTACTGAGGTGATCGGTGGAAAAGGCAAGAGTAAAAAATAGGAGAAAAAAATTACCCGAATGAAAATCCATGTTCATGCTGTCATCCGGAGGCTACCCAGACAGAATATGAGCCGTTGCTCCCCCAGCCTGAGATTGGCCTCATAGTGACAGAAGGCGAGGCCTGGGATCAGGATGGGAAGTCACATTGAAATGGTTGGCCACTGGGAGATTGTGCCTGTCTTATTGGGTGCACGTGTCGTGTGGATGCCATGGCTGGGAATACAAAACATTGACCAGTACAGCACAGGAGAGGCACTTCGGCCCATCATGTCTGTCCTGAAACCCCACTTCAGATTCCACCGTCTGCTGTCTGATGTTTCTACGATGATAACCTAATCCCTCCTACCTGTACAAAAACCATTTCCCTTCATTCTTTGTGTAGACAACTGTCTATCTAAACCCCAATTAAACACCACCATTCCTGGTGGGATAATCCAGGAACACACCCAGTTCTGTGTAAAAATTTAACCTCCCACCAATTTCCCCGCTACTTTTTAATGACCAGTGTGCGAAGAAATCGTGTGCTCTGAAATTTTTTGCCCCGTGACAACAACATATGCGCACTGAATAATTTATTCAATAAAAACAGTATAAAAAGCCAGTCCTAAATCTGCAGACAAATCATCGTGAACTCCATGTAATCAACAATGTCCACATCAGAAACCAGAAAAGGAAATGTGATTATACACGATCATGAAATATACTAAATGTGGTAATGAGGTAGGGGGTGACAACCTTTAGTGCTCAGTTTAAATTCCTTTGTGTGCATGCACCTTAGAGGGGGCATTGCCTCCTAAAGATATAATACCCCCCCCCCACCTTAAATGCACATCCTCTGGAATCTGACATCTCTTCCTAAGAAATACCTCACAAAATGTGATAATCAGATCACCCCCTCTAACCCCTACACACCCACAGCCCTGTACCAAACCCCAAACTAATCCCATTGTTCTGCACTCTCCCCACAGTCCTGTGTCAGTCCCCACACTAATCCTACTGTCCCACTCTCTCCCCACAGTCCTGTGTCAGTCCTCACACTGATCTCACTGTCCCACTCTCCCCACAGCCATGTGTCAGTCCTCACACTAATCCCACTGTCCCACTCTCTCCCCACAGTCCTGTGTCAGTCCCCACACTAATCCTACTGTCCCACTCTCTCCCCACAGTCCTGTGTCAGTCCTCACACTGATCTCACTGTCCCACTCTCTCCCCACAGTCCTGTGCCAGTCCCCACACTAATCCCACTGTTCCACTCTCTCCCCACAGTCCTGTGTCAGTCCCCACACTAATCCTACTGTCCCACTCTCTCCCCACAGTCCTGTGTCAGTTCCCTCACTAATTCCACTGTTCCGCTCACTCCCCAAGGCCCTGTGACAATCCTAACTAATCCCACTGTTCCGCTCACTCCCCACAGCCCTGTGACAGTCCCCACACTAATTCCACTGTCCTGTGTCAATCCACAATCTGGTTAAAATATCTTGACAAATGAACTCCCTACAAATGCCTGTTTCATGCATATCAATTCTGAACACAGGATTATTCAAACTCGTATGTCCAAAAAATAACTTTTCCCCTCGTTTACAGCCCTGTGTCTGTCCCCAAACAGGTTTAGATGTCGCCTGCTGACTGGTTAGTGAATTTGAGGCATGTGTGAGGTGTGAGCAGGACAGAAGATGATCGAGGGATCCAGTCAAGGCTTGTGGGGTAGAGATGTCAGGACGTAATGAAGACAAAAGCAGCGAACGGGAGATGATATTGAATGAGGGGAGCTGCATGGAGGAAGGTGGCTGGTAGGTTTCTCAGAAAGGGGCGAATTCAGGATTGTCCAGTGATGAAGGCAGTGCAGTGGACAGGATTTTTTTTTTTAGATTAGATTAGATTATGAGGACACTTAGTCCTCATTTATTGTCATTTAGAAATGCATGCGTGCATTAAGAAATGATACAATGTTCCTCCAGAGTGATATCACAAAAAAAAGGACAAACCAAAGACTCACACTGACAAAACCACGTAATTATAACATATAGTTACAGCAGTGCAAAGCAATACCGTAATTTGATAAAAGCAGACCATGGGCACCTGTAAAAAAAAGTCTCAAGTCCCGATCGACTCCAATAGTCCCCGATCTCAGGCAGCAAAAAGGGAGAAACTCTCCCTGCCATAAACTTCCAGGCACTGACAACTGATGCCTTTGGAAGTACCCGATGACGGCAGACTCTGAGTCCGTCCGAAAACTTCGAGCCTCCGACCAGCCCCTGCGATACAGCCGCCCGAGCCCCTTCGACCTCGACCCGGCCGCCGAAACAAGCAAAGCCGAGGTCTCGGAGGCCCACTCCTCCGGAGATTCCGGACCGCACAGTAGCAGCGGCAGCGAAGTGGGCATTTCAGAAGTTTCTCCAGATGTTCCTCCACGCTCTCACGTCTGCCTCCATCAAACCAGGATTGTGCACGGATCCCTACTGAACAAGTAACAGATACCATTCACCAGAGAGGCCACCATCTTGGAGGTTTTAAAGAAGGAAGAAAGGAATCTATCAATTTTCACTTTAAATATAGTCAATGACTTGGCCTCCACAATCATACCGTCCCCCTGCTCATGACGGAATGTGAAGCTTGGCTCTGTGAAATGGACATCCTGTCACTTTTAAACAACTTCTCCCTGTTCTAGATTCTCTCCTGAGAGGAATCAGCTACTTGTTATGATACCATGGTGGACATTTGGACCATTTGCTTACGTCCTTGTAACTGTTTAGTTCCTCTCGCATGTGACTATCTCTCAGGCTGTTTACCACACAGTAGGTCAAACGTGAATTAATCCAGAAGGGATTCACAAAGATGTTGCCTGGACAAGAGGGTTTGAGTTCTGTTGAGAGACTGGACAGAGTGGCACTGATTTCCCTGAGCGAAGGAGGCTGCCAGGTGACTTTATAGACTCAAGGACAATTGTCTTGCTCAAGCGGTAGGGCTGACCAACCTCCGCCCATTAACCCAGCACCACCTCGACTGTCTCATTCACTTGCGTGCATGTCGCCCACACCGAACAGGTCCACAGGCCAGACTACCGGTTATCCAGTTTCGGGAGTTCAGCTCAGGACTAACAACCCTGACCTGTAAAACAACACTGTACCAGACCTCTCCTCTCTCCCCCTCCCTCCCCGAGTCTCCACCCTGACACGATGAGGGAAGCCCTGAACACCGCCAGAGATGGAGGGAGGAGCCTCACTGCCGCCCGAAACGCCAGCGGCATCGAGGAAAAAAGGGAAAATTTGAACTTTGCAACGGAGAGGGTCTAGGGGCGGAGTTTAGTGCTGTGACGTTGGGCGTGAGTGACAGAGAGGGCTCGGCCGCTCTGTTGTGCTTGTTCCCGATCTTGTTCCAAAGTGAAAGTATCAAGGGGTAGACCCCCGGAGCTGTGGTGGGGGGCAGTGGCTGGTGCTGACCCTTTAGCATCTCGGGTAAGTGTCCCGAACCTTCGGGTGTCGGCTGGGAAATGTTTCAGCGGGATTTGGGAAACGTGGGACGGCCCGCGGAAGGAGCGCGGCCTGGGCTAGTGACCCGTCTCCCCGCCGGAGAGTCGATCACTGTACCGGGATGGGTGGGGAGAGGTTGCTGGAAATGTCATGGGTCCACACCTGCCCGGTATGTCAGTCTTTCCGTGATCTGCAGTCGGAGTTACCCACTGCACCCCCGACACCATCTTGTTACTGCGTACAATGCATTACCCCCGGTGAACGGAACCCAGAACACCCGGGGCCGGCTCGAAATCTTCCCTCTGCCTCCGAGACTCACTGACCGTGGAGCAGGTGAGCCGAGGGCATCAGCAATTTCCTACATGGGCCGGGTTCCGCGATTGGGCGTCCTGTCGGATCCAGTCCAGCCACGGGTGGGGAGGGTGATGGTGGAAGCAATACTGAGATCCGCCGGTGAATGTGTAATGTCGCAATTCCGAGAGAATGAGTGTAAATAGGCGAGTGTAAGTAATACATGGGCCAGCAAACAGCGATGGACCGAAGGGTCCGTGCTGTCGGGCTGTGCATCTCCTGATTGAGCAACAAGTGGCTGGTGATAGGGTAAAATTGCAGTCCATAGGATGAATTGCAATGTAAAGGTTGAATACAGGACTGAAGATGTGGAGGCAGATGATGGTAAGACCTCAGACAAAGTTTGGAATCAAAAGGTTGAGCATGGTACGGTAAACCGAAAAGCGTTAATACAGGACTGAATGTGTTATATTTGAATGTATGCAGGATACGGAATAAAGCAGATGAACTTGCAGCACAGTTACAGATTGGCATGTATGATGTTGGCATCACTGAATCACGGCTGAAAGAAGATTATAGCTGGGAGCTTATTGTCCAAGGATACAGATTGTATTGAAAGGACAGGTAGGAAGGCAGAGTGGGTGGCGTTGCTCTGTTGGTAAAAAATGAAATCTAATCATTAGAAAGAGGTGACATAGAACCCAAGGTGTTGAATCATTATGGATAGAGCTTATGAATTGAAAGGGTAAAAAGACCCTGAAGGGAGTTGTATACACACCCCCAAACAGTAGTAAGGATGTGGCCTACAGATTACAATAGGAGATGGAACATACATGCCAAAAGGGCAATGTAAGGGCAATAGTGTTGGGCGAATTAAATATTCAAGTACATTGAGAAAATCAGGTTGGTTCTGGATCCCGGGGGGAGCGGGGGGGGGGGGGGAATTTTCTAGGATGCCTATGTGATGGATTTTTAGAGCGGCTGGTGGTTGAGCCCACCAGGGATCAGCTATTCTGGATTGGGTGTTGTGCAATGAACCAGAATTGATTAGGGAGCTTAAGGTAGAAGAACCCTGAGGAGAAAGTGATCATTATATGATCGAATTCACCCTGAAATTTGAGATGTATCAGATGTATCAGTATTACAGTGGAGTAAAGGGAATTACAGAGGTATGAGAGAGGAGTTGGCCACAATTGATTGGAAAGAAAACACTGGCGGGAATGATGGCAGAGTAGCAATGGCTGGAATTTCTGGAAGCAATTCGGAAGGCATAGGATAGATACATCCCAAAGAGGAAGAAGTATTCAAAAGGAATGATGACACAACTGTGGGTAAGAAGAGAAGTCAAAGCCAACATAAAAGCCGAAGAGACTGCATACAGTAGAGTAAAATTCATGGGAAGCTTTTAAAAACCAACAGAGAGCAACTAAAAAAGTCATTGAGGTAAAGATGGAATAGGATAGAAGGCAGGCCAATAATATTAAAATGGATACCCGAAGTGTCTTCAGATACATAAAGTGCAAAAGAGTTCAGTGTGGATATCGGACCACTGGAAAATGTTGCTGGAGAGGTAGTAATGGGGGCAAGGAAATGGCAGAGGAATTGAATATGTATTTTGCATTAATCTTCACTTAGGAAGACACTATTTAACACCTTAAGATATAGAAACAGAATTAGGCTATTTGGGCCCTTGAATCTGCTCCATCATGACTGATTCTTCCTCAGCTTCAGTCTCCTGCTTTCTCTCCGTATCCCTTCAAGCCCTGACCAATCAAGAATCAGTCAATTTTTATATTTATGTCTTAAATATACATAGACTTGGCCTTCACAGAGTCCTCTGACAATGAATTCCGCAGATTCTGTACTTTTTGGCTGAAGAAATTCCTTCTCATCGCCATTCTAAAAAGGACGCCCCTCTATTTTGAGGCTGTGCCCTCTGGCCTTAGACTCCCCCATCGTGGGAAACATCCTTTCGACATTCACTCTATAAAGGCCTTTCAACATTTGATAGGTTTCAATTATATCACCCTTTATTCTTCAGATCTAGTGAATACAGGCCCAGAGCCATCAAACAGTCTTCATATGACAAGCCAATCAATCTTGGAATCATTTTCATGAATCTCCTTTGAACCCTCTCCAGTTTCAGCACATCCCGTCTCAGAGAAGGGACCGAAAACTGCTCACAATGCTCTCACCAGTGCTTTATAAAGTCTCAACATTACATCCTTTCTTTTATGTTCTAGTCATTTTGAAATGAATGCTAATGTCACAATTGCGATCCTCACCACCCACTTAATCTGCACATTAATCCTTAGGGAATCATGCACAGGACTCCCAAGTCCCTTTGAAGCTGAGATTTTTGTATTTTCTCTCCATTTAGAAAATAGTTCACCAAAGTGCATGACCATACACTTTCCAACACGGTATTTCATCTGCCATTTCTTTGACCATTCTCCTAATCTGTCTAAGTCTACCTGAAGCCACCCCTATTTCCTCAAAATGACCTGCCTTCATATCATCTATAAACTTTGCTAGAAGGCCATCAATTCCATCATCCAAATCACAGGCAAATCATGTAAAAAGAATCGATCACAACATAGACCCTGTGGAACACCATTATCACCAGCAGCCAGTCAGTAAAGCCCCCTTTATTCTCACTCTTTGCCTCCTGCCAGTCAGCTACTGCTCTATCCATGCTGGAATCTCTCCTGTAATGCCACAGGCTCGGAGCTTGTGAAGCAGCCTCATGTGTGGCACCTTGTCAGGTGTCTTCTGAAAATCCAGGTACGCGAAATCAACCAATTCTCCTTTGTCTATCCTGCTTACTTCTTCAAATAATTCCAACAAGTTTGTCAGGCGAGTTTTTCCCTTGAGGAAACCATGCTGACTACAGCCTATTTTATCATGTGCCTCCAAGTATCCTGAGACCTCATCCTTAACAATCAGATCCAACATCTTCCCAACTGTTAAGGTAAGACTAACTGGACTTTAATTTCCTTCCTTCTGCCTCCCTCCCTTCTGGATGAGTGGAATGACATTTTGCAATTTTCCAGTCTTCTGGAACCATTCCAGAATCTAGTGGTTCTTGAAAGATCATTACTAATGCCTCCACAATCTCTTCAGCCACTCTTTCAGAATCATGGGGTGTGCACCATCTGGCCCAGGTGACCCATCTAACTTCATACCTTTACTTTCCCAAGAGTCTTCTCCCATGCCTCCCACGCTTCCCACACTTCATGTTGCCCTGACACCTGGAACTTTGATCATACTGCTAGTGTCTTCCACAGTGAAGACTGATGCAAAATGCTTCTTCAGTTCATCTGCCATTTCCTTGTCCCCCATTACTACCTCTTCAGGCTTGTTTTCTAGCGGTCAGATATCCACTCTCGCTTCTCTTTTACATTTTATGTATCTGAAGAAACTTTTGGTATCCTCTTTAATATAATTGGCTAGCTTACTTTCGTATTCCATCTTTTCCTTAATGACTTTTTTAAATTGCTGTCTGTTGGTTTTTAAAAGCTTTTCAATCCTCTAACCTCCCACTAATTTTTGCTCTATTCTGTGCCCTTCCTTTGGCTTTTCGGGCAGATTGGGCTCATCAGTCTTGGACAGCAGCCTGTCCAGGAGAAGGAAAACTCTGATTTTAAACCTCCGCTGCCACGTGGCCATACCCACCCATGGGAAATACTTCGGGAGTAAACACCGAGGAAGAGATCCAGAACTGGGGTCCCTAAGGCAGTTTGATGTTGTTTACAACTTCACTCTGACAACCCCTGTGATGACACTGGTGCCAAGCTGTATCGGTGCTTGCCCTTCCCTTGAACTCCTTCAGTGACATGGAGAGGGGGAACCCGCTGCACGGGCAACAACCGGTTCTCCAAATCTTCCCACCCAGACTTGCGCCCTGGAGAGGACGCAGTCCACCAGAGACGCAAACCCGTGATTCCCTGCTCACCCTCGCCTTTGAGAATATCATGGACCTGATCTGAGACATCCCTGATCCTGGCACCAGATAGGCAACATATCACAGAAGCTCATCTCTGTTCATCTGACTATGCAATCTCCTATCAACACTGCAGTCCTCTTCACCTCTCTTATCTTCTGAGCCACAGTATCAGACTCAGTGCCAGAGACCATGTCACTATGACCTCCCCCCCCAGTAGGTCGTACCCTGCAACAATATCTAAAGCTGTATCCTTATTGAGGGGAATGGCCCACAGGTGTACTCTGCAGTGGCTGTGCATTTCTGCTCCTCCTGACTTGTCACCCAGTTACCTGTCTCCTGTAATCTAGGGGTAACTACCTTCTGAAGCTTCTTTCTGTCACCTCCACAGTTTTCTAAATGAATTGGAAGTCATCGAGCTGCAGCTCCGGTTCCTTTACAGGTTCTATCAGCAGCTTCAGCTTAGTGCAGATGTGTTTATCTGAGGGATTGGAGGTCTCAGAGATATCCCACACACAGTACAAAACACGGGCCCTACAGCCAATCTCACTGCACTGCTGTGCCCTAACACAGGGATGAACAAATAAGAACAGAAAGAGGGAAGCAAAGGATATGTTACCTCACCCAAGCCTGATCTCGCCAAAACCACTCTGAAACTGGCACACACAAAAGAACGCCGCTCTGCGTGTATTCACATTATATTTATCACCTTTTGTAATCAATCTCTCTCGTTGACTCGTCACCGCCCAAATCAGAGAAACTGTGGCATTGCACTGCCTTTTAAATCTGAACGGTGGTCCTGATTGAAGGGTAACTCATTTTACGCACTCCTTTCATTGATCGCCCAATCACCAGGTACCAAGTGTTCCCAACACAAACTTCTGTCACCTGCCTGACTGTTTCCCTAATAGCAGATTCAGTGTCACACTGTCCCTCATTGGGACTGTACTGATTAAGGAAATGTTCCTGAACGTATTTGTCAAACTTCATCCCATCCAGTCTTTTTACAGTATGGGAGTCCCAGGCAATGTGAAGAAAGTTAAAATCACCTACTATCATAACCTTATGTTTATTGCAACAGTCTGTGATCTCTCTGCAAATTTGTTCCCTTAAAACCCTCGGACTGTTGGGTGGTCTGTAATATAGCCCCATTAACATGGTCATACCTTTCTTATTCCTCAGTTCCACCTGTAACGCCTCACTAGACGAGTTCTCCAGTCCATCCAGACTGAGAACTGCTGTGACATTTTCACTGTCTAGTAATGTCACCCTTCCTCCTTTAATTCCTCCCGCTCTGTCACATGAAAAACAAGCGAACCCCACAATATTGAGTTGCCAGTCCTGTCCTCCCTGCAGCCAAGTCTCACTAATGGCTATGATATATAATTCCAGGTGTTGATCCATGCCCTGAGCTCATCTCCCTTTCCTACGACACTTCCTGCATTGAAATATATGCAACTCAGGACATCAGTTGAACCATGCTCAACCTTTTGATTCCTGACATCTGTCTCCACAACCTCTCAACTACCTGTTCTGACACTCTGGCTCCCATCCCACTACAAATTTAATTCCTCCACGGCACCACCACCCCCCCCCCCCCCACCCCTGTACAGAATCAGCAAACCTTCCTGCTGGAATATTAGTCTACTTCCAGTCCAGGTGTAAACCATCTCTTCTGTACGGGTCCCACCTTCCCTGGAAGAGACCCCAATGATCAAAAAAATCTTATGCCCTCCCTCTAACACCAGTTCCTTAGCCACGTATTAAACTGTATAATCTTCCTATTTCTGGCCTCACTAGCATGTAGCAATCCTGAAATCACAACAGGTCCTATCCTTTAACTCCCTGAACGTTGTTTGCAGAACCTTGTCACTCTTCTACCTGCGTCATTGGTACCTATGTGGATCACGACCTCTGGTTGTTCACCCTCCCACTTAAGAATTCTGAGGACCTGATCTGAGAAGTTCTGAACTGTGGCAGCTGGTAAGCGACATACCATCTGATAGTCTCGTTCTTATCCACAGAGCCTCCGTTCTGTTCCTCTAACTAACGAATCTTCGATCACCACAATTCGCCTCTTCTCCCCCACTTCCTTCTGGTTGGCAGAGACCCGACCGCTGTGACTTTCCTCTGCTAGGTCATTCCCTCCTCCCCCAGCAGTATCCAAAGTGGTGTACCTGTTGTTGAGGGGATGACCACAGGGATACTCTACATTGGCTGTTTACCCCCCTTTCCCCTTCCTGACTGTCACCCAGTGTCCTGCACCTTGTGTGTAACCATCTCTCTATATGTCCTGTCCATCGCCCCTCAGCCTCCCGAATGATCTGGATTTTATCTACATCCAGCTCCAAATCCTTAATGCAGATTAAATCCACTCTCAGCACCATGAACTGGGCGACTGTTTGGGGGTGGGATCTGCCACTTGCCCCTCTGGGGGATGGACGATGCTCTCTGTCTGGATGGTGCCCTGGACTTTTGTCTGACCACGGGTGGAATGTTATTTCAGGTTCCCGTGAACGTTGCTGTGGGATTCTCGATGACTGGGTATAGTCGAGCGATGAAGTGGCAATATCTTTCAGCGATTCTCCTCCTGCTGGTCACCACGTCTCTTGGTAAGACAGTGCTGTGTTCCTGGGTTCCCCCGCCCCAACTCCTTGGGACAATGCTTCCGATTGGGATGTCCTGGGCGGACAGTGTGGAACCTGCAGCCTTGGTGCTTTACACTTACTAAACATTGAGTGATGAATAACTTTTTTAGCCAGAGGGTGGTGAATCTATGGAATTTGTTGCCACGGGCGGCAGTGGAGGCCAAGTCATTGGGTGTATTTAAGGCAGAGATTGATAGGTATCTGAGTGGTCAGGGCATCAAAGGTTATGGTGAGAAGGCGGGGGAATGGGACTAAAGGGGAGATTGGATCAGCTCATGATGAAATGGCAGAGCAGACTCGATGGGCCGAATGGCCGACTTCTGCTCCTTTGTCTTACGGCCTTATGAATCTCGTGGCATTGGCGGAGACGGTTGGGTTTTGGAAATCAGTGATCGAGGTGACCAGCGTCACGGTTAGTGTACAAGGTGTTGGAGCAGAATAAGGCTATTCCATCCATCAGGTCATCTCCACCATTCATGTTCAAGTGTAGCTTATTGTCATACAACCGTAACCATACACATGTATACAGCCAAACGAGACAATGTTCCTCCGTACCAAGGTGCACAATGCAGTACGCACAGCTCACATGCAACCGTACACACGTATACAGCCAAACAAGACAACATTCCTCCGGACCAGGATACACAATACAGTACAGATAACTCACATACAACTGTACACAGGTATACAGCCAAACAAGACAACGTTCCTCCGGACCAGGATACACAATACAGTACAGATAACTCACATACAAATGTACACAGGTATACAGCCAAACAAGACAACATTCCTCCGGACCAGGATACACAATACAGTACAGATAACTCACGTACAACTGTACACATGTATACAGCTAAACAAGACAATGTTCCTCCGTACCAAAGGGCAAAATACAGATAATTCACAACCGTACACATGTATACGGCCAAATGAAGCAATGTCCCTCCGGACCAAGGTACACAATACACATAACTCAGATACACAACACATAATTAATATTACCCCTATTAAATGAAGAAATAATGCCAGGCATTCCCGATGCCAGATGGAAAGTAAACAGTGTAACGCTGCTGGCATTTCTCAGCCTGGGGGAAGAAGCTGTTGCCCAACCTGATGCTGCAGTACCTCCTGCCTGGGGGTAAGGGATCATTGACAATGCTGAGGGCCCTGTGGCTGCAGCGCTCCTGATGAAGGTGGAAGGGTGGAAGAGAAACCCCGATGATCCTCTAGCCCAATGGCTGATTTATTAATCCTCTCAACCCCATTCTCCTGCCTTCTCCCCGAGACCTTTGACCCCTGATTAATCGAGAACTGACCAACCTCTGCTTTAAATATACCCAGCAACTCGGCCTCCACAGCTGCCCAGGGAAACAAATTCCACAGATTCTCCACCCTCTGCTAAAGAAATTGCTCCTCGTCTTTGTTCTAAAGTGGTGTCCTTCTGTTCTGAGTTGTGTTCTCTGGCCCTCTCCTCTCCACCTCCACTGTATCCCGCCCGGCCTTTCAATATTGATAGGCTTTGATGAGATCCCTTCTCCAACACGTACAGGCCCAGAGCCATCAAAGCTCCTTGGTTTTTAACCCTTTAATTCCTATGATAATTTTCATGACCCCCTCTAGACACTCTTCAACGGCAGGACATCCGTTCTTACAGACGGGTGGTAAATGGCTTAATAGTTTTTTAATGTTATAATTAATATTGTAATGATTATTCAGAAATACAGCAGGGCAAGAGGCCCGTGTGCCTATGTCTGTTGGATATACCCTTTTTCAAGTTTAGTTATTATTGAACCACACATGAATACAGCCGAACGGAACAGTGTTCCTCTGGGGGTCGAGGTGCAAGCCACGGTCCCAATAGTCAGACAAGCACAAGGCATATTCGGCACATATGAGACAGCAGTAAACATGCAGTTTCACAAAAATATAATCTAACCCAGGCCCCTGAATGTCATGCCCTGTAGTTTGATGATGCACAGGATGTTGTCGGCAAGAAGAAGCTGACAGCGGATGATCACTCACTTGTGGATCCACAAACACAATCCAGCTTGTCTTCCGCCAAGCAAACACTAGAGGGCGTCAGGCAGCATCCGTGAGAAGAGAGTAGCCAACGTTTCATTGTTGTGTCATTTAAGGTAAAATTGGATGGGTATGTGGACAGGAAAGGAGTGGAGGGTTATGGGCTGAATGCGGGTAGGTGGGACTAGGTGAGATTAAGAGTTCGGCACGGACTAGGAGGGCCGAGATGGCCTGTTTCTGTGCTGTGATTGTTATATGGTTTCGGGCCGAGACCCTTCATCAGGAATGGGGGGAGAAGAGAGGGCCAAAGCCCAGTAATAGAGATGGTGAGGGGGAAGGGCTAGAGGCGCCAGGTGAAAAACCAATCAGAGGAAAGATAAAGGGGGGAGAGGATAAGCATGAAAGAACTGTAGAGATCAAGGAGCAAAAAGTTGAAAGGGGAGAGAGGCAGAGAGGGACCTGGGATAGGGGGAGAGGGAGGGAATTACTGGAAATTGGAGAATTCAATGTTCATACCACCAGGCTGCAGGCTACCCAGACAGTAGATGAGGTGTTGCTCCTCCAACCTGAGTTTGGCCTCATCATGGCAGTAGAGGAGGCCATGTATGGACATATCTAGATGGGAATGAGAGGCAGAGTTGAAGTGGGTGGCAACCGGGAGGTCCTGTCTATTGTGACGGACGGAGCGGAGGTGCTCGACGAAGTGGTCCCCCAATCTGTGTTGGGTCTCGCCGATGTAGAGGAGGCCGCACTGGGAGCACCGGATGCAATAGACAACTCCAGCAGACTCGCAGGTGAAGTGTTGCCTCACCTGGAAGGACTGTCTGGGGCCCGGAATGGTGGTAAGGGGGGAGGTGTGGGGATAGGTGTAGCATTTGCGCTTGCAGGGTTAAGTGCCAGGTGGGAGTTCTGTGGGGAGGGACGTGTGGACCAGGCAGTCGCGGAGGGAATGATCCCTGCGAAAAGCTGAGAGGGGTAGGGAGGGAAAGATGTGCTGGGTGGTGGGGTCCTGTTGAAGGTGGCGGAAGTTGCGGAGTATAATGTGTTGGATCCGGAGGCTGGTGGGGTGGTAGGTGAGGACAAGGGGAACCCTGTCCCTGTTGTGGTGACGGGAGGATGGGTTAAGGGCTGAAGTGCGGGAAGTGGAGGAGATGCGGGTGAGGGCATCTTTGATGACGCCAGAAGGGAAGCCACAATCCTGAAAGAAAGAGGACATTTGAGAAGTCCTGGAATGGAAAGCCTCATCCTGGGAGCAGGTGCAGCGGAGACGGAGGAACTGGGAATAGGGAATGGCATTTTTGCATTGGGCAGGGTGGGAAGAGGTATAGTCAAGATAGTTATGGGAGTCAGTGGGTTTGTGGGTTTCGTGGTTTCCTTTCTGGCGTCATCAAAGATGCCCTCACCCGCATCTCCTCCACTTCCCGCACTTCGGCCCTCACCCCATCCTCCCGTCACCACAACAGGGACAGGGTTCCCCTTGTCCTCACCTACCACCCCACCACCCTCCAGATCCAACACATTATCTTCCACAACTTCTGCCACCTTCAACAGGACCCCACCGCCCAGCACATCTTTTCCTCCCTACCCCTCTCAGCTTTTCGCAGGGATCGCTCCCTCCGCGACTGCCTGGTCCACACGTCCCTCCCCACAGAACACCCACCTGGCACTTATCCCTGTAAGTGCAAATGCTACACCTGTCCCCACACTTCCCCCCCCTTACCACCATTCCAGGCCCCAGACAGTCCTTCCAGGTGAGGCAACACTTCACCTGCGAGTCTGCTGGCATTGTCTATTGCATCCGGTGTTCCCGGTGCGGCCTCCTCTACATCAGCGAGACCCGACGCAGATTGGGGGACCACTTCGTTTAGCACCTTCGCTCCGTCCGCCACAACAGACAGGATCTCCCGGTTGACACCCACTTCATCTCTGCCTCTCATTCCCATCTAGATATGTCCATACATGGCCTCCTCTACTGCCATGATGAGGTCAAACTCAGGTTGGAGGAGCAACACCTCATCTACCGTCTGGGTAGCCTCCAGCCTGGTGGTATGAACATTGAATTCTCCAATTTCCGGTAATACCCTCCCCCTATCCCAGGTCCCTCTCTGCCTCTCTCCCCTTTCAACTTTCTGTTCCCCTATCTCTACAGTTATTTCATGCTTATTCCCCCCCCCCCTTTATCTTTCCTCTGATTGGTTCTCCACCTGGCGCCTCTAGCCCTTCCCCCTCCCCTATCTCTATTTCTGGTCTTCGGCCCTCTCTTCCCCCCATTCCTGATGAAGGGTCTTGGGCCGAAAAGTTGGCTACTCTTTTCTCACGAATGCTGCCTGACTTGCTGAGTTCTTCCAGTGTTGTGTATGTAACTTTTGATCCACAGCATCTGCAGGTGTATTTTTGTGTTTTGAAACACTAGAGGGCAGCACCAACCACACTAATTAATTTAACGCCTCTGCTGCCAGAATACAATAAATTACATGCAGTTTAAGTCAGTGATGATAATTCTATCTCTATAAAGTGTCTGAGAGGTTTACTGTCGACACTCTGACTGTGTTTTACCTGCACGTCCCCAGGGGAGTTTATCGTGGTCACTCCGAGCAAGCCTGTCGTGGCTGAGGTAGGCCAGGATGCTGTGTTGGGTTGCCAGCTGGTTCCGACCGAGGTCCCTGTGGAGATGGAGGTGCGCTGGTTCCGGGAGGATTGGTCCAAGGTGGTGCACCTGTACCGGAAGGGGCAGGACAGTCCTGGGTCCCAGTTAGCACAGTACTCCGGGAGGACGGAGCTGTTCAAGGACTCCTTTCCCCACGGGAACGTCTCCCTGCTGCTGAAGAAGGTGACCGTGCGCGATGCGGGACGCTACAAGTGCTTCGTGGTCTCCCAGGCTCTGGATGAGGAGGGCTCTCTGCAGCTGCAAGTTGCCAGTGAGTGAGGGTGTCACCGGACAGCGGGAAATGGGCTGGGGGGGGGGGGGTTTAACGGAGGGCACGGTTTGCAGAGGACCGAGAGGGTACTTTGTCCCAGTGGAGGCAGGACAGTGCAGGCAGCGGGAGGTTAGCTGAGGGGGGAGGGGAGACTACCAGAGGGGAAGAACAATTGCAGACTACCAGGGTTTCAGAGTGGGCAGGAGGAATGTAGAAGACCTGAAAAAGGTGCGAGGGGAACAGGAGGGTTTGAGGGGTTAGAGGGAGGGTAGGATACTGGGAGGGGCGGAATGAGGGGAGAGGGAGAGTTTTGGGGAGGAAGTGGGAGTGAGGGATGAGGGGAGAAGGAGGACAGGTTGGGGGAGGGGTGTTGGAGGGCAAGATAAGGGGAGGGGAGCAAATGAGGTAGGGTGGAATAAGGGGATGAGAGTTGGGAGGGAGGGCGGGATGAGGGGAGAGGGAGAACGAGGGGAGGGGCAGAGGGAGGGTGGGATAAGGGGAGTAGAGTTGAGGGAGGATGGGATGACGGGATAGGACTTGGGAGGGAGTCAAGTTAAGGAGAGGGACAGTGGGGTGCTTGGAAAGAATCAGCGAGTGCAGAGGGGGATGGGAGTTGGTGGAACAGTATGCTGTGGAACGGTGGGGCTGGTGGCTTACTGAGAAAGATGTACTGAGGGAGATGTTGATATGTCTGCGGGATGAGAGAGGTCATTATGGTGATTCGGGGAATGCAGGGGGCAAACTCCTTTGTGAGCTCCTGTCTAAACTGAACTGGCGCCATTGCCCACTGACACCCCTCCCCTCCAGGTATGGGACAGCAGCCCACGATGAAGATGGTGGGCTACGAGGGCAACAGGATCCTGGTGGGCTGCGTCTCGGAGAAGTGGTTCCCACGGCCGCAAGTGATGTGGCGGGACGCCGCGGGCCAGCGCATCATAGCACACAGGGAGTCAGAGGTAGCGGACGATGCAGGGCTCCTGAGAGTGGAGAGTATCATCGCTGTGAGTCACGCCACCTCTGGCATGTACTCCTGTGTCATCCAAAACCAGCTTCTGGGCCGGGAATACGAGGGTCGGCTGGAGATACCAGGCATGTTCACCCTGTGCTCAGCTCTGGTCAATTTTACAGATGGGGTTACACATCTTGGGGGGAGTGATACGGGCTTTGAAGGTGGTGCAGAGGAGGGTCACTAGGTGAGTTTGGAGATGAAGGGGTTGTCCTTTGAGGAGGGATTGAGTTGGCTGGGAATATACTTGCTGAAATTCACATTTGTAAAATGAATTTATAATCAGAGTGCATATATATTGCCATATGCTACCTTGAGTTCCATTTACTTGATGGCATTTACAAGAAATATAAAGAAATACAATAGAATTTCTGATAAACTGAAAAACAACTAAAAAAGAATATATTTTGCAAATAGAAAAGATAATATTGTAAACTTGAGTTGAAAAGAGTTCCTGAAAGTGAGGACCACACACAAGATGCTGGAGGAACTCGGTGGGCCAGGGAGCATCCATGGCAAAGAGTACAGTCGCCGTTTTGGGGGGAGACTCTTGGGCAGGAGTTTGCAGTTGTAGAATCAGATCAGAGTTGTGGAGAGTGAAGTTCTCCACGCTGCTCTAGAGTCTGATGGTTGTCGGGTAACAACTGTTCCTGAACCTGGTGGTGTGGGAGCGAAGACTCCAGTTCCTCCTGCTTAGAAGAATGAGAGGGGATCTTCAAGGGATTATCTTCATTTATCACCGGTACATCGGAATAGGGGACTCAGTGAGTGAACAGATAGGAGATTCTGTGGATGTGAACGGGACATCTGGGTGGTATGTTGCCTCCCAGGTGTCTGGGTCGGAAATCTCAGATCACGTCAACATTTTGGAGAGGGAGGGAGACCAACTGGATGTCTTGGTACATATTGATACCAATGACAGAGGAAGGAAAGGCAATGAGGTCCTGTGAAGAGATTTTAGTGAGCTGGGTAGAAAGCTGAGAAGCAGGACCCCCCCCCCCCCCCAGTAGTAATTTCTGGATCGCTGCCTGTGCCATGTGCCAGTGAGTGTAGAAACAGGATGATTTGGCAGATAAATGCGTGGCTGAGAAAGTGGGTGGGAACTGGAGTGAAGGGACTCAGGATAGGACGGGTGGTAAAAAAGTAAAGATAGCATACAGTCGGGTGTCAGGGAGGGCAGAGAGGTGATGAGACGTAGTCACAGGCAACAGGATAAGAATCAAAACATTAGGGATGCAGAATCAGAAAGGATAGCAAATACGGTATGCAAGATGTTGTATCTCAATGTGTGATGGAACGTTAAGTTTTATTCATTGTGGACTGTGCCTTTAAGAACCCTGCCTGTGGGAAAGAGAAAGCTGTACAGCACAAACAGCTTGTTGCAGAGTGAGAGAGAGGGGCGGACACTGCTCACAGTTTGTTTGGGATTTATGCAAGGACGCTGCCAGCTTCTGAGTTCCTACAGAGAGAGAGGTGAAGTTATTTGATGGACAATGAATGTTTATGGTTTCTTGTGGCTTGTTTTGAATAAGCAAGGTCAGATGATCCTCTCACAGACACACACAGAGAGACTTATGCAGTCAGAGTCAAGATGGATTCAGTCAATGGAAGACACCAGTCTGGTTTAAACTTTCGGTAGCCCAAAGGGGTGAGTTGAGATCGATCCAGAGTATTGATAACTGACTCTCACAAGTTGCTGCAACTAGAAGTTTGCAGAGAGGAGAGGAGAGGAAGTTTTGAAACAGAAGAAACCTAGTGACACTGTTTGTTCTCTCTCCACATAGCCCGTGAGGATAAGTTTGTTTCTATTCGGATACGAAAGTGTGTTTATCAAGGAGTTAATCCACAGGAGTGGGTTCTCTGGTGAGGGGGAAACCTTTGTGAGTACCACGTGTGTGTTTACCCTTTCTCTGGGTGTGGTAGTTCATTGAAGAAAGGCACCCCTGTGGCAAATCACTGTTGGGGTTATTTCGTATATCGTGGAACTGGATAAGTGGCTATCACGTTGTGTGTGATTGGGCTAACCTTGTAGAATCCACTCGTGTGTCTACCCTTGCCTGGGTGATAGTTCCGTGGAAGAGGATCCCCTTTGTGATAAGCTACTGTTGAAGAAGTTTTGGGGATTTATACATTTATGCCTATATATGCATAACACTGTTAACTCTGTTTTTCCTGGTGTAAGTTACTATATGACATAGTTACTAATAAAATAGTGTTTTGTTAACAGCAAAACCAGACTCCAGGTGTGTTCTGTTGCTGTTGATACTTTTACAGGGTTGCGTGTACATGACAAATGTGTGGAATATAAGAAGTGTCACGGCTGCAGAAAAGGTGATCGTCATGGAAGGATTGTCTACAGAGTCTCTGTGGGTGGAGGTTTGGAACAGGAAGGGGTCAATAACTACTGGGTGTTTGTTATCCCAATAGTAACAGGGACATCAAGGAGCAGATAGGGAAACAGATCCTGGAAAGGTGTAATAATAACAGAGTTGTCATGGTGGGAGATTTTAATTTCCCAAATATCGATTGGCATCTCCCTAGAGCAAGGGGTTTAGATGGGGTGGAGTTTGTCAGGTGTGTTCAGGAAGGTTTCTTGACACAATATGTAGATAAGCCTACAAGATGAGCAACTGTACTTAATTTGGTATTGGGAAATGACTCTCTACGGCACCCTCCTCCCCCCACCCCTGCTCCTCCCATGCAACATTACCCACCATAATACTTCATTGCGGACATAATATTAGACACCTCCCTGGAATCAAAGGATTCCTCGGCACCGATGTGGATGACATAATGGATCTGGGAGCCGTGGGACAATATATGGTACTGTTCTATGTTCTATTTTCCATGTTGTCTGGTCAGGGGCATCATGCAAGGCCACGTAGGTTAGGGTGTGAACAAGGAACCTTAGTTAAGTCCATCTCAGTATCAGTCGCTGTTCACTGGGGCCACTCATGCCAATTGATGAGAAGGTACATAATACAAAAAAAAAACAGAAGGCGCAGGAGCACCCACATGTGGAAGGGAAAACAGTCATTGTTTCAGGTTCTGCACATTCTGTAGCAGGACCGGCAAACGTGGTCCCATTCACTACCTGTACCGCTAAGCGTTACCAACAGATTTTCAGCTGCTTTGATCGATTGATTTTCATTCAATCCAATCTTCACCTCCAATCCTCTCAGTATCAGGTCCAGAACCTACGTCCCTTCATCACCCTAACATCTGGACAACCTCCATCAGATCAGTCTCTTGAACCAGTGGGGATAGCTTCACCCAATTTCACTCACCCTATTACTGAACTGTTCCCACAGACTATTCACACACTCTCTAGGACTCTTCATCTCATGCTCTTGACCGTTGTTGCTTATTTACTTTTTTTAAATTCTCAGCTTAATATGGTAAAAACTGAGCTATGGAAATTGCCAAACACACTCTTTCTAAATCGCTAGGAACTTTTAGACTATTCTAGTGTTGTTTAGTATTGTGGATTTCTGAAGATTTACACAGATATTGCTGTGTAGCCCTAATGGTTTAATGCTATTGTCTACTGCCTTTGGGGTGACAACAGTTGTAGATATTACTATTGGGGCAATGTGTACCCTGTTCATGTTCCAAAGTCTTTCAATTTCCTCTTAATTCAATATATTTCTGGTGTTTTTTTACTTTATTGATTTCTGTATGTTATGTGTGTTTAGAATGGCTATATCTATTAAGCAATTGTTCTTGCTTATTTCTCTTGTAATATTATATCCAGATGGTTTTATTATAGACTTTCCTATCTGTAACAACAGATCAATCTAATACAATTTATGGGATTCTGACTCTAAAACAAGATCAGGTTTGTATTTGTAGTAAGGTATGGTTTTTTTTTTACAGGCCCTTCAGCCCTCCATGTTGTGCTGACCCATATAATCCTTTAAAAAAGTACTAAACCCACACTACCCCATAACCCTCCATTTTTCTTTCATCCATGTGCCTGTCCAAGAGGCTCTTAAATACCCCTAATGTTTTAGCCTCCACCACCATCCCTGGCAAGTCATCCCAGGCACTCACAACCCTCTGTATAAAAAACAACTTACCCCTGATGTCTCCCCTAAAATTCCCTCCCTTAATTTTGTACATATGCCCTCTGGTGTTAGCTATTGGTGCCCTGGGAAACAGGTACTGACTATCCACCTTATCTATGCCTCTCATAATCTTGTAGACCTCTATCAAGTCCCCTCTCATTTATTACGCTCCAAAGAGAAAAGTCCCAGCTTTGCTAACCTTGCTTCATATGACTTGTTCTCCAATCCAGGCAACATCCTGGTAAATCTCCTCTGCACCCTCTCCATAGCTTCCACATCCTTCCTATGATGAGGTGACCAGAATTGAACACAATACTCCAAGTGCGGCCTCACCAGAGATTTGTAGAGTTACGACATGACCTCTCTGCTCTTGAACTCAATCCCCCTGTTAATGAAGCCTAGCATCCCATAGGCCTTCTTAACCACCCTATCAACCTGTTCAGCGACCTTGAGGGATGTATGGATTTGAACCCCAAGGTCCCTTTGTTCATCCACACTCTTAAGTAACTGACCATTAATCCTGTACTCAGTCTTTTGGTTTGTCCTTCCAAAATGCATCATCTCGCACTTGTCCAGATTGAACTCCATCTGCCATTTTTCTGCCCAACTCTGCAGCCTGTCTATATCCTCTTGTAACCTTCAACCACCTACAGCTCCATCCACTACTCCTCCAATCTTCGTGTCATCCACAAACTTACTCACCCATCCTTCCGCCTCTACATCCAGGTCATTTATAAAAATCACAAATAGCAGGGGTCCGTGGACATATCCCTGTGGCACTCCACTAGTCACCGACCTCCAGGCAGAATACTTTCCTTCCACAACTACCCTCTGCTTCCTTCCTTTAAGCCAATTTTTTATCCAAACAGCCAAGGTTCCACTTATCCCATGCCTCATAACTTTCTGGATGAGTCTCTCATGAGGGACCTTGTCAAATGCTTTGCTACAGTCCATGTAGACCACATCCACTGCTCTACTCTCGTTAATTTCTTTTGTTACCTCTTCAAAAAAACTCAGTCTGTCTCGTGAGGCACGATATTCCCTTCACAAAGCCATGTTGTCTATCCATGGGTAGACTGTACTTCTCCAAATGCTCGTAGATCCGATCCTTAAGAATCCTTTCCAGTAGTTTGCATACCACTGACGTAAGACTCACCAGTCTATAGTTCCCAGGTTTCTCCCTATTACCTTGTTTAAACAAGGGAATTACATTTGCCATTCTCCAGTCCTCTGGCACTTCCCCTGCAGCCAAAGAGGATTCAAAGATCATAGCTAATGCTCCTGCAATCTCTTCTCGCAATTCCCACAACAACCTGGGGTGTATCATATCCGGCCCTGGGGATTTATCAATCTTAATGTTTTTAAGAAGATTCAGCACTTCTTCTTCCTTAATCTCCACATTGTCCAGAACTAGGTCCGCTCTACTTCGACCTCATCCTGATCAAGATCCTTTTCACTTGTGAATACTGAAGCAAAGTATTCATTTAGGACCTCCACAACCTCCTCCGCCTCCAGGCACATGTTGCCCTCTTTACCCTTTAGCGGTCCCACCTTCGTTCTCGTCATCCTCCTCTTCTTCCCATATGCATAGAACTCCTTGGGGTTCTCCTTAATTCTACATGCCAAGGTCTTCTCATGCCCCCTTTGAGCTCTCCTAAGTCCTTTCTTTAGCTCCTTTCTGGCTACCCTATATTTCTCATAAACCCCTCCTACTTCCTGCTTCTTATATCTAACATATGCTTCCTTTTTCCTCTTGACGAGTTGCCTCACATGTTTCATCAGCCACGGTTCCCTTTTCCTACCATTTTTTCCTTGCCTCAGTGGGACAAACCTATCCTGAACCCCGCTCAAGTGGTTCCTAAACTTCTCCCACATTACTTCTGTGCTTTCCCCTTTGAACATCTGTTTCCAATTTACTCTCGCTAGTTCCTGCCTCATCCCTTCAAAGTTAACCCTTCCCCAGTTAAGCACTTTACCATTTCGTCTGATTTTATCCCTTTCCATAGCTATGCTGAAGCTAAGGGAGTTGTGGTCACTCTCACCAAAATGCTCCCCCACCAAGGGGTCTGTCACCTGACCAGGTTCATTACCCAGAACTAGATCCAGTATAGCCTCTCCTCTTGTTGGCCGGTCCACATATTGTGTCAGGAATCCTTCTTGAACACACCTGACAAATTCAGCCCCATCTATCCCCCTTGCACTCAGGAGGTGCCAGTCAATATGAGGGAAGTTGAAATCACCCATAACTACTACCCTGTATTTCCTGCACCATTCTAAAATCTGCCTGCTTATCTGCTCCTCGGTGTCCCGAGGGCTATTTGGGGTCTATAGACTACTCCCAGCACAGTGATTGATCCCTTCCTATTTCTGACTTCCACCCAGGCTCACTCCGTGGACACTCCTTCTGCATTGTCCTCCCTTTCTATAGCTGTGATACTATCCCTGACCAGCAATGCCACTCCCCCCCTTTTCTACCCCCCATCCTATTCCTTTTAAAACACCTGAACCCTGGGACCTGCATCATCCAATCCTGCCCTTCCTCCAACCAAGTTTCAGTAACCGCCACAACATTATAATTCCATGTACTAATCCATGCTCTAAGATCATCTTTGTTCCTAATACTCCTAGCATTGAAATAGCCAGTTAAAACCCCTTTAACTGGCTACAATTATGTTCTGTCTCCTACCTGTCCTCCCTCATCAACTCAGAACTCTTAGCATCATGCCCTTGTCCTTCTACCTTAATCCCTGTATTCATATTCTGATTCCCACCCCCCCCCCCGCCAAACTAGTTTAAACCCTCCTCAACAGCTCTATCAAACCTGCCTGCCAGGATATTGGTCCCTCTGGGATTCAAGTGCAACCCATCCTTTTTGTACAGGTCACACCTGCCCCAAAAGAGGTTCTAATGATCCAGAAATCTGAATCCCTGCCCCCTGCTCCAATCCCTCAGCCATGCATTTATCCTCCACCTCATTCTATTCCTATTCTCACTGTTGCGTGACACAGACAGTAATCCCAAGATTACTACCTTTGAGGTCCTTCTTTTCAACTTCTTTCCTAACTCCCTGTAGTCTTCTTTCAGGACCTCTTCCCTTTTCCTACCTATGTCATTGGTAGCAATATGTACCACGACCTCTGGCTGTTCTCCCTCACACCACAGGGTATCTTGGACACGATCAGAAACATCCCGGATCCTGGCACCTGGGAGGCAAACTACCATCCGTTTCTTTCCTGCAACCACAGAATCGCCTCTCTGAACCCCTGACTATAGAGTCCCCTATCACTACTGCCTTCCTCTTCCCTTCCCTACCCTTCTGAGCCACAGGGCCGGACTCTGTGCCGGAGGCACGGCCACTGTTGCTTCCCCCAGGTAGGCTGTCCCCCCCCCAATAGTACTCAAACAGGAGTACTTATTGTCAAGGGGCAGAGCCACAGGGGTGCTCTCTAGTACCTGACTCTTCCCCTTCCCTCTCCTAACTGTGACCCATTTCTCTGTCCCCCGTGGCCCCGGAGTGACCACCTGTCTGTAACTCCTCTCTATCACCTCCTCACTCTCCCTGAGCAGACGAAGGTCATCGAGCTGCAGCTCCAGTTCCCTACCACGGTTCCTTAGGAGTTGCATCTCGATGCACCAGCCATCCGGGACGCTGGGAGACTCCAGGACCTCCCACATCTGACACCAACCACAGAAAACTGGCCTCACACACATACTACCTCCTTTTGCAATCAACAACTGCCTCACCTTGTCCCGTTACCCGCCGAAGCCTGTTGAGCAAAAGCCCTTTCACTCTGCTGCCTTTCACTCCGCTGCCCACACCCAACGCTGCCCGCTGGGTATGGCTGCCTTCTTTTTAAACCATTTGCGCACAACTGGCTGATGTCACACGCCTGCGCAGTCTTGCCTCTCTCTTCCACCAAGAAATCAAAATGTCTTCCCACTGGAAATCCTTAGGTGCTCTCCCGCTGCCTTCTTCTTCCAAATCCAGTTTTCTGAGTTTGTATTTTAAAGTAAGTTTTTGGTGAATTGTGTTTGCCACTTGATCGTCCCTGTGTAAGTAATCAGATTGAGTTAAACTGCTACAGGATCCTGTAGTGTGTTGGATTGTTTCTTGTTTCTCTGGCATTTTCTGCATTTATTGTCTTGAATTTGTTGATCTTTTATTTTGTATGGCTCCAAAGGTAGTCCTAGCCAAAGGGTGGTAGTGGGGACGAGCAGCACTGCTCCAACACTCTTTATGGTGTGTATCTCAAATAGCCTCTGACAACCAAGTCCAACTCCTGACCTTCACGTGTGGCATAGTTCTTATGCCCGGTGGAGCTGACAGAAGGGGCAAAGGCGGGCCATTGGCACCTTAAAACCAGTAGCTCTGGGCAGATGGGGCTCGTTAACCATGGATGATGGCTCATCTAGGAGAAGGAAACTCTGATTTCAAACCTCCGCTGCCTTGCAGCTATACCTGCTCATGGGAAAGGCTTTGGGAGTAAACCCCAAGGAAAAATCCGGAGTCGGAGTCCCAAAGGCGGCTGACTGCTGTACCCAGCACCAGCACGGCAACTCCTACAATGCCGCTGGCACCAAACTGTATTGACTTTCGTCGTTTCTTTGGACCTGTCATCAGCATGGAGAGGGGGGTCCCACTGCATGGGCAACAGACGGATCTCCATATCAACTCTGCCCTGGCTTGCACCCTGGAGAAGCCACTTCCAGTGACTACCAGAGGCGCAGTACCCATGGTCCGACAGAGGCCACACATGCACATATTTTGTATTTTTGATATCGTTGTTGTGTTAATCACCTGGTCCTGTGTTGCCACAAGGAACTCTTCTATTTATGGGAAGTGTTCTCCAAAACTGAATCAGGCATTCAATGCTTCATTGTCAGCATCCATAGAGGGTCCTGCCCTTCCATTGGTTAACTTTTTCTTCAATAGTGATAATGTTTTCACTTTTCCAGGCTGTGCTGTCATGTAAGTTTAGTGGTGTATACTTCTTATCAGAATTGCACATGTTCATGTGGAGTGTTGAATCCTGTTTTCGATAATGGGAATATATCCTTTGAAGTTTTATCTGACTGTTGTGTAAATTTTTATTGTCTGTTATTCCTCCCTCCTTCTGTACTAGGTAGTGTTAATCTAAGTGCATTAGAATGTATTTGTTTTCTGAAATCTGTCAGTTCAGTTCTTACTTTTCTTTGTAAATTATCTAGCTGTCAGGACACTGGAGCAGGGATCCAATTGCAGACCCAGTACTGCGGACACAGTGATATTAATTGAGTAACAAATCCCAAGGTGCAAACAAAGTCGGCATCAAAGTTCAGGCAGAGATCAAAACATCCAGAGAAATCCAAAAACCAGAATCGGGAAACAGGCAGAATCGATATTCAAATGGGCAAAGTACAGATACGAATGCTGGAAAGGTTCAGATTGATGGCCACAGGCAGGAATGACTTCCTATGACGCTCAGTGTTGCATCTCGGTGGAATGAGTCTCTGGCTGAATGTACTCCTGTGCCTAACCAGTACATTATGGAGTGGATGGGAGTCATTGTCCAAGATGGCATGCAACTTGGACAGCATCCTCTTTTCAGACACCACCATCAGAGAGTCCAGTTCCACCCCCACAATGTCACTGGCCTTACGAATGAGTTTGTTGATTCTGTTGGTGTCTGCTACCCTCAGCCTGCTGCCGCAGCACACAACAGCAAACATGATAGCACTGGCCACCACAGACTCGGTCTTTTCTCTTTGGAGCGACAGAGGATGAGAGGTGACCTGACAGAGGTGTATAAGATGATGAGAGGCATTGATTGTGTGGATAGTCAGAGGCTTTTTCCCAGGGCTGGAATAGCTGCCACAAGAGGACACAGGTTTAAGGTGCTTGGGAGTAGGTATAGAGGAGATGTCAGGGGTAAGTTTTTTACACAGAGAGTGGTGAGTGTGCGGAATGGGCTGCCGGCAACAGGGCTGGAGGTGGATACGATAGGGTCTTTTAAGAGACTTTTGGATAGGTACATGGAGCTTAGAAAAATAGAGGGCTATGAGTAAGCCTAGTAATTTATTAGTAGGATAGGGACATGTTCGGCACAACTTTGTAGGCCGAAGGGCCTGTATTGTGCTGTAGACTTTCTATGTTTCTAAGAAATAAGGTGGATGATCTTGCTGCAATATTACAGATTGCAGGGTATGATGTTCTGGCCATCACTGAATCATGTCTGTAGTTGGGAGCTGAATGTCCAAGGTTACACAGTACTTTGGAGGGATAGGAAGGTAGGCAGAGGGGGTGGTGTGGCTCTACTGGTAAAGAATGGCATCAAATCAGAAGAAAGATGTGACATAGGATTAGAAGATGTTCAAACCTTGTGGGTTGAGTTAAGAAACTGCAAGGGTAAAAGGACATTGATGGCAGTTATATACAGGCCTCCCAACAGTGAACCACAGATTACAACAGGAAATAGAAAAGGTGAGTCAAAAGGTCAATGTTATGGTAGTCATGGGAGATTTTTAACATGCAGGTAGGGTTGGATCACAAGGAAGTGAGTTTGTTGAATGCCTAAGACATAGGTTTTTAGAGCAGTTTGTCACTGAGCCAACTAGGGGATCGGCTATACTGGATTGGATTGGATGTTAGGATCGGAGGTGATTAGGGTGCTTAAGGTAAAGAACCCTTAGGAACCAGTGATCCAGGGAAAAATGAGGGATTGAATTCAAGAGCAGGGAGTTCAAGCTGCAACTATACAGGGTACTGGTGAGGCCACACCTGGAGTACTGTGTGCAGTTCTGGTCTCCTTACTTGAGGAAGGATATACTGGTTTTGAAGGCAGTGCAGAGTTGTTTCATCAGTTTGATTCCAGGGATGAAGGGGTTAACCTATGAGGGGAGATTGAGCCGCCTGGGACTATACTCTCTGGGGTTCAGAAATTAGAGTGGATCTTATAGAAACCTACAACATTTTGAAGATGACATAGAAGTAGGAAAGTTGTTTCCATTGGTAGATGAGACTAAAACTAGGGAACATGCACTTTGGTGGAAGAAATAAAAGGGCAGACTATTATTCAGATGGGAAGATAATTCAACATGCAGAGGTGCAAAGGCCCTTGGGAGTCCTTGTGCAGGATACCCTGAAGGTTAACGTCCAGGTTGAGTTGGTTGTGAAGAAAGCGAATGCAATGCTGGCATTCATTTATAGAGGTAAAGAATATTGAGCAGGGATGTGATGTTGAGACCCTATTAGGCACTCGTGAGACCACACTTGGGAGTATCTCCTCATTGACCTCTAGTTTCCTCTTCCTGAAGTCAATAATCAGCTCCTTAGTCTTGCTGACATTAGGAGGTTGTTGTTCTGGTGCCTCTCAGCCAGATTTTCAATCTCCTCCGATATGCTGATTCATCACCACCTTTGACTGGCCTAAGATAGTGGCGTCACCAGCAAACTTAAACATGGCATTGGGGCTGTGCTTAGCCACAAAGGAGTGTAAATTGAGTTGAGCAGGGTCCAAGAACACAGCCTCGTGGTGCATCTGAGCTGATGGAGATTGTGGAGGAGATGTTGCCAATCTGACCTGACAAGGGTGGGCAAGTGCGGAAATTAAGGATCCAATTGCACAAGGAGTTATTGTGGTCAAGATCTTGAAGCTTAGTGATTAGTTTTGAAAGGATGACAGTATTGAATGCTGAGCTGGCTTTGATAAAGAGCATCCTGATGTGTTTATCTCTGCTGTCCAAATGTTCCAGGTTTGAGTCAGGAGCCAAAGAAATGACATCTGCATCAGCTGTGGTGCATGTAACAGGATGCAGAGTTTGTTGTATTCATTGTTTTTGTATCCAGTGAGAAACATGTCTGTGTAAGTGCCCAGGACACTTTACTGCACTTACATAGCGACTGTACCTAAATACTAGTTGTTGTTGACAGCTTTGTCCACAGCTGCTGAACGTTGAACAATACAGCAGAGGAACAGGCCATTCGGCCCATAATTCTGTGCTGAACATTGTGCTAATTTAGTCAATACAAAACTCCAAGCAATTCTGTGAAATGTTTATTGTAAAGTACAAGTCAGGAGGGGGATACAAGAAAGTTTCCAAGTTACTAAATATCTCTTGGAGTACAGTTAAGTCAATCTTAAAGAAATGGAAAGAAAATGCCACAACTTTAAACTGCCCTGAGCAGGCCATCCTCAAAGACTGAGTGATCATGTAAGAAGGGGACTAGTGAGGGAGGCCACCAAAAGACCTATGACAACTCTGGACGAGTTACAAGCTTCTGCGGCTGATATGGGAGAAACTCCCAGACATTGTGATTGCCAGACTGTCGCAGCAGGAGGAGGAGCGAGGGGCTCAGGAGAGCGCTGAGTGCTGGGAAGCAGCTGAGGTGAGTGTGCTTTAAAAGGAGAATGGAGGGCAACTGAAGGGTTAAACAGTGTTGTTAGTTGATTAGAAGGAGTGAGTACTTGAGATAATTGGGAGGGACAAATATAAGGAGGGGTAACTGAAGAGGAGCGGCCACTGGTGTGAGTGACACAGGGTAGGAGTGGAGCTTTGAGGCTTTGGCTCGAGAGGCATCGGCAAGCAGAAGCTGAGGACAAGCTTGCTCTGAAGGAGGTAAGGCCGGGCAAGTTCCTTTAATTAATTTAATTAACTTAAGAGCAGGCAATGGAGGCAGCAGTTAGGGCAGTCAAGTGCTCCATATGCAGGACGTGGGAGGTTGGGGGCAGCACAATTGTCCCTGATGACTACACCTGTAAAAGGTGCATCCAGCTGCAGCTCCTGACAAACTGAATTAGGGAACTGGAGCTGGAGCTGGATGAACTTCGGACCATTCGTGAGGCAGAGACGGAAATAGGCAGGAGTTTCACGGAGATAGTCATCCCTAAAAGTCAGGAGGCAGGTAGCTGGGTGACTGTCAGGAGAGGGAAGATTCTTTAAACACGATCTACGACACACAAAACCATGCTGACTATCCTTAATCAGCCTTTGGCTGTCCTAACACTTGTATATCCGATCTCTCAGAACACCTTCCAATAATTTACCCACTGCTGATGTCAGGCTCACCGGCCTGTAATTACCTGGTTTACTTTCGGAGCCTTTTTAAACAACAGAACAACACGAGCTACCCCCCAATCCTCCAGCACCATACCTGTGGCTAAGGACATTTTAAATATTTCTGCCAGGGCCCCTGCAATTTCTACACTATTCTCTCTCAAGGTCCGAGGAAATATCATGTCAGGCCTGGGGGATTTATCTACCTTTATTCGCTGTAAGGCACAAGCACCTCCTCCTCTTTAATCTCTCTGTGATCCATGACACTACTGCTTGTTTCCCTTCTTTCCATATATGCTATGCCAGTTCCCTGAGTAAATACTGATGCAAAAAAAAAGTTTAAGATCTCCCCCATCTCGTGATGCTCCACACATAGACGACCACTTTGATCTTCTAGGGGACCAATTTTGTCCCTTACTGTCCTTTTACTCTTAATATACTTGTAGAAACCCTTCGGGCTCATCTTTACATTATCTGCCAAAGCAACCTCATTTCTTCTTTTTGCCTTCCTGATTTCCTTCTTTAGTATTTTAACTTTCCACACATTCACTAGGGATTCCCACACTGTAAAAGGGCTAGATGGCTTGGAGTTTGTCAAATGTGTTCAGGAAAGTTTTCTAAATCAATATAAATCAACAAGAGAGGATGCAATACTTGATTCCCTATTAGGGAACCAGACAGGTCAAGTCGAGTTAATGTCCTAAATTGGAGAAGGGCCAATTCTGGTCACCTCATTATAGAAAGGATGTGGAAGCTATGGAGAGGGTGCAGAGGAGATTTACCAGGATGTTTACCAGGATTGGAGAACAAGTCATATGAAGCAAGGTTAGCAGAGCTGGGACTTTCCTCTTTGGAGCGTAGAAGAATGAGAGGGGACTTGATAGAGGTCTACAAGATTATGAGAGGCATAGATAGGGTGGATAGTCAGTACCTGTTTCCCAGGGCACCAATAGCGAACACCAGAGGGCATATGTACAAAATTAAGGGAGGGAAGTTTAGAGGAGACATCAGGGGTACGCTTTTTACACAGGGGGTTGTGATTGCTTGGAATGACTTGCCAGGGATGGTGGTGGAGGCTAAAACATTAGGGATATTTAAGAGCCTCTTGGACAGGCACATGGATGAAAGAAAAATGGAGGGTTATAGGCAATAGACAGACAATAGATGCAGAAGTAGACCATTCAGCCCTTCGAGCCTGCACCGCCATTTTGAGATAATTGCTGATCATCTACTATCAATACCCGGTTCCTGCCTTGTCCCCATATCCCTTGATTCCCCTATCCATAAGATACCTATCTAGCTTCTTCTTGAAAGCATCCAGAGAGTTGGCCTCCACTGCCTTCCGAGGCAGTGCATTCCAGACCCCCACAACTCTCTGGGAGAAGAAATTTTTCCTTAACACTGTCCTAAATGACCTACCCCTTATTCTCAAACCATGCCCTCTGGTACTGGACTCTCCCAGCATCTGGAACATATTTCCTGCATCTATCTTGTCCAATCCCTTAATAATCTGATATGTTTCAATCAGATCTCCTCTCAATCTCCTTAATTCCAGCGTGTACAAGCCCAGTCTCTCTAACCTCTCTGCGTAAGACAGTCCGGACATCCCAGGAATTAACCTCGTGAATCTACGCTGCACTTCCTCTACAGCCAGGATGTCCTTCCTTAACCCTGGAGACCAAAACTGTACACAATATTCCAGGTGTGGTCTCACCAGGGCTCTGTACAAATGCAAAAGGATTTCCTTGCTCTTGTACTCAATTCCCTTTGTAATAAAGGCCAACATTCCATTAGCCTTCTTGACTGCCTGCTGCACTTGCTCATTCACCTTCAGTGACTGATGAACAAGGACTCCTAGATCTCTTTGTATTTCTCCCTTACCTAACTCTACACCGTTCAGATAATAATCTGCCTTCCTGTTCTTACTCCCAAAGTGGATAACCTCACACTTATTCACATTAAACGTCATCTGCCAAGTATCTGCCCACTCACCCAGCCTATCCAAGTCACCCTGAACTCTCCTAACATCCTCATCACGTCACACTGCCACCCAGCTTAGTATCATCAGCAAACTTGCTGATATTATTCTCAATGCCTTCATCTAAATCATTGATGTAAATCGTAAACAGCTGTGGTCCCAATACCGAGCCCTGTGGCACCCCACTAGTCACCACCTGCCATTCCGAGAAACACCCATTCACCGCTACCCTTTGCTTTCTATCTGCTAACCAGTTTTCTATCCATGTCAATGTCTCCCCCCAACGCCATGAGCTTTGATTTTACCCACCAATCTCCTATGTGGGACCTTATCAAATGCCTTCTGAAAATCGAGGTACACTACATCCACTGGATCTCCCTTGTCTAACTTCCTGGTTACATCCTCGAAAAACTCCAATAGATTAGTCAAGCATGATTTACCCTTGGTAAATCCATGCTGGCTCGGCCCAATCCTATCACTGCTATCTAGATATGCCACTATTTCATCTTTAACAATGGACTCTAGCATCTTCCCCACTACTGATGTTAGGCTGACAGGTCGATAGTTCTCTGTTTTCTCCCTCCCTCCTTTCTTAAAAAGTGGGATAACATTAGCCATTCTCCAATCCTCAGGAACTGATCCTGAATCTAAGGAACATTGGAAAATGATTACCAATGCATCCGCAATTTCCAGGGCCACCTCCTTTAGTACCCTAGGATGCAGACCATCTGGACCTGGGGATTTGTCAGCGTTCAGTCCCATCAGTCTACTCATCACCGTTTCCTTCCTAATGTCAATCTGTTTCATTTCCTCTGTTACCCTATGTCCTTGGCCCATCCATACATCTGGGAGATTGCTTGTGTCTTCCTTAGTGAAGACAGATCTAAAGTACTTATTAAATTCTTCTGCCATTTCTCTGTTTCCCATAACAATTTCACCCAATTCATTCTTCAAGGGCTCAACATTGTTCTTAACTATCTTCTTTCTCTTCACATACCTAAAAAAGCTTTTGCTATCTTCCTTTATATTCCTGGCTAGCTTGTGTTCGTACCTCATTTCGTACTTCCCAATCATCTGTCCTCCCACTCACCTTCGCTCTGTCATACTTCCTTTTTTTTAATGCTATGCAATCGCTGACTTCCTTTGTCAAGCACTGTGGCCCCTTTCCCCCCTTTGAATCCTTCCTTCTCCGGGGAATGAACTGATTTTGCACCTTGTGCATTATTCCCAAGAATACCTGCCATTGCTGTTCCACTGTCTTTTCTGCTGTTACGTATTCAGGCAACAATAAATATATATGAGTTAGGCAAGGGTTTTTATAACAAATAACACGTTTATTAAACTCTGAAAACAAACCCCCAAAAGTAAACAAACTCAAACGTAACCGGAAATGTTTAAACAGTTCTTAATAGCGTTGCAGTCCAAACAGTCCTTAAAGCGGTATTGGAAAAAAAACAGTTCTTTAAAGCGGTATTGAAAAAAAAACAGTTCTTTAAAGCGGTATGCCGAAAGTTCAAAAGCTCACAGTCCTTTTAAAAGGAGAGACTTTTTAAAGCGATTTAAATTGTCTTCCACGTCGTTGTCCTTCGATTCCCCGGCGTCGAACTTTCCCACGAAGAATTTTATGGAATATAACGGCTTAAAGGCACTAACCTCTTCTTCCACACTCTGTCCTCGATCTCCCGCTATTCCCAGCGGAGATTAACACGAGAACAGTCAACGAAATCCTTCCGAATGAGGATCAAATAAGGTCGAAATCAATCCACCGTCGAAAATCGATTCTCCTCGATTTTTATCTTCCAAATTCTTATCTTCACTCTCCACAGCAAAGAAACTGTTGGCTATGACCTTTTAAACTTTAGGCATTATATAAAACTTCATTTTCCAACTAAACTGCGTCATCACATTAAATCACGCAGTGACATGAAGTCATCTTGGCAAATCCCGCCACGAACTGCCCCACCTGACAGGGTGGGTCTTCCTTTTATACCCTGTAAAAAAAACCTGTCACATGACCTCTACTGGCGGGAAAATGACGTCACTCCACCATCACAAGACCATTACCTCAAGTCCAGTATAACTTCAACCCCAGTCACGTGACAAGGGTACCACTGTCACGTGTCACGGGTACGTAACACTGCTAGGACATCCGTCCAGTTAACTTTGGCCAGCTCCTCCCTCATTGCTCCATAGTCTCCTTTGTTCAACTGCAACACCGACACCTCTAAGCTGCCCTTATCCTTCTCAAATTGCAGATAAAAACTTATCAGATTATGATCACTACCTCCTAATGGCTCCTTTACTTCAAGATCGCCTATCAAATCCTGTTCATTACATAACACTAAATCCAGAATAGCCTTGTCCCTGGTCGGCTCTCGTACAAGCTGTTCCAAGAATGCATCCCGTAGGGTCTCTACAAACTCCCTATCCTGGGGTCCAGCACCAACCTGATTCTTCCAGTTCACCTGCATGTTGAAATCCCCCATAACTACTGCGACATTACCTTTGCCACATGCCAATGTTAACTCCCTATTCAACTTGCACCCAATATCATTGCTACTGTTTGGTGGCCTGTAGACAACACCCACTAGGGTCCTTTTGCCCTTACTATTCCTCAGTTCTATCCACACAGACTCTACTTCTCCTGATCCTATGTCCCCCCTTGCAAAGGACTGAATCTTATTCCTCACCAACAGGGCCATCCCACCCCCTCTGCCCACATTTCTGTCCCTACGATAGCACGTATACCCTTGTACATTCATTTCCCAGGTCTGATCTCCCTGCAGCCATGTCTCCGTTATCCCAACAACATCATAGTTACCCATTCGCACCTGAGCTTCAATCTCATCTGCCTTATTTCTGACAGTTCGTGCATTTAGATATAGAATTTTTAGCCCATTTCTCCTCTCTCTGTTTGAATCGCTGCCTATTGTGCTTAACCCAGCTCCCCGAACTCCCATCAGGCTATACGCCCCTAGAATTTTGTTGTGCTTCCTAAATTTACTTATTCTTTCTGCACATTTAACTCCATGTTCCGTCAGACCATCCCTCTGTACATGTGTCCTCCTTATCACTTGTTCCGCCTCACCTTTCTCTACTACACACTTAATATTCCAGAACTGTGTAGTCCCCACCTGTCCTTTATTCTTCATCTCGCTATCCTCTCTCACATTCTGGATCCCCGCCCCCTGCAAGTTTAGTTTAAACCCCCCTCCCCAAGAAGCACTAGCAAACTTCCCTGCAAGAATGTTAGTACCGCTCCAGTTCAGGTGTAAACCGTCCCTTCGGAACAGATCCCACCTTCCCTGGAACAAAGCACAATTATCTAAAAACCTGAAGCCCTCCATCCTGCACCATCCTCTCAGCCACGTATTAATCTGTATAATCTTTTTGTTCCTTGCCTCACTCGCACGTGGCACAGGTAGCAATCCTGAGATTGTTACCCTGGAGGTCCTGCTCTTCAACTTCTCACCTAACTCCCTGAACTCCCTACGCAGGACCCCCTCACTCATCCTACCCACGTCGTTGGTCCCTACATGGACCACAACATCTGGATTCTTGCCCTCCCTCTCGAGAATAACCTGCACCCGATCTGAGATGTCTCGGACCCCGGCACCAGGGAGGCAACATACCATCCGAGACTCCCGATCTTCCCCACAAACTCTCCTATCCGCCCCCCTGACTATAGAATCCCCTATCACTACCGCTCTCTTCTCTTCCCTCCTCCCCTTCCTAGTCGAGGGTCCAACCTCAGTGCCAGAGACAGGACCACTGCAGCTTGTTCCTGGTAGGTCATCCCCACCAACAGTATCCAAAACGGTATACTTATTGTTGGTTATGGGGTAGTGTGGGTTTAGTACTTTTTTTTAAGGTTTATATGGGTCAGCACTGTGCTGTAGTCTTCTATGGTTCTATCATTCTATGACACTAAGATTAGAGGTGTTGTGGACAGTGAGGAGGGCTTACAAAGCCTGCAGAGGAATCTGGACCAACTGGAAAAATGGGCCAGAGAATGGCAGATGGAACTTAATGCAGACAAGTGTGAGGTGTTGCATTTTGGAAGGACAGTTCAAGGTAGGACATACACAGTAAATGGTAGGGCACCGAGGAGTGCAGAGGAACATAGGGATCTGGGCGTTGAGAGACATAATTCCCTGGAAGTGGCGTCACAGGTGGACAGGGTTGTAAAGAAGGCTTTTGGCATCCTGGCATTCATAAAGTATTGAGAATAGGAGTTGGGATGTTATGATGATGTTGTATAGGATATTGGTGAGGCCAAATTTGGAGTATTGTGTGCAATTCTGGTCACCTAACTATAGGAAGGATGTCAGTAAGATTGAAAGAGTGCAGAGAAAGTTTACTAGGATGATGCTGGGTCTTCAGGAGTCGAGTTACAGGGAAAGATTGAACAGGTAAGGACTTTATTCCTTAGAGTGTAGAAGAATGAGGGGAGATTTGATAGAGATTTACAAAATTATGAGCGGTATATACAGTAAATGCGAGTAGGCTCTTTCCACTTAGATTACGAGAGATAAATATGAGAGGACATGGATTTAGGGTGAAAGGAGAAAGGTTTAGGGGAACATTAGGGGGAACTTCTTCACTCAGAGTGTTGGGAGTATGGAACGAGCTGCTATCTGACGTGGTAAATGTGGGCTCACTCTTAAGTTTTAAGAATAAATTGGATAGATACATGGATGGGAGAGGTCTGGAGGGTTATGGACTGGGTGCAGGTCAACGGGACTAGCGGAATAAAGTTTCAGCGCAGACTAGAAGAGCCGAATGGCTTGTTTTCAGTTCTGTAGTGCTCCCTAGTGCTATGGTTCTAACTGTTCCCCAGGTGCCTCATCAGTCGCAGCTTTATGGGAGAGTGGCAAAGAGAAAGCCACTGTTGGAAAAAAAACTTATGAAATCTTGGTTAAAGTTTGCCAGAGCCAGCTGGAAGAAGGTTCTATGGTCTGATTAAAAACAAAATTGAGCTTTTTGGCCATCAGACTAAATGCTATGTTTGGCGTAAGCCAAGTACCACACATCATCAAAAACACACCATCCCGACCATGAAGCACGGTGGTGGCTGCATCATGCTGTGGGGATGCTTCACTGCAGCAGGACTTGAAAAGCTTGTGAAGGTAGAGAGTAAAGTGAATGCTGCAAAATACAGGGAAATCCTGGAGGAAAACTTAATGCAGTCTGCAAGAGAACTGCGACTTGGGAGAAGATAATTGTTTTCCAGCAAGATAATGATCCCAAGCATAAAGCCAAAACTACACAGGAATTTCCTTTACTGTGGGCGTCACTTTAAATTGCCTTGATGAGGTGGGACTATGATGTCAGTGTAACAAGCTGCGATAAACTGCTGGGACTTTCAGAGGGAGAGGGCCAGGGAGAGGGAGGGAGATATATATATATATATATTTGGACTGTGGGCAGGAAGAGCTCGCTAGACAGACATACTTTATTGATCCTGAGGGAAATTTGGTTTCGTTACAGTTGCACCAACCAAAAATAGAGTAGAAATATAGCAAAATAAAACCAGAAATAATTAAATAATAATATGTAAATTATTCCAAGTGGAAATAAGTCCAGGACCAGCCTATTGGCTCAGAGTGTCTGACACTCCGAGGGAGGAGTTGTACAGGCTGGAATGACTTCCTATGATGCTCAGTGTTACATCTCGGTGGAATGAGTCTCTGGCTGAATGTACTCCTGTGCCTAACCAGTACATTATGGAGTGGATGGGAGTCGTTGTCCAAAATGGCATGCAACTTGGACAGCGTCCTTTTTTCAGACACCACTGTCAGAGAGTCCAGTTCCACCCCCACAACATCACTGGCCTTGCGAATGAGTTTGTTGATTCTGTTGGTGTCTGCTACCCTCAGCCTGCTAAAGTCTGATACTTAACCATGCCCAAAGGATTGGGTTGATTAACGGCACACCGTGCACATTGGATGTGTGACTGTCACTTCGTATGATCTATATGTGGATTTGGATGGAGTATTCAGTGGCAACAACTTTATTAACCCTTACATGGTTTCGAGTCTGTTAAGTGGTAACCACTTGTGCTAAGGAATATTCTGTGACTGTCACCTTTGATATTTCTACGTGGATTTCGGAACGACTGGATGAATAAGATCTTCAGCGAAGATGAAGGTGTCATTCTAAGGCAGGACCAAAATAGACAAGTTCTCAGAAGAGAGGCACAGAAATGCATATGATGGAATCTCGTACTTGTCATGGTCCGGTCCGTTAACTACTCATTTCAGTTTATTTCCTTTCCCCTGTGTTCCACTGGGCTCCTTGATTAGGGCACCTGATCCTCATTCGAACCGGCAGCATAAAAACTCAGGCTTACATCTACTCACTGCTGCTTCATCACCGTAACCAGTGCAGCTATGCTCGTTCCAGGGCAGCTGAGATTCTTGGACTCTCGGTTGTTTCGGTGCCTGTGGTTGCTTACTGAATTCAGTCGTTTTTGTGTCCAGCTGAGTTGCCGGCCGTTTTGCCGCTACTCCGAGCTAAGATGCGAATTATGTCATTTTCATGTTCAGCTGAGATTTGCTGGCCGATTGTCGCCACTCCGAGCCGCCAAGAATAAGGGACCGTCTTCATGAGCTTCTCCGAGTCTAGATAGAAATGGACTGTCATTGTTTGGTTTCTGTCATCTCGTTCCCAGCTGAGTAGCTCCAGCCGTTTGCCACTATTCTGGGTTGGGTATTCTGTCTCTTCGTGTCTGGCTGAGGATCGCTGGTCATTTGCTGCTCCATTAAGCCAGGTTATGAATCGTCTGTCTTTGTCTGGTGTTGTCATCTCTGTGTTCTAAGTCTAGTCCAGGTCCAAGCTCTGAGTCCAGTCCAGGTTCCGAGTCCGAGTCCAGTCCGGGTCCAGGCTCTGAGTCCGGTCCGGGTTCCGGGTTCCAGTCCAGTCCGGGTTCCGGGTCCCGGGTCCGAGTCCAGTCCAGGTCCAGGTTCCAAGTTCAGTCCAGGTCCAGGCTCTGAGTACAGTCCGGATTCCGGGTCCGAGTCCAGTCCAGGTCCAGGTTCTGAGTCCGAGTCTAGTCCAGGTCCACGTTCTGAGTCCAGTCCAGGTCCAGGTTCCAAGTCCTAGTCCAATCCAGGTTCCGAGTCCAGGTCCAGCTCTGAATCCGAGTCCAGTCCAGGTCCAGGCTCCAAGTCCTGTCCAGGTTCCGATTCCAGTCCAGGTCCAGGCTCCGAATCCGAGTCCACTCCAGGTCCAGGCTCCGAGTCCGAATCCAGTCCAGGTCCAGGTTCCAAGTTGCCCAGTTTAGGTCCAGGCTCCATGTCCGAGTCTAGTCCAGGTCCAGGCTCTGAGTCTAGTCCAGGCTCCGAGTCCTGTCCAGGTTCCAATTCCAGTCCAGGTAAAGGTTCCGAATCCGAGTCCATGTCCATGTTCAGAGTCAGAGTCCAGTCGAGGTCCAGGCTCCAAGTTCGAGTACAGTTCAGGTCAAGGTTCCAAGTTGCCCAGTCCAGGTCCAGGTTCCTAGTCCGAGACAAGTTCAGGTCCAGGTTCCGAGTCCACGTCCACTCTGAGTACGAGTCCACTCCAGGTCCAGGCTCCGAGTCCGAGTCGAGTCCAGGTCCAGGTTCCGAATCCGAGTCCAGTCGAGGTCCAGGCTCCAAGACCGAGTACAGTCCAGGTGCAGGTTCCAAGTTGCCCAGTCCAGGTCCAGGTTCTGAGTCCAAGTCAAGTCCAGGACCAGGTTCCGAGTCCAGTCTAGGTCCAGGTTCCGAGTCCGAGTACAGTCCAGGTCCAGGTTCTGAGTCCAGTCCGGGTCCAGGCTCCAAATTCAGTCCAGCTCCAGGCTCTGAGTCCAGTCCAGGTCCAGGCTCCGAATCTGAGTCCGGTCCAGGTTCCGAGTCCTGGTCCAATCCAGGTTCCGATTCCAGGTCCAGCTCCGAATCCAAGTCAAGTCCAGGACCAGGTTCCGAGTCCAGTCTAGGTCCAGGTTCCGAGTCCGAGTACAGTCCAGGTCCAGGTTCTGAGTCCAGTCCGGGTCCAGGCTCCAAATTCAGTCCAGCTCCAGGCTCTGAGTCCAGTCCAGGTCCAGGCTCCGAATCTGAGTCCGGTCCAGGTTCCGAGTCCTGGTCCAATCCAGGTTCCGATTCCAGGTCCAGCTCCGAATCCAAGTCCAGTCCAGGTCCAGGCTCTGAGTCCAGTCAGGGTCCAGGCTCCGAGTCCATGTCCATGTTCAGAGTCAAGAGTCCAGTCGAGGTCCAGGCTCCAAGTCCGAGTACAGTCCAGGTTCCCAGTCCGAGTCTAGTCCGTGTCCAGGCTCCGAGTTTAGTCCATGTCCAGGTCCGTGTCGAGTCCCGAGTCCCCTGCACTTTGGTCCGCTTCCAGTCACCTCCAGCTGCTCATTGCAACAGAGCTAGAAACAAAATGTTGGAAGAACTGAGTGTGTCAGGCAGCATCTGTGTAGAGAAATGTTCAATCAACTTTCGGGTTCAAGATCTTTCATCTGGACTGTCTCAACCCGAAATGCTGATTACCCATTCCCCCCCCCCCCCCCCCCACAGATGCTGCCTGATGCATTCAGTTCCTCTAGCAGCTCCTTTTTATTTTTTTGGAGGTCTAAAGTGAGTCAGACTGGGGTGAAACGGTGGATAAGTAAACTTTTAAAGCAACTATTAAGTTAGTTCATGCCACGAAACTGGGATATGGGGAGAATATTGTACTGTGAGGAGGCTGAATGCAGTGGTGATAACCGACCTGTGGCTGCAGGAAAAAGCACAGGACTGGACATTATACAGCACAGGGTGGAAAGCAATCAGTTTTTCAGTGAAGTTCTGCTTTCCACGGCCCTTCAAGAGAAGAATCTCCCTGACTTCCTGGTTCCAGTGGAAAGTCTGGTCTCCCTCATTCTGGACACAGACCACAAGTTGTATTCTTTTGATCAAAATAAACTTTGTTTATCATAAAAACATTCTCAGTAATAATCTGTGCAATGCCTTGACCCAATGAATTTAGATTCATGGTCAATGTGGTACTTAGTGTTCTTTTACTTTCATTGAAACCGATCAGACCGTTTCCGCTCATGTGGCCCCCGGGATGGTTCACTACTACAATAATAGAGAGGCTTCCTCACCCATCCCGACCCCTCCCTATCCAGTAGCAGAAGAACCCAACCCTTCAATGCGTCCCTCAGCACGTTCTCCTGCAGCTTGGAAGTTGTCAGTAGGCTACACTCCTCTGCAGCAGTGGTTTCCATCCTTTCATAGACCATGGACCAATACTGTTAACCGAGGGGTAGTGGACCCCAGGTTGGGAACCCCTGCCTATGGAGACTTCGATGCGATGTCCGTTTTCCTGCTCGTCCTGGGAACAACCTGAAGATCAGTGTCACTCAGCTGCTGTGGCACAGACCCTTTCATCTTCACAAGCCCACCGTCCGCAAAGAGCTGAGAGACGGTCTCATCTCCACTGCATCAATCTCGGGGCAGCGCGCTGAGGGAGTGATGCTCCGGTGTGCAGCAAGGATCAGACTGGGAGGGCTCCTCTCACCGCCGGCCAGGCGAGGTCTTGGTGATTGACGGTGAGATCTGCTGATGGTTCGGACTGTCGCTCAGGGAACCACCACACCAGGTACATCCAATCGTTGTCCTGCAGTAACTGCGGGGCATTCCGTGCTGACCACTGCCTGATAGACCTGTGGTCAACGTGCTGGTCTGAATGAATGTAACCCATGTCATTAACACAGGGTTCACATCGAAAGTGCGATGAGCCTACAAAAGGTAGTGGATTCGGCCCAGTACATCACAGGGAGAGCCCTCCCAACCACTGAGCACATCTACATGAAATGCTGCCGGAGGAAAGCAGCGTCCATCATCAGAGATCCTCACCACCCAGGCCGTGCTCTCTTCTCGCTGCTGCCATCAGGCAGAAGGTACAAGAGCCTCGGGATTCACTTACTGTCCATCCAGTGATCACACTTTAGGAACTCTTTACCTTGTCATTAAACCTCTTTATTTATTTATTTGTATTCGCATCTGCACAGTTTGTTGTTTTCTGCACTCCAGCTGATTTTTCATTGATCCTGTTATAGTTACTACTCTATAGATTTTCTCAGTGTGGCTGCAGGAAATTAAATCCCAGGGTTGTATGTGGTGACATTTTAGTACTCTGATGATAAAATTTACTTTGAACGTTTGAGTTTAGGGGAACTTCGTTCTCAGCCACACTCACAGCCAATCAGCGACCAGTGCTGTGAGAAGCTGGCTTTCATTGGCTGCGGAGTCAGCCCCGCCCAGTGTCAGTCGGCAGGACGCTGAGCGCTCGGAACCGGGGAGAGGCCGGAGATCGGGAGCAGCACCTCGAGCAAAGGCTGCAACACCAGCCGGAATTTTGAATCCTTAAGATTGCAGAGGTGAAGAGACTGGCAGAGATTCTGTGAGATGCTTCAGCTGCACGGAGGTTCTCGGCCTTTCCCCGCCGCGGATCGGGGCTTGTCTGCAGCTGCCTCCTAAACCCGCTCCTGCTGCTGGGAGATGGGAGGGTAGGTTCGTTCCTTTATGATGTTACTGGTCCTTTTCCAGCACCTAACTGAATATATGTCCTTGATGGCCGTGATGCATTGGGCAGTTTTGGCTGCTTTGAAATCTTATCTCACTCAACTTTTCCTCATAAAACTTGCTCCCTAATCCATACAGCATCCTGTAAATCTCTGCAGCCTGTGCACATCTTCAGCTATTTTATTAACAACTTGTAGAGCACGGACCTTCCTGACAGATGAGTAATGTTGGTTGGTGCAGGAAGCAGAGTGCGAGAGAACCTGGTTCAATCCTGACCACAGATTCTGGTTGTGAATGGCTTGGACCTCGAGGATGAAACGGTCAGTCTGTTTCTCTCCCCAAAGATTCTGCCTGACCCATTGGGTGCTTCTGGAGTTTTCTGTTTTTATCTCGGGCTCCCAGCTTCTGCATTTCTTTCAACCTCCAGTTCATGAATCCACATCTCTGAAAAGGTCTGAGCACATCAGAGTCAGGTTTAATATCACTGGGATATATCGTGAAATTTGTTGTTTTGCAGCAGCAGTACAATGCACGTAACAAAAAAAGTCCAAGTTACAAGAAGAAATGTATATAAAATGAAAATTAGTCCTTAGTGTAAAAACAGCGAAACATGTTGAGTAAGTGTTCAGAGGTTCACAGTCCATTCAGAAATCTGATAGCGGAGGGGAAGAAATTGTTCCTGAAACATAGAGTGTGTGTTTTCAGGCTCCTGTGCCTCCCTCTTGATGGTAGCAATCAGAAGGGGGCTTGTCCTGGGTGACGGGGGGGGGGGGGGGGTGCATCGTTAATGATGAATGCCACCTTTTTGAGGCATCACCTGCTGAAGATACCCTCGGTGCTGGGGACTGCAATGTCCATGATGAAGCTGCTAAGTTGGCAACTTTCTGCAGCTTTTCCCGATCCTGTGCAGTGACTCCTCTATATGGAGATGGAGTTCAACCCGGAGAAGTGTGAGTTGGTACACTTTGGAAGGACAAACTCCAAGGCAGAGTACAAAGTAAATGGCAGGATACTTAGTAGTGTGGAGGAGCAGAGGGATCTGTGGGTACATTTGCACAGATCCCTGAAAGTTGCCTCACAGGTAGATAGGGTAGTTAAGAAAGCTTATGGAGTGTTAGCTGTCATAAGTCGAGGGATAGAGTTTAAGAATCATGAGGTAATGATGCAGCTCTATAAAACTCTGGTTAGGCCACACTTGGAGTACTGTGTCTAGTTTTGGTCACCTCACTATAGGAGGGATGTGGAAGCATTGGAAAGGGTACAGAGGAGATTTACCAGGATGCTGCCTGGTTTAGGGAGTATGGATTATGATCAGAGATTAAGGGAGCTAGGTCTTTATTCTTTGGAGAGAAGGAGGATGAGAGGAGACACGATAGAGGTGGACAGGATATTAAGAGGAATAGACAGAGTGGACAGCCAGCTCCTCTTCCCCAGGGCACCACTGCTCAGTACAAGAGGACATGGCTTTAAGGTAAGGGGAGGGAAGTTCAAGGGGGATATTAGAGGAAGATGTTTTACTCAGAGAGTGGTTGGTGCGTGGAATGCACTGCCTGAGTCAGTGGTGGAGGCAGATACACTAGTGAAGTTTAAGAGACTACCAGACAGGTATATGGAGGAATTTAAGGTGGGGGGTTATATGGGAGGCAGGGTTTGAGGATCGGCACAAGAGTGTGGGCCGAATGGCCTGTAATGTGCTGTACTATTCTATGTTCTATGTTCTAAGATGCTGACAATAATCAATGCAGGTGGGGTGGAAACTTCGTGATGCAGCTCTTAAACCTCTCATTGATTTGATTCTTGAGAAGTTTCAGATAAAAGTTAGTGTGAGCGTTGTGTGTGACTGGATGTTCCAAGACTCAGGATAAATACAAGAAACTGGTCTCTGGTCTCTTGTGCTGTCAGTTTCTGTGATTTACACCTTCAACCCACCTCCCCGCCCCCCCCCACCACCACTTTCGTGCACCAACATTCACCATTTGCAGTCATTTGGCATTAAAGAGGCTGTATCTGTTGCTTTTCCAAATGTGCATGTTTCCACCTGTACCACACCTTGTCACCTCCCTGATGTCTGTACAAGGCAAACCCTCATTGCGGTTAAATGTGGAAAACTGTGGATGGTCACTTTCCTTCCTCAAATCCAACTCTCATTAACCCCACCACTGTACGGAAGGAGGGCTGATGACCAAGGTGGTTTCTTTACCATGGAATAAAGTGCAGTTCCACAGAATGTTCTGAGAGCATCTGCAGTCAGTTTTGGAGAAATGAGAATTTGGAGAGGGCTCTTTAATGGAATGCAGTCAGCTGTGAGGTGTGACGTCAAAGGGGCTCCTAATCTTTTACAATCTATATGAATGATTTGTTGTGACAGTGGGATGCAAAGTATCCATGTCTGCTGATGAAACAGACCGAATTCCCATTGTGGGCTGTGTGAAAGATGCAGAGGGATGTCAGGATGATGGACAGTTGACATGGCTGGTCTGGAGCTTTCGTCCAGACAGAAGGATAGAGGGGTTGGAGAGTGGTGACCAGTGTTGAGAGATGAGGGGAAGGGCTGAATCAAGAGGTATCAATGTCACTGGGGGTGCATGTGTCCAGCTGTCCTTTGAGCACTCACCAAATTGTAGGTTAAAACATATCATATTACGGTCACTACCTCCTAATGGTTCCTTTACCTCGAGGTCCCTGATCAAATCCGGTCCATTGCACAACACTAAATCTAGAATTGCCTTCTCCCTGGTAGGCTCCAGTACAAGCTGTTCTAAGAATCCATCTCGGAGGCACTCCACAAACTCCCTTTCTTGGGGTCCAGTACCATTCTGATTCTCCCAGTCTACCTGCATGTTGAAATCCCCCATGACAAATGTATCATTACCTTTGCGACATGCGTGGCGCGTTGGTCCAGCGGGGAGGGAAGAGGAGAGCAGTACCTTTGTCTCCCGGAGAGTGAAGAGGAGCGCGGCCCCTTGGTCCAGCGCGGAGGGAAGAGGAGCCATGGTCCAGCGGGAAGAGAAGAGGGGCGTGGCGCGTTGGTCTCGCGCGGAGGGAAGAGGACCGCGGCGTCTTGGGCTTGCGGGGATTGAAGTGGAGCGCGGCGCCTTGTTCATGCCGGGGGAAGGGGGGAGGGGTTAGAGGAGAGCAGCGCATTGCTGTTGTCCAGAAGGAGAAGGGAAATTCGGATGTGTCAGTATTACAGTTGAACAAAGGGAACTATGGAGCTATGAGGGATTTGCTGGCCAAAGTTCAATGGAACAATACCCTAGCAGGGAAGACAGTGGAACAACAATTGCAGGTATTTCTGGGAATAATGCAGAAGGTGCAGAATCGGTTCATTCCAAAGAGGAAGAAAGTAAGGGGCGGCCGTGGCTGACGAGGGAGGTAAAGGGCAGTATAAAAATAAAAGAGAAGAAGTATAACATAGCAAAGATGAGCGTGAAACCGGAGGACTGGGAAGCTTTTAAAGAGCAAGAGAAGATAACAAAAAAGGCAATACGCCAAGAAAAAAATGAAGTACGAAGATAAACTATCCAAGAATATAAAGGAGGCTAATAAAAGCTTCTGTCGGTAGGTGAATAGCAAAAAAAAAATAGTTCAGACGAAAATTGGGCCATTGAAGACAGAAACGGGTGAATTTATTATGGGGAACAAGGAAATGGCAGATGAGTTGAACAGGTACTTTGGATCTGTCTTCACTAGGGAAGACACAAACAATCTCCCAGATGTAATAGTGGCCAAAGGAACTAGGGTAAAGGATGAATTGAAGGAAATTTATATTAGGCAGGAAACGGTGTTGGATAGACTGTTGAGTCTGAAGGCTGATATGTCCCCGGGACCTGATGGTCTGCATAACAGGGTACTTAAAAAGGTGGCTCTAGAAATCGTGGACACATTGGTAATCATTTTTCAATGTTCTATAGATTCAGGAACAGTTCCTGCTGATTGGATGGTGGCTAATGCTGTCCCACTTTTCAAGAAAGGAGGGAGAGAGAAACAGCGAATTATAGACCGGTTAGCCTGACGTCAGTGGTGGGAAAGATGCTGGATTCAATTATAAAAGAGGAAATTACGACACATTTGGATAGCAGTAGAAGGATTAGCCCAAGTTAACATGGATTTATGAAGGGAAAATCAAGCTTGACTAATCTTCTGGAGTTTTTTGAGGATGTAACTATGAAAATGGACAAGGGAGAGCCAGTGGATGTAGTGTACCTGGACCTCCAGAAAGCTTTTGATAAAGTTCCACATAGGAGATTAGTGGGTAAAATTAGGGCACATGGTATTGGGGGCAGAGTACCGACATGGATTGAAAATTGGCTGGCTGACCGGAAACAAAGAGTAGCGATTAACGGGTCCCTTTCGGAATGGCAAGCTGTGACCAATGGGGTACCGCAAGGTTCGGTGCTGGGACCGCAGCTGTTTACAATATACATTGATGATTTAGATGAAGGGATTAAAAGTAACATTAGCAAATTTACCGATGACACAAAGCTGGGTGGCAGTGTGAAATGTCAGGAGGATGTTATAAGAATGCAGGGTGACTTGGACAGGTTGGGTGAGTGGGCAAATGTATGGCAGATGCAGTTTAATGTGGATAAGTGTGAGGTTATCCACTTTCGTGGCAAGAATAGGAAAGCAGATTACTATCTAAATGGAGTCAAGTTAGGAAAAGGGGAAGTACAACGAGATTTAGGTGTTCTTGTACATCAGTCAATGAAAGTAAGCACGCAGGTACGGCAGGCAGTGAAGAAAGCTAATGGCATGCTGGCCTTTATAACAAGAGGAATTGAGTATAGGAGTAAAGAGGTCCTTTTGCAGCTGGACAGGGCCCTGGTGAGACCCCACCTAGAGTATTGTGTGCAGTTTTGCTCTCCAAATTTGTGGAAGTACATTCTTGCTATTGAGGGAGTGCAGCGTAGGTTCACAAGGTCAATTCCCGGAATGGCGGGACTGTCATACGTTGAAAGATTGGAGCGACTGAGCTTGTATACACTGGAATTTAGAAGGATGAGAAGGGATCTGATTGAAACATATAACATTATTAAGGGATTGGAAACGCTGGAGGCAGGAAGCATGTTCCCGCTGATGGGTGGGTCCAGAACTAAAGGCCACAGTTTAAGAATAAGGGGAAGGCCATTTAGAGCAGAGATGTGGAAGAACTTTTTCACCCAGAGAGTGGTGGATATGTGGAATGCTCTGACGCAGAAGGCAGTGGAGACCAAGTCTCCGGATGCATTCAAGAGAGAGTTAGATAGAGCTCTTATAGATAGCGGGCTCAAGGGATTTGGGGAGAGGGCAGGAACGGGGTACTGATTGTGTATGATCATCCATGATCACAGCGAATGGCGGTTCTGGCCAGAAGGGCCGAAAGGCCTACTCATGCACCTACTGTCTAATGTCTATTGTCTATTGCCCCTCTACTCTCCCCGCTGGACCAACGCGCCACGCCCCTTATCTCTTCCCGCTGGACCAAGGCGCCTCTTCCCACCGCGCTGGACCAATGGGCCGCGCTCCTGTTCAGACCCCCGGGAGCCAAAGGCACTGCTCTCCTCTTCTCTCGCCGCTGGACCAGGGCGCCAAGCTTCTCCTCTTTCCCCGCTGGACCAAGGCGCCGAGCTTCTGTTCAGTCCCCGCTGGACCAAGGCACCGAGCTCCTCTTCCGAACCCGCGAGAACAAGGCGCCGCGCTCCTCTTCACTCCACGGTTGAACAAGGCGCCGCGCTCCTCTACTCTCCCCGCTGGACCAACGCGCCACGCCCATTATCTCTTCCCGCTGGACAAAGGGTACGCGCTCCTCTTCAGTCCTCGGGAGCCAAAGGCACTGCTCTCCTCTTTTCTCTCCGCTGGACCAGGACGCCACGCTTCGCTCCCTGCTGGACCAAGGCGCCGGGCTTCTCTTCCCTCCGCGCTGGACTATTCCGACGAGCTTCTGTTCACTCCCAGCGCGAGCTGGGCGACGCGTTCCTCTTCCGTCCCGGCCAGACCAAGGCGCCACTCGCCCCTTTGCACACCGTGTGACCAAGACGCCACAAGCCTCTTTCCATCCCGGACGACCAAGGCGCCGCGCTGCTCTTCTCCCCGCGAGACCGAAGCGCTGCGCTCTCTTCTCTTCCCGCTGGACCAAGGCTCCACTTCTCTCCCCGCTGGATCAAGGCGCCGCGCTCCTCGTCCCCTCGCTGGACCAAAGGCGCCGCGCTCCTCTTCCCTCCGGGCTCGACCAATGCGCCGCACCGCTCTTCTATCCGCGTTAGACGAGGTCGCCGTGCTCCTCTTCCCTCCCCGCGGGACTAAGGCACCGCATCCACTTTTCTCCTCGCGAGAGCAAGGCGCCACGCTCCTCTTCCCTCCTCGGTAGAACAAGACGCCGCGCCCCTCTTCCCTCCCCGCGAAAGCAAGGCGCCGCGCTCCATTTCCGTACCCACGAGACCAAGACGGCACTCCTCTCTTCCCTCCACGGTAGAAAAAGGCGCCGCGCCACTCTTCCTTCCGCGCTAGACCAGGGCGCCGCTCCTCTTTTCTCCTCCCGCTGGGCCAAGGCGCCGCGCTCCTCTTCACTCCCAGCACGAGCTGGGCGACGCGTTCCTCTTCCGTCCCGGCCAGACCAAGTCGCCACTCGCCCCTTTCCACCCCGCGTGACCAAGGCGCCACAAGCCTCTTTCCATCCCGCGAGACCAAGGCGCCACAAGCCTTTTTCCATCAAGCGAGACCAAGGCGTCGCTCTCCTTTCCTCGCCATGCTGCACAAAGGCGCCGCGCTCCTCTTCACTCCCCGCGTGACCAACGCGCCACGCCCCTCTTCTCTTTCAGCTGGAGCAAGGCTCCTCTTCTCTCGCCGATGGACCAAGTCGCCGCGCTCCTCTTCACACCCCGCGAGTCCAGGGCGCCGCGCTCCTCTTCTGTCCCCGCGAGAACAAAACGCCGCGCTCCTCTTCCCTCCCCGCGAGAACAAGGCACCGAGCTCCTCCTCACTCCCAGCACGAGTGGGCGACGCGTTCCGCTTCCGTCCCGGCCAGACCAAGTCGCCAGGAGCCCCTTTCCACCCCGCGTGACCAAGGCGCCACAAGCCTCTTTCCATCCCGTGAGACCAAGGCGTCGCGCTCCTTTCCTCGCCGTGCTGCACAAAGGCGCCGCGCTCCTCTTCACTCACCGCGAGACCAGAGCGCCTCCTCTTCCCTCCTCGGTAGAAGAAGGCGCGGCGCTCCTCTTCTCTCCCACCACGAGCTGGGCTACGCGTTCCTCTTCCGTCCCGGCCAGACCAAGGCGCCACTCGCCCGTTTCCATCCCGCGTGACCAAGGTGCCACACGCCTCTTTCCATCCCGCACGACCAAGACGCCGCGCTCCTCTTCACTCCCCGCGTGACCAAGGCACCGCGCTGCTCTTCTCCCCGCGAGACCGAAGCGCAGCGCTCCTCTTCTCTTCCCGCTGGACCAAGGCTCCACGTCTCTGCCCGTTGCACCAAGGTGCCGCGCTCGTCTTCCCTCCACGCGAGAACAATGCGCCGCGCTTCTCTTCCCTACGTGCTGGACCAAGGCGCCGCGCTCCTCTTCACTTCCCGCTGGACCAACGCGCCGCGCTCCTCTTCACTTCCCGCTGGACCAACGCGCCACGCCCCTCTTCTCTTCCCGCTGCACCAAGGCGCCGCGCTCCTCTTCCCTCCCCGCGTGAGCTGGGCGACGCGTTCCTCTTCCCTCCCCGCGCGAGATGGGCGCCGCGCTCCTCTTCCCTCCCCGCGCGAGCTGGGCGACCGGTTCCTCTTCCCTCCCCGCGCGAGCTGGGCGGCGCGCTCCTCTTCGCTCCCCGCGCGAGCTGGGCACGGCGCACCTCTTCCCTCCCCGGGCGAGCTGGGCGCCGCGCTCCTCTTCCCTCCCCGCGCGAGCTGGGCGCCGCGCACCTCTTCGCTCCCCGCGCGAGCTGGGCGACGGGTTCCTCTTTCGTCCCGGCCAGACCACGGCGTCGCGCTGCACTTCACTCCGCACTTCACCAAGGCGCCGCGCTCCTCTTTTTCTCCCCGCTGGACCAAGGCGCCGCGCTCCTCTTCTCGCCTCGCTGGGCCAAGGCGCCGCGCTCCTCTTCTCGCCTCGCAGGAACAAGGCGCCGCGCTCATCTTCTCGCCTCGCTGGAACAAGGCGCCGCGCTCCTCTTCACTTCCCGCTGGACCAAGGCACCACGCTCCTCTTCCGACCCCGCGAGACCAAGGCGCCACTCACTCCTTTCCACACCGCGTGACAAAGGCGCCACACGCCTCTTTCCATCCCGCAGGACCAAGGCGCCGCGCTCCACTTCTGTCCCCGCACGACCAAGGCGCCGCGCTCCTCTTTTCTCCCCGAGAGACCAAGGCGCCCGCGCTCCTGTTCACTGCCGCGCTGGACCAAGGCGCCGCGCTCCTCTTCACTTCCCGCTGGACCAAGGCGCCGCGCTCCTCTTCACTTCCCGCTGGACCAAGGCGCCGCGCTCCTCTTCACTTCCCGCTGGACCAAGGCGCCGCGCTCCTCTTCACTTCCCGCTGGACCAAGGCGCCACGCTCCTCTTCACTTCCCGCTGGACCAAGGCGCCGCGCTCCTCTTCCCTCCCCGAGCTGGGCGCCGCGCTCCTGTTCCCTCCCCGCGTGAGCTGGGCGACGCGTTCCTCTTCCCTCCCCGCGCGTGCTGGGCGCCGCGCTCTTCACTTCCCGCTGGACCAAGGCGCCGCGCTCCTCTTCCCTCCCCGCGCGAGCTGGGCGCCGCGTTCCTCTTCCCTCCCCGCGCGTGCTGTGCGCCGCGCTCCTCTTCACTTCCCGCTGGACCAAGGCGCCGCGCTCCTCTTCCCTCCCCGGGCGAGCTGGGCGCCGCGCTCCTCTTCGCTCCCCGCGCGAGCTGGGCGACGGGTTCCTCTTCCGTCCCGGCCAGACCACGGCGTCGCGCTGCACTTCACTCCGCACTTCACCAAGGCGTCGCGCTCCTCTTCTCGCCTCGCTGGAACAAGGCGACGCGCTCCTCTTCCCTCCCCGCGTGAGCTGGGCGACGCGTTGCTCTTCCCTCCCCGCGCGTGCTGGGCGTCGCGCTCCTCTTCCCTCCCCGCGCGAGCTGGGCGACGGGTTCATCTTCCCTCCCCGCGCGAGCTGGGCGACGGGTTCATCTTCTCTCCACTCGGGTGCTGGGCGCCGCGCTCCTCTTCCCTCCCCGGGCGAGCTGGGCGACGGGATCCTCTTTCGTCCCGGCCAGACCACGGCGTCGCGTTACACTTCACTCCGCACTACACCAAGGCGCCGCGCTCCTGTTCACTGCCCCGCTGGACCAAGGCACCACGCTCCACTTCCGACCCCGCGAGATCAAGGCGCCACTCACCCCTTTCCACACCGCGTGACATAGGCGCCACACGCCTCTTTCCATCCCGCACGACCAAGGCGCCGCGCTCCACTTCTGTCCCCCGCACGACCAAGGCGCCGCGCTCCACTTCTGTCCCCGCACGACCAAGGCGCCGCGCTCCACTTCTGTCCCCGCACGACCAAGGCGCCGCGCTCCACTTCTGTCCCCCGCACGAACAAGGCGTCGCGCTCCTCTTCTCGCCTCGCTGGAACAAGGCGCCGCGCTCCTGTTCACTGCCCCGCTGGACCAAGGCGCCACGCTCCTCTTCACTTCCGCTGGACCAAGGCGCCGCGCTCCTCTTCACTCACCGCGAGACCAGAGCGCCTCCTCTTCCCTCCTCGGTAGAACAAGGCGCGGCGCTCCTCTTCTCTCCCACCACGAGCTGGGCTACGCGTTCCTCTTCCGTCCGGCCAGACCAAGGCGCCACTCGCCCGTTTCCATCCCGCGTGACCAAGGTGCCACACGCCTCTTTCCATCCCGCACGACCAAGACGCCGCGCTCCTCTTCACTCCCCGCGTGACCAAGGCACCGCGCTGCTCTTCTCCCCGCGAGACCGAAGCGCAGCGCTCCTCTTCTCTTCCCGCTGGACCAAGGCTCCACGTCTCTGCCCGTTGCACCAAGGTGCCGCGCTCGTCTTCCCTCCACGCGAGAACAAGGCGCCGCGCTTCTCTTCCCTACGTGCTGGACCAAGGCGGCCGCGCTCCTCTTCACTTCCCGCTGGACCAACGCGCCGCGCTCCTCTTCACTTCCCGCTGGACCAACGCGCCACGCCCCTCTTCTCTTCCCGCTGCACCAAGGCGCCGCGCTCCTCTTCCCTCCCCGCGTGAGCTGGGCGACGCGTTCCTCTTCCCTCCCCGCGCGAGATGGGCGCCGCGCTCCTCTTCCCTCCCCGCGCGAGCTGGGCGACCCGGTTCCTCTTCCCTCCCCCGCGCGAGCTGGGCGGCGCGCTCCTCTTCGCTCCCCGCGCGAGCTGGGCGCCGCGCTCCTCTTCCCTCCCCGGGCGAGCTGGGCACGGCGCACCTCTTCCCTCCCGGGCGAGCTGGGCGCCGCGCACCTCTTCGCTCCCCGCGCGAGCTGGGCGCCGCGCACCTCTTCGCTCCCCGCGCGAGCTGGGCGACGGGTTCCTCTTTCGTCCCGGCCAGACCACGGCGTCGCGCTGCACTTCACTCCGCACTTCACCAAGGCGCCGCGCTCCTCTTTTTCTCCTCGCTGGACCAAGGCGCCGCGCTCCTCTTCTCGCCTCGCTGGGCCAAGGCGCCGCGCTCCACTTCTGTCCCCGCACGACCAAGGCGCCGCGCTCCTCTTTTCTCCCCGAGAGACCAAGTCGTCGCGCTCCTCTTCTCGCCCTCACTGGAACAAGGCGCCGCGCTCCCTGTTCACTTCCCGCTGGACCAAGGCGCCGCGCTCCTCTTCCCTCCCCGCGCGAGCTCGGCGCCGCGCTCCTCTTCCTTCCCCGCGCCGAGCTGGGTGACGGGTTCCTCTTCCGTCCCGGCCAGACCAAGGCGTCGCGCCTACACTTCACTCCGCACTTCTCCAAGGCGCCGCGCTCCCCTTTTCTCCCCGCGCGTGCTGGGTGCCGCTCTCCTCTTCGCTCCCCGCGCGAGCTGGGCGCCCGCGCTCCTCTTCGCTCTCCCGCGCGAGCTGGGCGACGGGTTCCTCTTTCGTCCCGGGCCAGACCACGGCGTCGCGCTGCACTTCACTCCGCACTTCACCAAGGCGCCGCGCTCCTCTTTTCTCCCCGCTGGACCAAGGCGCCGCGCTCCTCTTCCGACCCCCGCGAGACCAAGGCGCCACTCACCCCTTTCCACACAGCGTGACACAGGCGCCACACGACTCTTTCCATCCCGCACGACCAAGGCGACGCGCTCCACTTCTGTCCCCGCACGACCAATGCGCCACGCTCCTCTTCACTTCCCGCTGGACCAAGGCGCCCGCGCTCCTCTTCCCTCCCCGAGCTGGGCGCCGCGTTCCTCTTCCCTCCCCGCGCGTGCTGGGCGCCGCGCTCCTCTTCACTTCCCGCTGGACCAAGGCGCCGCGCTCCTCTTCCCCTCCCCGCGCGAGCTGGGCGCCGCGTTCCTCTTCCCTCCCCGCGCGTGCTGTGCGCCGCGCTCCTCTTCACTTCCCGCTGGACCAAGGCGCCGCGCTCCTCTTCCCTCCCCGGGCGAGCTGGGCGCCGCGCTCCTCTTCGCTCCCCGCGCGAGCTGGGCGACGGGTTTCCTCTTCCGTCCCGGCCAGACCACGGCGTCGCGCTGCACTTCACTCCGCACTTCACCAGGCGTGCGCGCTCCTCTTCTCGCCTCGCTGGAACAAGGCGACGCGCTCCTCTTCCCTCCCCGCGTGGAGCTGGGCGACGCGTTGCTCTTCCCTCCCCGCGCGTGCTGGGCGTCGCGCTCCTCTTCCCTCCCCGCGCGAGCTGGGCGACGGGTTCATCTTCCCTCCCCGCGCGAGCTGGGCGACGGGTTCATCTTCTCTCCACTCGGGTGCTGGGCGCCGCGCTCCTCTTCCCTCCCCGGGCGAGCTGGGCGACGGGATCCTCTTTCGTCCCGGCCAGACCACGGCGTCGCGTTACACTTCACTCCGCACTACACCAAGGCACCGCGCTCCTGTTCACTGCCCCCGCTGGACCAAGGCACCACGCTCCACTTCCGACCCCGCGAGATCAAGACGCCACTCCACCCCTTTCCACACCGCGTGACATAGGCGCCACACGCCTCTTTTCCATCCCGCACGATCAAGGCGCCGCGCTCCACTTCTGTCCCCGCACGACCAAGGCGCCGCGCTCCACTTCTGTCCCCGCACGACCAAGGCGCCGCGCTCCACTTCTGTCCCCGCACGACCAAGGCGCCGCGCTCCTCTTCCCCTCCCCGCGTGAGCTGGGCGACGCGTTCCTCTTCCCTCCCCCGCGCGAGATGGGCGCCGCGCTCCTCTTCCCTCCCGCGCGAGCTGGGCAACCGGTTCCTCTTCCCTCCCCGCGCGAGCTGGGCGGCGCGCTCCTCTTCGCTCCCCGCGCGAGCTGGGCACGGCGCACCTCTTCCCTCCCCGGGCGAGCTGGGCGCCGCGCACCTCTTCGCTCCCCGCGCGAGCTGGGCGCCGCGCACCTCTTCGCTCCCCGCGCGAGCTGGGCGACGGGTTCCTCTTTCGTCCCGGCCAGACCACGGCGTCGCGCTGCACTTCACTCCGCACTTCACCAAGGCGCCGCGCTCCTCTTTTCTCCCCGCTGGACCAAGGCGCCGCGCTCCTCTTCTCGCCTCGCTGGGCCAAGGCGCCCGCGCTCCTCTTCTCGCCTCGCAGGAACAAGGCGCCGCGCTCATCTTCTCGCCTCGCTGGAACAAGGCGCCGCGCTCCTCTTCACTTCCCGCTGGACCAGGCACCACGCTCCTCTTCCGACCCCCGCGAGACCAAGGCGCCACTCACTTCTTTCCACACCGCGTGACAAAGGCGCCACACGCCTCTTTCCATCCCGCACGACCAAGGCGCCGCGCTCCACTTCTGTCCCCGCACGACCAAGGCGCCGCGCTCCTCTTTTCTCCCCGAGAGACCAAGGGCGCCGCGCTCCTGTTCACTGCCGCGCTGGACCAAGGCGCCGCGCCTCCTCTTCACTTCCCGCTGGACCAAGGCGCCGCGCTCCTCTTCACTTCCCGCTGGACCAAGGCGCCGCGCTCCTCTTCACTTCCCGCTGGACCAAGGCGCCGCGCTCTCTTCACTTCCCGCTGGACCAAGGCGCCACGCTCCTCTTCACTTCCCGCTGGACCAAGGCGCCGCGCTCCTCTTCCCTCCCCGAGCTGGGCGCCGCGCTCCTGTTCCCTCCCCGCGTGAGCTGGGCGACGCGTTCCTCTTCCCTCCCCGCGCGTGCTGGGCGCCGCGCTCCTCTTCACTTCCCGCTGGACCAAGGCGCCGCGCTCCTCTTCCCTCCCCGCGCGAGCTGGGCGCCGCTTTCCTCTTCCCTCCCCGCGCGTGCTGTGCGCCGCGCTCCTCTTCACTTCCCGCTGGACCAAGCGCGCCGCGCTCCTCTCTTCCCTCCCCGGGCGAGCTGGGCGCCGCGCTCCTCTTCGCTCCCCGCGCGAGCTGGGCGACGGGTTCCTCTTCCGTCCCGGCCAGACCACGGCGTCGCGCTGCACTTCACTCCGCACTTCACCAAGGCGTCGCGCCTCCTCTTCTCGCCTCGCTGGAACAAGGCGACGCGCTCCTCTTCCCTCCCCGCGTGAGCTGGGCGACGCGTTGCTCTTCCCTCCCCGCGCGTGCTGGGCGTCGCGCTCCTCTTCCCTCCCCCGCGCGAGCTGGGCGACGGGTTCATCTTCCCTCCCCGCGCGAGCTGGGCGACGGGTTCATCTTCTCTCCACTCGGGTGCTGGGCGCCGCGCTCCTCTTCCCTCCCCGGGCGAGCTGGGCGACGGGATCTTCTTTCGTCCCGGCCAGACCACGGGCGTCGCGTTACACTTCACTCCGCACTACACCAAGGCGCCGCGCTCCTGTTCACTGCCCCGCTGGACCAAGGCACCACGCTCCCACTTCCGACCCCGCGAGATCAAGGCGCCACTCACCCCTTTCCACACCGCGTGACATAGCCGCCACACGCCTCTTTCCATCCCGCACGACCAAGGCGCCGCGCTCCACTTCTGTCCCCGCACGACCAAGGCGCCGCGCTCCACTTCTGTCCCCGCACGACCAAGGCGCCGCGCTCCACTTCTGTCCCCGCACGACCAAGGCGCCGCGCTCCACTTCTGTCCCCGCACGACCAAGGCGCCGCGCTCCACTTCTGTCCCCCGCACGAACAAGGCGTCGCGCTCCTCTTCTCGCCTCGCTGGAACAAGGCGCCGCGCTCCTGTTCACTGCCCCGCTGGACCAAGGCGCCACGCTCCTCTTCACTTCCCGCTGGACCAAGGCGCCGCGCTCCTCTTCACTCACCGCGAGACCAGAGCGCCTCCTCTTCCCTCCTCGGTAGAACAAGGCGCGGCGCTCCTCTTCTCTCCCACCACCGAGCTGGGCTACGCGTTCCTCTTCCGTCCCGGCCAGACCAAGGCGCCACTCGCCCGTTTCCATCCCCGCGTGACCAAGGTGCCACACGCCTCTTTCCATCCCGCACGACCAAGACGCCGCGCTCCTCTTCACTCCCCGCGTGACCAAGGCACCGCGCTGCTCTTCTCCCCGCGAGACCGAAGCGCAGCGCTCCTCTTCCTCTTCCCGCTGGACCAAGGCTCCACGTCTCTGCCCGTTGCACCAAGGTGCCGCGCTCGTCTTCCCTCCACGCGAGAACAAGGCGCCGCCGCTTCTCTTCCCTACGTGCTGGACCAAGGCGCCGCGCTCCTCTTCACTTCCCGCTGGACCAACGCGCCGCGCTCCTCTTCACTTCCCGCTGGACCAACGCGCCACGCCCCTCTTCTCTTCCCGCTGCCACCAAGGCGCCGCGCTCCTCTTCCCTCCCCGCGTGAGCTGGGCGACGCGTTCCTCTTCCCTCCCCGCGCGAGATGGGCGCCGCGCTCCTCTTCCCTCCCCCGCGCGAGCTGGGCGACCGGTTCCTCTTCCCTCCCCGCGCGAGCTGGGCGGCGCGCTCCTCTTCGCTCCCCGCGCGAGCTGGGCGCCGCGCTCCTCTTCCCTCCCCGGGCGAGCTGGGCACGGCGCACCTCTTCCCACCCCGGGCGAGCTGGGCGCCGCGCACCTCTTCGCTCCCCGCGCGAGCTGGGCGCAGCGCACCCTCTTCGCTCCCCGCGCGAGCTGGGGCGACGGGTTCCTCTTTCGTCCCGGCCAGACCACGGCGTCGCGCTGCACTTCACTCTGCACTTCACCAAGGCGCCGCGCTCCTCTTTTCTCCCCGCTGGACCAAGGCGCCGCGCTCCTCTTCTCGCCTCGCTGGGCCAAGGCGCCGCGCTCCACTTCTGTCCCCGCACGACCAAGGCGCCGCGCTCCTCTTTTCTCCCCGAGAGACCAAGTCGTCGCGCTCCTCTTCTCGCCTCACTGGAACAAGGCGCCGCGCTCCTGTTCACCTGCCCCGCTGGACCAAGGCGCCGCGCTCCTGTTCACTTCCCGCTGGACCAAGGCGCCGCGCTCCTCTTCCCTCCCCGCACGAGCTCGGCGCCGCGCTCCTCTTCGCTCCCCGCGCGAGCTGGGCGACGGGTTCCTCTTTCGTCCCGGCCCAGACCACGGCGTCGCGCTGCACTTCACTCCGCACTTCACCAAGGCGCCGCGCTCCTCTTTTCTCCCCGCTGGACCAAGGCGCCGCGCTCCTCTTCCGACCCCCGCGAGACCAAGGCGCCACTCACCCCTTTCCCACACAGCGTGACACAGGCGCCACACGACTCTTTCCATCCCGCACGACCAAGGCGACGCGCTCCACTTCTGTCCCCGCACGACCAAATGCGGCACGCTGTCCTCTTCACTTCCCGCTGGACCAAGGCGCCGCGCTCCTCTTCCCTCCCCGAGCTGGGCGCCGCGCTCCTGTTCCCTCCCCGCGTGAGCTGGGCGACGCGTTCCTCTTCCCTCCCCGCGCGTGCTGGGCGCCGCGCTCCTCTTCACTTCCCGCTGGACCAAGGCGCCGCGCTCCTCTTCCCCTCCCCGCGCGAGCTGGGCGCCGCGTTCCTCTTCCCTCCCCGCGCGTGCTGTGCGCCGCGCTCTCCTCTTCACTTTCCGCTGGACCAAGGCGCCGCGCTCCTCTTCCCTCCCCGGGCGAGCTGGGCGCCGCGCTCCTCTTCGCTCCCCGCGCGAGCTGGGCGACGGGTTCCTCTTCCGTCCCGGCCAGACCACGGCGTCGCGCTGCACTTCACTCCGCACTTCACCAAGGCGTCCGCGCTCCTCTTCTCGCCTCGCTGGAACAAGGCGACGCGCTCCTCTTCCCTCCCCGCGTGAGCTGGGCGACGCGTTGCTCTTCCCTCCCCGCGCGTGCTGGGCGTCGCGCTCCTCTTCCCTCCCCGCGCGAGCTGGGCGACGGGTTCATCTTCCCCTCCCCGCGCGAGCTGGGCGACGGGTTCATCTTCTCTCCACTCGGGTGCTGGGCCGCCGCGCTCCTCTTCCCTCCCCGGGCGAGCTGGGCGACGGGATCCTCTTTCGTCCCGGCCAGACCACGGCGTCGCGTTACACTTCACTCCGCACTACACCAAGGCACCGCGCTCCTGTTCACTGCCCCGCTGGACCAAGGCACCACGCTCCACTTCCGACCCGGCGAGATCAAGGCGCCACTCACCCCCTTTCCACACCGCGTGACATAGGCGCCACAAGCCTCTTTCCATCCCGCACGATCAAGGCGCCGCGCTCCACTTCTGTCCCCGCACGACCAAGGCGGCCGCGCTCCACTTCTGTCCCCGCACGACCAAGGCGCCGCGCTCCACTTCTGTCCCCGCACGACCAAGGCGCCGCGCTCCACTTCTGTCCCCGCACGACCAAGGCGCCGCGCTCCACTTCTGTCCCCGCACGACCAAGGCGCCGCGCTCCACTTCTGTCCCCGCACGACCAAGGCGCCGCGCTCCACTTCTGTCCCAGCACGACCAAGGCGCCGCGCTCACACTTCTGTCCCCGCACGAACAAGGCGTCGCGCTCCTCTTCTCGCCTCGCTGGAACAAGGCGCCGCGCTCCTGTTCACTGCCCCGCTGGACCAAGGCGCCACGCTCCTCTTCACTTCCCGCTGGACCAAGGCGCCCGCGCTCCTCTTCCCTCCCCGCGCGAGCTGGGCGACGGGTTCCTCTTCCGTCCCGGCCAGACCAAGGCGTTGCGCTACACTTCACTCCGCACTTCACCAAGGCGCCGCGCTCCTCTTTTCTCCCCGAGAGACCAAGGACGTCGCGCTCCTCTTCTCGCCTCGCTGGAACAAGGCGCCGCGCTCCTGTTCACTTCCCGCTGGACCAAGGCGCCGCGCTCCTCTTCCCTCCCCGCGCGAGCTCGGCGCCGCGCTCCTCTTCCTTCCCCGCGCGAGCTGGGCGACGGGTTCCTCTTTCGTCCCGGCCAGACCACGGCGTCGCGCTGCACTTCACTCCGCACTTCACCAAGGCGCCGCGCTCCTCTTTTCTCCCCGCTGGACCAAGGCGCCGCGCTTCTCTTCCGACCCCGCGAGACCAAGGCGCCCACTCACCCCTTTCCACACCGCGTGACACAGGCGCCACACGACTCTTTCCATCCCGTACGACCAATGCGCCACGCTCCTCTTCACTTCCCGCTGGACCAAGGCGCCGCGCTCCTCTTCCCTCCCCCGCGCGAACTGGGCGCCGCGCTCCTGTTCCCTCCCCGCGTGAGCTGGGCGACGCGTTCCTCTTCCCTCCCCGCGCGTGCTGGGCGCCGCGCTCCTCTTCACTTCCCGCTGGACCAAGGCGCCGCGCTCCTCTTCCCTCCCCGGGCGAGCTGGGCGCCGCGCTCCTCTTCGCTCCCCGCGCGAGCTGGGCGACGGGTTCCTCTTCCGTCCCGGCCAGACCACGGCGTCGCGCTGCACTTCACTCCGCACTTCACCAAGGCTTCGCGCTCCCTCTTCTCGCCTCGCTGGAACAAGGCGACGCGCTCCTCTTCCCTCCCCACGTGAGCTGGGCGACGCGTTGCTCTTCCCTCCCCGCGCGTGCTGGGCGCCGTGCTCCTCTTCCCTCCCCGCGCGAGCTTTGCGACGGGTTCATCTTCCCTCGCCCGCGCGAGCTGGGCGACGGGTTCATCTTCCCCTCCACTCGCGTGCTGGGCGCCGCGCTCCTCTTTCCCTCCCCGGGCGAGCTGGGCGACGGGTTCCTCTTTCGTCCCCGGCCAGACCACGGCGTCGCGTTACACTTCACTCCGCACTACACCAAAGCGCCGCGCTCCTGTTCACTGCCCCGCTGGACCAAGGCGCCGCGCTCCTCTTCCGACCCCGCGAGACCAAGGCGCCACTCACCCCTTTCCACACCGCGTGACACAGGCGCCACACGCCTCTTTCCATCCCGCACGACCAAGGCGCCGCGCTCCACTTCTGTCCCCGCACGACCAAGGCGCCGCGCTCCACTTCTGTCCCCGCACGACCAAGGCGCCGCGCTCCACTTCTGTCCCCGCACGACCAAGGCGCCGCGCTCCACTTCTGTCCCCGCTGGACCAAGGCGTCGCGCTCCTCTTCTCGCCTCGCTGGAACAAGGCGCCGCGCTCCTGTTCACTGCCCCGCTGGACCAAGGCGCCACGCTCCTCTTCACTTCCCGCTGGACCAAGGCGCCGCGCTCCTCTTCCCTCCCCGCGCGAGCTGGGCGACGGGTTCCTCTTCCGTCCCGGCCAGACCAAGGCGTCGCGCTACACTTCACTCCGCACTTCACCAAGGCGCCGCGCTCCTCTTTTCTGCCGTGAGAACAAGGCGCCGCCCTCCTGTTCACTGCCCCGCTGGACCAAGGTGCCGCGCTCCTCTTCACTTCCCGCTGGACGAAGGCACCACGCTCCTCTTCCGACCCCGCGAGACCAAGGCGCCACTCACCCCTTTCCACACCGCGTGACAAAGGCGCCATACGCCTCTTTCCATCCCGCACGACCAAGGCGCCGCGCTCCACTTCTGTCCCCGCACGACCAAGGCGCCACAAGCCTCTTTCCATCCCGGCCAGACCAAGACGTCGCGCTACACTTCACTCCGCACTTCACCAAGGTGCCACACGCCTCTTTCCATCCCGCACGACCAAGGCGCCGCGCTCCACTTCTGTCCCCGCTGGACCAAGGCGCCGCGCTCCTGTTCACTGCCCCGCTGGACCAAGGCGCCGCGCTCCTCTTTTCTCCCCGAGAGACCAAGGCGCCGCGCTCCTCTTCACTGCCCCGCTGGACCAAGGCGCCGCGCTCCTGTTCACTGCCCCGCTGGACCCAAGGCGCCGCGCTCCTCTTCCCTCCCCGCGCGAGCTGGGCGACGCGTTCCGCTTCCCTCCCCGCGCGAGCTGGGCGCCGCGCTCCTCTTCCCTCCCCGCGCGAGCTGGGCGACGGGTTCATCTTCCCTCCACGCGCGTGCTGGGCGCCGCGCTCCTCTTCGCTCCCGCGCGAGCTGGGCGACGGGTTCCTCTTTCGTCCCGGCCAGACCACGGGGTCGCGCTGCACTTCACTCCGCACTTCACCAAGGCACCACGCTCCTCTTTTCTCCCCGAGAGACCAAGGCGCCGCGCTCCTCTTTTCTCCCGGAGAGACCAAGGCGTCGCGCTCCTCTTCTCGCCTCGCTGGACCAAGGCGCAGCGCTCCTCTTCACTTCCCGCTGGACCAAGGCGCCGCGCTCCTCTTCACTTCCCGCTGGGACCCAAGGCGCCGCGCTCCTCTTCACTTCCCGCTGGACCAAGGCGCCGCGCTCCTCTTCACTTCCCGCTGGACCAAGGCGCCGCGCTCCTCTTCACTTCCCGCTGGACCAAGGCGCCGCGCTCCTCTTCACTTCCCGCTGGACCAAGGCGCCACGCTCCTCTTCACTTCCCGCTGGACCAAGGCGCCGCGCTCCTCTTCCCTCCCCCTCGCGAGCTGGGGCGCCGCGCTCCTGTTCCCTCCCCGCGTGAGCTGGGCGACGCGTTCCTCTTCCCACCCCGCGCGAGTTGCGCGCCGCGCTCCTCTTCCTTCCCCGCGAGAGCTGGGCGACGGGTTCCTCTTCCGTCCCGGCCAGACCAAGGCGTTGCGCTACACTTCACTCCGCACTTCACCAAGGCGCCGCGCTCCTCTTTTCTCCCCGAGAGACCAAGACGTTCGCGCTCCTCTTCTCGCCTCGCTGGACCAAGGCGCCGCGCTCCTCTTCACTTCCCGCTGGACCAAGGCACCACGCTCCTCTTCACTTCCCGCTGGACCAAGGCGCCGCGCTCCTCTTCACTTCCCGCTGGACCAAGGCGCCGCGCTCCTCTTCCCTCCCCGCGCGAGCTGGGCGCCGCACTCCTCTTCTCTCCCCCGCGCGAGCTGGGCGCCGCGCTCCTCTTCCCTCCCCGCGTGAGCTGGGCGACGCGTTCCTCTTCCATCCCCGCGCGTGCTGGGCGGCGCGCTCCTCTTCGCTCCCCGCGCGAGCTGGGCGCCGCGCTCCTCTTCCCCCTCCCCGGGGGAGCTGGGCGCCGCGCTCCTCTTCACTTCCCGCTGGACCAAGGCACCACGCTCCTCTTCACTTCCCGCTGGACCAAGGCGCCGCGCTCCTCTTCACTTCCCGCTGGACCAAGGCACCGCGCTCCTCTTCACTTCCCGCTGGACCAAGGCGCCGCGCTCCTCTTCCGACCCCGCGAGACCAAGGCGCCACTCACCCCTTTCCACACCGCGTGACACAGGCGCCACACGACTCTTTCCATCCCGCACGACCAAGGCGCCACACTCCACTTCTGTCCCCGCACGACCAATGCGCCACGCTCCTCTTCACTTCCCGCTGGACCAAGGCGCCGCGCTCGTCTTCCCTCCCCGCGCGAGCTGGGCGCCGCGCTCCTGTTCCCTCCCCGCGTGAGCTGGGCGACGCGTTCCTCTTCCCTCCCCGCGCGTGCTGGGCGCCGCGTTCCTCTTCCCTCCCCGCGCGTGCTGTGCGCCGCGCTCCTCTTCACTTCCCGCTGGACCAAGGCGCCGCGCTCCTCTTCCTTCCCCGGGCGAGCTGGGCGCCGCGCTCCTCTTCGCTCCCCGCGCGAGCTGGGCGACGGGTTCCTCTTCCGTCCCGGCCAGACCACGGCGTCGCGCTGCACTTCACTCCGCACTTCACCAAGGCGTCGCGCTCCTCTTCTCGCCTCGCTGGAACAAGGCGATGCGCTCCTCTTCCCTCCCCGCCTGAGCTGGGCGACGCGTTGCTCTTCCCTCCCCGCGCGTGCTGGGCGCCGGGTTCATCTTCCCTCCCCGCGCGAGCTGGGCGACGGGTTCATCTTCTCTCCACTCGGGTGCTGGGCGCCGCGCTCCTCTTCCCTCCCCGCGCGAGCTGGGCGACGGGTTCATCTTCCCTCCCCGCGCGAGCTGGGCGACGGGTTCATCTTCTCTCCACTCGGGTGCTGGGCGCCGCGCTCCTCTTCCCTCCCCGGGCGAGCTGGGCGACGGGATCCTCTTTCGTCCCGGCCAGACCACGGCGTCGCGTTACACTTCACTCCGCACTACACCAAGGCACCGCGCTCCTGTTCACTGCCCCGCTGGACGAAGGCACCACGCTCCACTTCCGACCCCGCGAGATCAAGGCGCCACTCACCCCTTTCCACACCGCGTGACATAGGCGCCACACGCCTCTTTCCATCCCGCACGACCAAGGCGCCGCGCTCCACTTCTGTCCCCGCACGACCAAGGCGCCGCGCTCCACTTCTGTCCCCGCACGACCAAGGCGCCGCGCTCCACTTCTGTCCCCGCACGACCAAGGCGCCGCGCTCCACTTCTGTCCCCGCACGACCAAGGCGCCGCGCTCCACTTCTGTCCCCGCACGAACAAGGCGTCGCGCTCCTCTTCTCGCCTCGCTGGACCAAGGCGCCACGCTCCTCTTCACTTCCCGCTGGACCAAGGCGCCGCGCTCCTCTTCCCTCCCCGCGCGAGCTGGGCGACGGGTTCCTCTTCCGTCCCGGCCAGACCAAGGCGTTGCGCTACACTTCACTCCGCACTTCACCAAGGCGCCGCGCTCCTCTTTTCTCCCCGAGAGACCAAGACGTCGCGCTCCTCTTCTCGCCTCGCTGGAACAAGGCGCCGCGCTCCTGTTCACTTCCCGCTGGACCAAGGCGCCGCGCTCCTCTTCCCTCCCCGCGCGAGCTCGGCGCCGCGCTCCTCTTCCTTCCCCGCGCGAGCTGGGCGACGGGTTCCTCTTTCGTCCCGGCCAGACCACGGCGTCGCGCTGCACTTCACTCCGCACTTCACCAAGGCGCCGCGCTCCTCTTTTCTCCCCGCTGGACCAAGGCGCCGCGCTTCTCTTCCGACCCCGCGAGACCAAGGCGCCACTCACCCCTTTCCACACCGCGTGACACAGGCGCCACACGACTCTTTCCATCCCGTACGACCAATGCGCCACGCTCCTCTTCACTTCCCGCTGGACCAAGGCGCCGCGCTCCTCTTCCCTCCCCGCGCGAACTGGGCGCCGCGCTCCTGTTCCCTCCCCGCGTGAGCTGGGTGACGCGTTCCTCTTCCCTCCCCGCGCGTGCTGGGCGCCGCTCTCCTCTTCACTTCCCGCTGGACCAAGGCGCCGCGCTCCTCTTCCCTCCCCGGGCGAGCTGGGCGCCGCGCTCCTCTTCGCTCCCCGCGCGAGCTGGGCGACGGGTTCCTCTTCCGTCCCGGCCAGACCACGGCGTCGCGCTGCACTTCACTCCGCACTTCACCAAGGCGTCGCGCTCCTCTTCTCGCCTCGCTGGAACAAGGCGACGCGCTCCTCTTCCCTCCCCACGTGAGCTGGGCGACGCGCTCCTCTTCGCTCCCCGCGCGAGCTGGGCGACGGGTTCCTCTTCCGTCCCGGCCAGACCACGGCGTCGCGCTGCACTTCACTCCGCACTTCACCAAGGCGTCGCGCTCCTCTTCTCGCCTCGCTGGAACAAGGCGACGCGCTCCTCTTCCCTCCCCACGTGAGCTGGGCGACGCGTTGCTCTTCCCTCCCCGCGCGTGCTGGGCGCCGCGCTCCTCTTCCCTCCCCGCGCGAGCTGGGCGACGGGTTCATCTTCCCTCCCCGCGCGAGCTGGGCGACGGGTTCATCTTCCCTCCACTCGCGTGCTGGGCGCCGCGCTCCTCTTCCCTCCCCGGGCGAGCTGGGCGACGGGTTCCTCTTTCGTCCCGGGCAGACCACGGCGTCGCGTTACACTTCACTCCGCACTACACCAAAGCGCCGCGCTCCTGTTCACTGCCCCGCTGGACCAAGGCGCCGCGCTCCTCTTCCGACCCCGCGAGACCAAGGCGCCACTCACCCCTTTCCACACCGCGTGACACAGGCGCCACACGCCTCTTTCCATCCCGCACGACCAAGGCGCCGCGCTCCACTTCTGTCCCCGCACGACCAAGGCGCCGCGCTCCAATTCTGTCCCCGCACGACCAAGGCGCCGCGCTCCACTTCTGTCCCCGCACGACCAAGGCGCCGCGCTCCACTTCTGTCCCCGCTGGACCAAGGCGTCGCGCTCCTCTTCTCGCCTCGCTGGAACAAGGCGCCGCGCTCCTCTTCACTTCCCGCTGGACCAAGGCGCCGCGCTCCTCTTCACTTCCCGCTGGACCAAGGCGCCACGCTCCTCTTCACTTCCCGCTGGACCAAGGCGCCGCGCTCCTCTTCCCTCCCCCTCGCGAGCTGGGCGCCGCGCTCCTGTTCCCTCCCCGCGTGAGCTGGGCGACGCGTTCCTCTTCCCACCCCGCGCGAGTTGCGCGCCGCGCTCCTCTTCCTTCCCCGCGAGAGCTGGGCGACGGGTTCCTCTTCCGTCCCGGCCAGACCAAGGCGTTGCGCTACACTTCACTCCGCACTTCACCAAGGCGCCGCGCTCCTCTTTTTTTTCCCCGAGAGACCAAGACGTCGCGCTCCTCTTCTCGCCTCGCTGGACCAAGGCGCCGCGCTCCTCTTCACTTCCCGCTGGACCAAGGCACCACGCTCCTCTTCACTTCCCGCTGGACCAAGGCGCCGCGCTCCTCTTCACTTCCCGCTGGACCAAGGCGCCGCGCTCCTCTTCCCTCCCCGCGCGAGCTGGGCGCCGCACTCCTCTTCTCTCCCCGCGCGAGCTGGGCGCCGCGCTCCTCTTCCCTCCCCGCGTGAGCTGGGCGACGCGTTCCTCTTCCATCCCCGCGCGTGCTGGGCGGCGCGCTCCTCTTCGCTCCCCGCGCGAGCTGGGCGCCGCGCTCCTCTTCCCTCCCCGGGGGAGCTGGGCGCCGCGCTCCTCTTCACTTCCCGCTGGACCAAGGCACCACGCTCCTCTTCACTTCCCGCTGGACCAAGGCGCCGCGCTCCTCTTCACTTCCCGCTGGACCAAGGCACCGCGCTCCTCTTCACTTCCCGCTGGACCAAGGCGCCGCGCTCCTCTTCCGACCCCGCGAGACCAAGGCGCCACTCACCCCTTTCCACACCGCGTGACACAGGCGCCACACGACTCTTTCCATCCCGCACGACCAAGGCGCCACACTCCACTTCTGTCCCCGCACGACCAATGCGCCACGCTCCTCTTCACTTCCCGCTGGACCAAGGCGCCGCGCTCGTCTTCCCTCCCCGCGCGAGCTGGGCGCCGCGCTCCTGTTCCCTCCCCGCGTGAGCTGGGCGACGCGTTCCTCTTCCCTCCCCGCGCGTGCTGGGCGCCGCGTTCCTCTTCCCTCCCCGCGCGTGCTGTGCGCCGCGCTCCTCTTCACTTCCCGCTGGACCAAGGCGCCGCGCTCCTCTTCCTTCCCCGGGCGAGCTGGGCGCCGCGCTCCTCTTCGCTCCCCGCGCGAGCTGGGCGACGGGTTCCTCTTCCGTCCCGGCCAGACCACGGCGTCGCGCTGCACTTCACTCCGCACTTCACCAAGGCGTCGCGCTCCTCTTCTCGCCTCGCTGGAACAAGGCGATGCGCTCCTCTTCCCTCCCCGCCTGAGCTGGGCGACGCGTTGCTCTTCCCTCCCCGCGCGTGCTGGGCGCCGCGCTCCTCTTCCCTCCCCGCGCGAGCTGGGCGACCGGTTCCTCTTCCGTCCCGGCCAGACCAAGGCGTCGCGCTACACTTCACTCCGCACTTCACCAAGGCGCCGCGCTCCCCTTTTCTCCCCGCGCGTGCTGGGCGCCGCGCTCCTCTTCCCTCCCCGGGCGAGCTGGGCGCCGCGCTCCTCTCTGCTCCCCGCGCGAGCTGGGCGACGGGTTCATCTTCCCTCCCCGCGCGAGCTGGGCGACGGGTTCATCTTCTCTCCACTCGGGTGCTGGGCGCCGCGCTCCTCTTCCCTCCCCGGGCGAGCTGGGCGACGGGATCCTCTTTCGTCCCGGCCAGACCACGGCGTCGCGTTACACTTCACTCCGCACTACACCAAGGCACCGCGCTCCTGTTCACTGCCCCGCTGGACCAAGGCACCACGCTCCACTTCCGACCCCGCGAGATCAAGGCGCCACTCACCCCTTTCCACACCGCGTGACATAGGCGCCACACGCCTCTTCCATCCCGCACGACCAAGGCGCCGCGCTCCACTTCTGTCCCCGCACGACCAAGGCGCCGCGCTCCACTTCTGTCCCCGCACGACCAAGGCGCCGCGCTCCACTTCTGTCCCCGCACGACCAAGGCGCCGCGCTCCACTTCTGTCCCCCGCACGACAAGGCGCCGCGCTCCACTTCTGTCCCCGCACGAACAAGGCGTCGCGCTCCTCTTCTCGCCTCGCTGGAACAAGGCGCCACGCTCCTCTTCACTTCCCGCTGGACCAAGGCGCCACGCTCCTCTTCACTTCCCGCTGGACCAAGGCGCCACGCTCCTCTTCACTTCCCGCTGGTCCAAGGCGCCGGCTCCTCTTCCCTCCCCGCGCGAGCTGGGCGACGGGTTCCTCTTCCGTCCCGGCCAGACCAAGGCGTTGCGCTACACTTCACTCCGCACTTCACCAAGGCGCCGCGCTCCTCTTTTCTCCCCGAGAGACCAAGACGTCGCGCTCCTCTTCTCGCCTCGCTGGAACAAGGCGCCGCGCTCCTGTTCACTTCCCGCTGGACCAAGGCGCCGCGCTCCTCTTCCCTCCCCGCGCGAGCTCGGCGCCGCGCTCCTCTTCCTTCCCCGCGCGAGCTGGGCGACGGGTTCCTCTTTCGTCCGGCCAGACCACGGCGTCGCGCTGCACTTCACTCCGCACTTCACCAAGGCGCCGCGCTCCTCTTTTCTCCCCGCTGGACCAAGGCGCCGCGCTTCTCTTCCGACCCCGCGAGACCAAGGCGCCACTCACCCCTTTCCACACCGCGTGACACAGGCGCCACACGACTCTTTCCATCCCGTACGACCAATGCGCCACGCTCCTCTTCACTTCCCGCTGGACCAAGGCGCCGCGCTCCTCTTCCCTCCCCGCGCGAACTGGGCGCCGCGCTCCTGTTCCCTCCCCGCGTGAGCTGGGCGACGCGTTCCTCTTCCCTCCCCGCGCGTGCTGGGCGCCGCGCTCCTCTTCACTTCCCGCTGGACCAAGGCGCCGCGCTGCCTCTTCCCTCCCCGGGCGAGCTGGGGCGCCGCGCTCCTCTTCGCTCCCCGCGCGAGCTGGGCGTCGGGTTCCTCTTCCGTCCCGGCCAGACCACGGCGTCGCGCTGCACTTCACTCCGCACTTCACCAAGGCGTCGCGCTCCTCTTCTCGCCTCGCTGGAACAAGGCGACGCGCTCCTCTTCCCTCCCCACGTGAGCTGGGCGACGCGCTCCTCTTCGCTCCCCGCGCGAGCTGGGCGACGGGTTCCTCTTCCGTCCCGGCCAGACCACGGCGTCGCGCTGCACTTCACTCCGCACTTCACCAAGGCGTCGCGCTCCTCTTCTCGCCTCGCTGGAACAAGGCGACGCGCTCCTCTTCCCTCCCCACGTGAGCTGGGCGACGCGTTGCTCTTCCCTCCCCGCGCGTGCTGGGCGCCGCGCTCCTCTTCCCTCCCCGCGCGAGCTGGGCGACGGGTTCATCTTCCCTCCCCGCGCGAGCTGGGCGACGGGTTCATCTTCCCTCCACTCGCGTGCTGGGCGCCGCGCTCCTCTTCCCTCCCCGGGCGAGCTGGGCGACGGGTTCCTCTTTCGTCCCGGGCAGACCACGGCGTCGCGTTACACTTCACTCCGCACTACACCAAAGCGCCGCGCTCCTGTTCACTGCCCCGCTGGACCAAGGCGCCGCGCTCCTCTTCCGACCCCGCGAGACCAAGGCGCCACTCACCCCTTTCCACACCGCGTGACAGAGGCGCCACACGCCTCTTTCCATCCCGCACGACCAAGGCGCCGCGCTCCACTTCTGTCCCCGCACGACCAAGGCGCCGCGCTCCACTTCTGTCCCCGCACGACCAAGGCGCCGCGCTCCACTTCTGTCCCCGCACGACCAAGGCGCCGCGCTCCACTTCTGTCCCCGCTGGACCAAGGCGTCGCGCTCCTCTTCTCGCCTCGCTGGAACAAGGCGCCGCGCGCCTGTTCACTGCCCCGCTGGACCAAGGCGCCACGCTCCTCTTCTCTTCCCGCTGGACCAAGGCGCCGCGCTCCTCTTCCCTCCCCGCGCGAGCTGGGCGACGGGTTCCTCTTCCGTCCCGGCCAGACCAAGGCGTCGCGCTACACTTCACTCCGCACTTCACCAAGGCGCCGCGCTCCTCTTTTCTCCCCGTGAGAACAAGGCGCCGCCCTCCTGTTCACTGCCCCGCTGGACCAAGGTGCCGCGCTCCTCTTCACTTCCCGCTGGACGAAGGCACCACGCTCCTCTTCCGACCCCGCGAGACCAAGGCGCCACTCACCCCTTTCCACACCGCGTGACAAAGGCGCCATACGCCTCTTTCCATCCCGCACGACCAAGGCGCCGCGCTCCACTTCTGTCCCCGCACGACCAAGGCGCCGCGCTCCACTTCTGTCCCCGCACGACCAAGGCGCCGCGCTCCTCTTTTCTCCCCGAGAGACCAAAGCGTCGCGCTCCTCTTCTCGCCTCGCTGGAACAAGGCGCCGCCCTCCTGTTCAATGCCCCGCTGGACCAAGGCGCCGCGCTCCTCTTCACTTCCCGCTGGACGAAGGCACCACGCTCCTCTTCCGAACCCGCGAGACCAAGGCGCCACAAGCCTCTTTCCATCCCGGCCAGACCAAGACGTCGCGCTACACTTCACTCCGCACTTCACCAAGGTGCCACACGCCTCTTTCCATCCCGCACGACCAAGGCGCCGCGCTCCACTTCTGTCCCCGCACGACCAAGGCGCCGCGCTCCTGTTCACTGCCCCGCTGGACCAAGGCGCCGCGCTCCTCTTTTCTCCCCGAGAGACCAAGGCGCCGCGCTCCTCTTCACTGCCCCGCTGGACCAAGGCGCCGCGCTCCTGTTCACTGCCCCGCTGGACCAAGGCGCCGCGCTCCTCTTCCCTCCCCGCGCGAGCTGGGCGACGCGTTCCGCTTCCCTCCCCGCGCGAGCTGGGCGCCGCGCTCCTCTTCCCTCCCCGCGCGAGCTGGGCGACGGGTTCATCTTCCCTCCACGCGCGTGCTGGGCGCCGCGCTCCTCTTCGCTCCCCGCGCGAGCTGGGCGACGGGTTCCTCTTTCGTCCCGGCCAGACCACGGGGTCGCGCTGCACTTCACTCCGCACTTCACCAAGGCGCCACGCTCCTCTTTTCTCCCCGAGAGACCAAGGCGCCGCGCTCCTCTTTTCTCCCGGAGAGACCAAGGCGTCGCGCTTCTCTTCTCGCCTCGCTGGACCAAGGCGCCGCGCTCCTCTTCACTTCCCGCTGGACCAAGGCGCCGCGCTCCTCTTCACTTCCCGCTGGACCAAGGCGCCGCGCTCCTCTTCACTTCCCGCTGGACCAAGGCGCCGCGCTCCTCTTCACTTCCCGCTGGACCAAGGCGCCGCGCTCCTCTTCACTTCCCGCTGGACCAAGGCGCCGCGCTCCTCTTCACTTCCCGCTGGACCAAGGCGCCACGCTCCTCTTCACTTCCCGCTGGACCAAGGCGCCGCGCTCCTCTTCCCTCCCCCTCGCGAGCTGGGCGCCGCGCTCCTGTTCCCTCCCCGCGTGAGCTGGGCGACGCGTTCCTCTTCCCACCCCGCGCGAGTTGCGCGCCGCGCTCCTCTTCCTTCCCCGCGAGAGCTGGGCGACGGGTTCCTCTTCCGTCCCGGCCAGACCAAGGCGTTGCGCTACACTTCACTCCGCACTTCACCAAGGCGCCGCGCTCCTCTTTTCTCCCCGAGAGACCAAGACGTCGCGCTCCTCTTCTCGCCTCGCTGGAACAATGCGCCGCGCTCCTCTTCCCTCGCCGCGGGAACAAGGCGCCGCGCTCCTCTTCACTTCCCGCAGGACCAAGGCACCACGCTCCTCTTCACTTCCCGCTGGACCAAGGCGCCGCGCTCCTCTTCACTTCCCGCTGGACCAAGGCACCACGCTCCTCTTCACTTCCCGCTGGACCAAGGCGCCGCGCTCCTCTTCACTTCCCGCTGGACCAAGGCGCCGCGCTCCTCTTCCCTCCCCGCGCGAGCTGGGCGCCGCACTCCTCTTCTCTCCCCGCGCGAGCTGGGCGCTGCGCTCCTCTTCCCTCCCCGCGTGAGCTGGGCGACGCGTTCCTCTTCCATCCCCGCGCGTGCTGGGCGCCGCGCTCCTCTTCCCTCCCCGCGCGAGCTGGGCGCCGCGCTCCTCTTCCCTCCCCGCGCGAGCTGGGCGACAGGTTCCTCTTCCCTCCCCGCGCGAGCTGGGCGGCGCGCTCCTCTTCGCTCCCCGCGCGAGCTGGGCGCCGCGCTCCTCTTCCCTCCCCGGGGGAGCTGGGCGCCGCGCTCCTCTTCACTTCCCGCTGGACCAAGGCGCCACGCTCCTCTTCACTTCCCGCTGGACCAAGGCGCCGCGCTCCTCTTCCCTCCCCCTCGCGAGCTGGGCGCCGCGCTCCTGTTCCCTCCCCGCGTGAGCTGGGCGACGCGTTCCTCTTCCAACCCCGCGCGAGTTGCGCGCCGCGCTCCTCTTCCTTCCCCGCGAGAGCTGGGCGACGGGTTCCTCTTCCGTCCCGGCCAGACCAAGGCGTTGCGCTACACTTCACTCCGCACTTCACCAAGGCGCCGCGCTCCTCTTTTTTTTCCCCGAGAGACCAAGACGTCGCGCTCCTCTTCTCGCCTCGCTGGACCAAGGCGCCGCGCTCCTCTTCACTTCCCGCTGGACCAAGGCACCACGCTCCTCTTCACTTCCCGCTGGACCAAGGCGCCGCGCTCCTCTTCACTTCCCGCTGGACCAAGGCGCCGCGCTCCTCTTCCCTCCCCGCGCGAGCTGGGCGCCGCACTCCTCTTCTCTCCCCGCGCGAGCTGGGCGCCGCGCTCCTCTTCCCTCCCCGCGTGAGCTGGGCGACGCGTTCCTCTTCCATCCCCGCGCGTGCTGGGCGGCGCGCTCCTCTTCGCTCCCCGCGCGAGCTGGGCGCCGCGCTCCTCTTCCCTCCCCGGGGGAGCTGGGCGCCGCGCTCCTCTTCACTTCCCGCTGGACCAAGGCACCACGCTCCTCTTCACTTCCCGCTGGACCAAGGCGCCGCGCTCCTCTTCACTTCCCGCTGGACCAAGGCACCGCGCTCCTCTTCACTTCCCGCTGGACCAAGGCGCCGCGCTCCTCTTCCGACCCCGCGAGACCAAGGCGCCACTCACCCCTTTCCACACCGCGTGACACAGGCGCCACACGACTCTTTCCATCCCGCACGACCAAGGCGCCACACTCCACTTCTGTCCCCGCACGACCAATGCGCCACGCTCCTCTTCACTTCCCGCTGGACCAAGGCGCCGCGCTCGTCTTCCCTCCCCGCGCGAGCTGGGCGCCGCGCTCCTGTTCCCTCCCCGCGTGAGCTGGGCGACGCGTTCCTCTTCCCTCCCCGCGCGTGCTGGGCGCCGCGTTCCTCTTCCCTCCCCGCGCGTGCTGTGCGCCGCGCTCCTCTTCACTTCCCGCTGGACCAAGGCGCCGCGCTCCTCTTCCTTCCCCGGGCGAGCTGGGCGCCGCGCTCCTCTTCGCTCCCCGCGCGAGCTGGGCGACGGGTTCCTCTTCCGTCCCGGCCAGACCACGGCGTCGCGCTGCACTTCACTCCGCACTTCACCAAGGCGTCGCGCTCCTCTTCTCGCCTCGCTGGAACAAGGCGATGCGCTCCTCTTCCCTCCCCGCCTGAGCTGGGCGACGCGTTGCTCTTCCCTCCCCGCGCGTGCTGGGCGCCGCGCTCCTCTTCCCTCCCCGCGCGAGCTGGGCGACCGGTTCCTCTTCCGTCCCGGCCAGACCAAGGCGTCGCGCTACACTTCACTCCGCACTTCACCAAGGCGCCGCGCTCCCCTTTTCTCCCCGCGCGTGCTGGGCGCCGCGCTCCTCTTCCCTCCCCGGGCGAGCTGGGCGCCGCGCTCCTCTCTGCTCCCCGCGCGAGCTGGGCGACGGGTTCATCTTCCCTCCCCGCGCGAGCTGGGCGACGGGTTCATCTTCTCTCCACTCGGGTGCTGGGCGCCGCGCTCCTCTTCCCTCCCCGGGCGAGCTGGGCGACGGGATCCTCTTTCGTCCCGGCCAGACCACGGCGTCGCGTTACACTTCACTCCGCACTACACCAAGGCACCGCGCTCCTGTTCACTGCCCCGCTGGACCAAGGCACCACGCTCCACTTCCGACCCCGCGAGATCAAGGCGCCACTCACCCCTTTCCACACCGCGTGACATAGGCGCCACACGCCTCTTTCCATCCCGCACGACCAAGGCGCCGCGCTCCACTTCTGTCCCCGCACGACCAAGGCGCCGCGCTCCACTTCTGTCCCCGCACGACCAAGGCGCCGCGCTCCACTTCTGTCCCCGCACGACCAAGGCGCCGCGCTCCACTTCTGTCCCCGCACGACCAAGGCGCCGCGCTCCACTTCTGTCCCCGCACGAACAAGGCGTCGCGCTCCTCTTCTCGCCTCGCTGGAACAAGGCGCCACGCTCCTCTTCACTTCCCGCTGGACCAAGGCGCCACGCTCCTCTTCACTTCCCGCTGGACCAAGGCGCCACGCTCCTCTTCACTTCCCGCTGGACCAAGGCGCCGCGCTCCTCTTCCCTCCCCGCGCGAGCTGGGCGACGGGTTCCTCTTCCGTCCCGGCCAGACCAAGGCGTTGCGCTACACTTCACTCCGCACTTCACCAAGGCGCCGCGCTCCTCTTTTCTCCCCGAGAGACCAAGACGTCGCGCTCCTCTTCTCGCCTCGCTGGAACAAGGCGCCGCGCTCCTGTTCACTTCCCGCTGGACCAAGGCGCCGCGCTCCTCTTCCCTCCCCGCGCGAGCTCGGCGCCGCGCTCCTCTTCCTTCCCCGCGCGAGCTGGGCGACGGGTTCCTCTTTCGTCCCGGCCAGACCACGGCGTCGCGCTGCACTTCACTCCGCACTTCACCAAGGCGCCGCGCTCCTCTTTTCTCCCCGCTGGACCAAGGCGCCGCGCTTCTCTTCCGACCCCGCGAGACCAAGGCGCCACTCACCCCTTTCCACACCGCGTGACACAGGCGCCACACGACTCTTTCCATCCCGTACGACCAATGCGCCACGCTCCTCTTAACTTCCCGCTGGACCAAGGCGCCGCGCTCCTCTTCCCTCCCCGCGCGAACTGGGCGCCGCGCTCCTGTTCCCTCCCCGCGTGAGCTGGGCGACGCGTTCCTCTTCCCTCCCCGCGCGTGCTGGGCGCCGCGCTCCTCTTCACTTCCCGCTGGACCAAGGCGCCGCGCTCCTCTTCCCTCCCCGGGCGAGCTGGGCGCCGCGCTCCTCTTCGCTCCCCGCGCGAGCTGGGCGACGGGTTCCTCTTCCGTCCCGGCCAGACCACGGCGTCGCGCTGCACTTCACTCCGCACTTCACCAAGGCGTCGCGCTCCTCTTCTCGCCTCGCTGGAACAAGGCGACGCGCTCCTCTTCCCTCCCCACGTGAGCTGGGCGACGCGCTCCTCTTCGCTCCCCGCGCGAGCTGGGCGACGGGTTCATCTTCCCTCCCCGCGCGAGCTGGGCGACGGGTTCATCTTCCCTCCACTCGCGTGCTGGGCGCCGCGCTCCTCTTCCCTCCCCGGGCGAGCTGGGCGACGGGTTCCTCTTTCGTCCCGGGCAGACCACGGCGTCGCGTTACACTTCACTCCGCACTACACCAAAGCGCCGCGCTCCTGTTCACTGCCCCGCTGGACCAAGGCGCCGCGCTCCTCTTCCGACCCCGCGAGACCAAGGCGCCACTCACCCCTTTCCACACCGCGTGACACAGGCGCCACACGCCTCTTTCCATCCCGCACGACCAAGGCGCCGCGCTCCACTTCTGTCCCCGCACGACCAAGGCGCCGCGCTCCACTTCTGTCCCCGCACGACCAAGGCGCCGCGCTCCACTTCTGTCCCCGCACGACCAAGGCGCCGCGCTCCACTTCTGTCCCCGCTGGACCAAGGCGTCGCGCTCCTCTTCTCGCCTCGCTGGAACAAGGCGCCGCGCTCCTGTTCACTGCCCCGCTGGACCAAGGCGCCACGCTCCTCTTCACTTCCCGCTGGACCAAGGCGCCGCGCTCCTCTTCCCTCCCCGCGCGAGCTGGGCGACGGGTTCCTCTTCCGTCCCGGCCAGACCAAGGCGTCGCGCTACACTTCACTCCGCACTTCACCAAGGCGCCGCGCTCCTCTTTTCTCCCCGTGAGAACAAGGCGCCGCCCTCCTGTTCACTGCCCCGCTGGACCAAGGTGCCGCGCTCCTCTTCACTTCCCGCTGGACGAAGGCACCACGATCCTCTTCCGACCCCGCGAGACCAAGGCGCCACTCACCCCTTTCCACACCGCGTGACAAAGGCGCCATACGCCTCTTTCCATCCCGCACGACCAAGGCGCCGCGCTCCACTTCTGTCCCCGCACGACCAAGGTGCCGCGCTCCACTTCTGTCCCCGCACGACCAAGGCGCCGCGCTCCTCTTTTCTCCCCGAGAGACCAAAGCGTCGCGCTCCTCTTCTCGCCTCGCTGGAACAAGGCGCCGCCCTCCTGTTCAATGCCCCGCTGGACCAAGGCGCCGCGCTCCTCTTCACTTCCCGCTGGACGAAGGCACCACGCTCCTCTTCCGAACCCGCGAGACCAAGGCGCCACAAGCCTCTTTCCATCCCGGCCAGACCAAGACGTCGCGCTACACTTCACTCCGCACTTCACCAAGGTGCCACACGCCTCTTTCCATCCCGCACGACCAAGGCGCCGCGCTCCACTTCTGTCCCCGCACGACCAAGGCGCCGCGCTCCTGTTCACTGCCCCGCTGGACCAAGGCGCCGCGCTCCTCTTTTCTCCCCGAGAGACCAAGGCGCCGCGCTCCTCTTCACTGCCCCGCTGGACCAAGGCGCCGCGCTCCTGTTCACTGCCCCGCTGGACCAAGGCGCCGCGCTCCTCTTCCCTCCCCGCGCGAGCTGGGCGACGCGTTCCGCTTCCCTCCCCGCGCGAGCTGGGCGCCGCGCTCCTCTTCCCTCCCCGCGCGAGCTGGGCGACGGGTTCATCTTCCCTCCACGCGCGTGCTGGGCGCCGCGCTCCTCTTCGCTCCCCGCGCGAGCTGGGCGACGGGTTCCTCTTTCGTCCCGGCCAGACCACGGGGTCGCGCTGCACTTCACTCCGCACTTCACCAAGGCGCCACGCTCCTCTTTTCTCCCCGAGAGACCAAGGCGCCGCGCTCCTCTTTTCTCCCGGAGAGACCAAGGCGTCGCGCTTCTCTTCTCGCCTCGCTGGACCAAGGCGCCGCGCTCCTCTTCACTTCCCGCTGGACCAAGGCGCCGCGCTCCTCTTCACTTCCCGCTGGACCAAGGCGCCGCGCTCCTCTTCACTTCCCGCTGGACCAAGGCGCCACGCTCCTCTTCACTTCCCGCTGGACCAAGGCGCCGCGCTCCTCTTCCCTCCCCCTCGCGAGCTGGGCGCCGCGCTCCTGTTCCCTCCCCGCGTGAGCTGGGCGACGCGTTCCTCTTCCCACCCCGCGCGAGTTGCGCGCCGCGCTCCTCTTCCTTCCCCGCGAGAGCTGGGCGACGGGTTCCTCTTCCGTCCCGGCCAGACCAAGGCGTTGCGCTACACTTCACTCCGCACTTCACCAAGGCGCCGCGCTCCTCTTTTCTCCCCGAGAGACCAAGACGTCGCGCTCCTCTTCTCGCCTCGCTGGAACAATGCGCCGCGCTCCTCTTCCCTCGCCGCGGGAACAAGGCGCCGCGCTCCTCTTCACTTCCCGCTGGACCAAGGCACCACGCTCCTCTTCACTTCCCGCTGGACCAAGGCGCCGCGCTCCTCTTCACTTCCCGCTGGACCAAGGCACCACGCTCCTCTTCACTTCCCGCTGGACCAAGGCGCCGCGCTCCTCTTCACTTCCCGCTGGACCAAGGCGCCGCGCTCCTCTTCCCTCCCCGCGCGAGCTGGGCGCCGCACTCCTCTTCTCTCCCCGCGCGAGCTGGGCGCCGCGCTCCTCTTCCCTCCCCGCGTGAGCTGGGCGACGCGTTCCTCTTCCATCCCCGCGCGTGCTGGGCGCCGCGCTCCTCTTCCCTCCCCGCGCGAGATGGGCGCCGCGCTCCTCTTCCCTCCCCGCGCGAGCTGGGCGACAGGTTCCTCTTCCCTCCCCGCGCGAGCTGGGCGGCGCGCTCCTCTTCGCTCCCCGCGCGAGCTGGGCGCCGCGCTCCTCTTCCCTCCCCGGGGGAGCTGGGCGCCGCGCTCCTCTTCACTTCCCGCTGGACCAAGGCACCACGCTCCTCTTCACTTCCCGCTGGACCAAGGCGCCGCGCTCCTCTTCACTTCCCGCTGGACCAAGGCACCGCGCTCCTCTTCACTTCCCGCTGGACCAAGGCGCCGCGCTCCTCTTCCGACCCCGCGAGACCAAGGCGCCACTCACCCCTTTCCACACCGCGTGACACAGGCGCCACACGACTCTTTCCATCCCGCACGACCAAGGCGCCACACTCCACTTCTGTCCCCGCACGACCAATGCGCCACGCTCCTCTTCACTTCCCGCTGGACCAAGGCGCCGCGCTCGTCTTCCCTCCCCGCGCGAGCTGGGCGCCGCGCTCCTGTTCCCTCCCCGCGTGAGCTGGGCGACGCGTTCCTCTTCCCTCCCCGCGCGTGCTGGGCGCCGCGTTCCTCTTCTCTCCCCGCGCGTGCTGTGCGCCGCGCTCCTCTTCACTTCCCGCTGGACCAAGGCGCCGCGCTCCTCTTCCTTCCCCGGGCGAGCTGGGCGCCGCGCTCCTCTTCCCTCCCCGCGCGAGCTGGGCGACCGGTTCCTCTTCCGTCCCGGCCAGACCAAGGCGTCGCGCTACACTTCACTCCGCACTTCACCAAGGCGCCTCGCTCCCCTTTTCTCCCCGCGCGTGCTGGGCGCCGCGCTCCTCTTCCCTCCCCGGGCGAGCTGGGCGCCGCGCTCCTCTCTGCTCCCCGCGCGAGCTGGGCGACGGGTTCATCTTCCCTCCCCGCGCGAGCTGGGCGACGGGTTCATCTTCTCTCCACTCGGGTGCTGGGCGCCGCGCTCCTCTTCCCTCCCCGGGCGAGCTGGGCGACGGGATCATCTTTCGTCCCGGCCAGACCACGGCGTCGCGTTACACTTCACTCCGCACTACACCAAGGCACCGCGCTCCTGTTCACTGCCCCGCTGGACCAAGGCACCACGCTCCACTTCCGACCCCGCGAGATCAAGGCGCCACTCACCCCTTTCCACACCGCGTGACATAGGCGCCACACGCCTCTTTCCATCCCGCACGACCAAGGCGCCGCGCTCCACTTCTGTCCCCGCACGACCAAGGCGCCGCGCTCCACTTCTGTCCCCGCACGACCAAGGCGCCGCGCTCCACTTCTGTCCCCGCACGACCAAGGCGCCGCGCTCCACTTCTGTCCCCGCACGACCAAGGCGCCGCGCTCCACTTCTGTCCCCGCACGAACAAGGCGTCGCGCTCCTCTTCTCGCCTCGCTGGACCAAGGCGCCACGCTCCTCTTCACTTCCCGCTGGACCAAGGCGCCGCGCTCCTCTTCCCTCCCCGCGCGAGCTCGGCGCCGCGCTCCTCTTCCTTCCCCGCGCGAGCTGGGCGACGGGTTCCTCTTTCGTCCCGGCCAGACCACGGCGTCGCGCTGCACTTCACTCCGCACTTCACCAAGGCGCCGCGCTCCTCTTTTCTCCCCGCTGGACCAAGGCGCCGCGCTTCTCTTCCGACCCCGCGAGACCAAGGCGCCACTCACCCCTTTCCACACCGCGTGACACAGGCGCCACACGACTCTTTCCATCCCGCACGACCAAGGCGCCGCGCTCCACTTCTGTCCCCGCACGACCAAGGCGCCGCGCTCATGTTCACTGCCCCGCTGGACCAAGGCGCCGCGCTCCTCTTTTCTCCCCGAGAGACCAAGGCGCCGCGCTCCTCTTCACTGCCCCGCTGGACCAAGGCGCCGCGCTCCTGTTCACTGCCCCGCTGGACCAAGGCGCCGCGCTCCTCTTCCCTCCCCGCGCGAGCTGGGCGACGCGTTCCGCTTCCCTCCCCGCGCGAGCTGGGCGCCGCGCTCCTCTTCCCTCCCCGCGCGAGCTGGGCGACGGGTTCATCTTCCCTCCACGCGCGTGCTGGGCGCCGCGCTCCTCTTCGCTCCCCGCGCGAGCTGGGCGACGGGTTCCTCTTTCGTCCCGGCCAGACCACGGGGTCGCGCTGCACTTCACTCCGCACTTCACCAAGGCGCCACGCTCCTCTTTTCTCCCCGAGAGACCAAGGCGCCGCGCTCCTCTTTTCTCCCGGAGAGACCAAGGCGTCGCGCTTCTCTTCTCGCCTCGCTGGACCAAGGCGCCGCGCTCCTCTTCACTTCCCGCTGGACCAAGGCGCCGCGCTCCTCTTCACTTCCCGCTGGACCAAGGCGCCGCGCTCCTCTTCACTTCCCGCTGGACCAAGGCGCCGCGCTCCTCTTCACTTCCCGCTGGACCAAGGCGCCGCGCTCCTCTTCACTTCCCGCTGGACCAAGGCGCCGCGCTCCTCTTCACTTCCCGCTGGACCAAGGCGCCACGCTCCTCTTCACTTCCCGCTGGACCAAGGCGCCGCGCTCCTCTTCCCTCCCCCTCGCGAGCTGGGCGCCGCGCTCCTGTTCCCTCCCCGCGTGAGCTGGGCGACGCGTTCCTCTTCCCACCCCGCGCGAGTTGCGCGCCGCGCTCCTCTTCCTTCCCCGCGAGAGCTGGGCGACGGGTTCCTCTTCCGTCCCGGCCAGACCAAGGCGTTGCGCTACACTTCACTCCGCACTTCACCAAGGCGCCGCGCTCCTCTTTTCTCCCCGAGAGACCAAGACGTCGCGCTCCTCTTCTCGCCTCGCTGGAACAATGCGCCGCGCTCCTCTTCCCTCGCCGCGGGAACAAGGCGCCGCGCTCCTCTTCACTTCCCGCTGGACCAAGGCACCACGCTCCTCTTCACTTCCCGCTGGACCAAGGCGCCGCGCTCCTCTTCACTTCCCGCTGGACCAAGGCACCACGCTCCTCTTCACTTCCCGCTGGACCAAGGCGCCGCGCTCCTCTTCACTTCCCGCTGGACCAAGGCGCCGCGCTCCTCTTCCCTTCCCGCGCGAGCTGGGCGCCGCACTCCTCTTCTCTCCCCGCGCGAGCTGGGCGCCGCGCTCCTCTTCCCTCCCCGCGTGAGCTGGGCGACGCGTTCCTCTTCCATCCCCGCGCGTGCTGGGCGCCGCGCTCCTCTTCCCTCCCCGCGCGAGCTGGGCGACAGGTTCCTCTTCCCTCCCCGCGCGAGCTGGGCGGCGCGCTCCTCTTCGCTCCCCGCGCGAGCTGGGCGCCGCGCTCCTCTTCCCTCCCCGGGGGAGCTGGGCGCCGCGCTCCTCTTCACTTCCCGCTGGACCAAGGCACCACGCTCCTCTTCACTTCCCGCTGGACCAAGGCGCCGCGCTCCTCTTCACTTCCCGCTGGACCAAGGCACCGCGCTCCTCTTCACTTCCCGCTGGACCAAGGCGCCGCGCTCCTCTTCCGACCCCGCGAGACCAAGGCGCCACTCACCCCTTTCCACACCGCGTGACACAGGCGCCACACGACTCTTTCCATCCCGCACGACCAAGGCGCCACACTCCACTTCTGTCCCCGCACGACCAATGCGCCACGCTCCTCTTCACTTCCCGCTGGACCAAGGCGCCGCGCTCGTCTTCCCTCCCCGCGCGAGCTGGGCGCCGCGCTCCTGTTCCCTCCCCGCGTGAGCTGGGCGACGCGTTCCTCTTCCCTCCCCGCGCGTGCTGGGCGCCGCGTTCCTCTTCCCTCCCCGCGCGTGCTGTGCGCCGCGCTCCTCTTCACTTCCCGCTGGACCAAGGCGCCGCGCTCCTCTTCCTTCCCCGGGCGAGCTGGGCGCCGCGCTCCTCTTCGCTCCCCGCGCGAGCTGGGCGACGGGTTCCTCTTCCGTCCCGGCCAGACCACGGCGTCGCGCTGCACTTCACTCCGCACTTCACCAAGGCGTCGCGCTCCTCTTCTCGCCTCGCTGGAACAAGGCGATGCGCTCCTCTTCCGACCCCGCGAGACCAAGGCGCCACTCACCCCTTTCCACACCGCGTGACAAAGGCGCCACACGCCTCTTTCCATCCCGCACGACCAAGGCCTCGCGCTCCTCTTCTCGCCTCGCTGGAACAAGGCGCCACTCACCCCTTTCCACACCGCGTGACAAAGGCGCCACACGCCTCTTTCCATCCCGCACGACCAAGGCGCCGCACTCCTCTTCCCTCCCCGCGCGAGCTGGGCGCCGCGCTCCTCTTCCCTCCCCGCGTGAGCTGGGCGACAGGTTCCTCTTCCCTCCCCGCGCGAGCTGGGTGCCGCGCTCCTCTTCCCTCCCCGCGCGACCTGGGCGACAGGTTCCTCTTCCCTCCCCGCGCGAGCTGGGTGCCGCGCTCCTCTTCCCTCCCCGCGCGAGCTGGGCGCCGCGCTCCTCTTCTCTCCCCGCGCGAGCTGGGCGCCGCGCTCCTCTTCCCTCCCCGCGCGAGCTGGGCGCCGCGCTCCTCTTCCCTCCCCGCGCGAACTGGGCGACAGTTTCCTCTTCCGTCCCGGCCAGACCAAGGCGTCGCGCTACACTTCACTCCGCACTTCACCAAGGCGCCGCGCTCCTCTTCCATCCCCGCGAGACCAGTGCGACAATCTCCTCTTCCCTCCTCGGTAGAACAAGGCCCCGCGCTCCTCTTCCAAACCAGCGAGACCAAGGCGCCACTCGCCCCTTTCCACCCCGCACGACCAAGGCGCCGTGTTCCTCTTCTCTCCCCGAGAAACCAAGACGTCACGCTACACTTCTCTCCGCACTTCACCAATGCGCCGCGCTCCTCTTGTCCCCTCGCTGGACCAAAGGTGCCGCGCTCCTCTTCCCTCCGGGCTCGACCAAGGCGCCGCCCCTCTCTTCTCTCCGCGTTAGACGAGGTCTCCGTGCTCCACTTCCCTCCCCGCGGGACCAAGGCAGCGCATCCCGTTTTCTACTCGCGAGACCAAGACGCCACTCTCCTCTTCCCTCCTCGGTTGAACAAGGCGCCGCGCTGCTCCACTCTCCCCGCGAGGCCAATACGCCGCGCTCCTTTTCTCGCCGTGCTGCACCAAGACGCCGCGCTCCTCTTCCGTCCCCGCGAGACCAGGCGCCTCTCTCCTCTTCCCTCCCAGCGAGAGCAGGGCGCCGAACTCCTCTCCCCTCCTCGACTGAGCAAGCCGCCGCACTCCACTTCCCTCCCCGCGAGTCCTAGGCGCCGCGCTCCTTTTCTCTCCTCTCTGCACCAAGGTGCCGAGCTCCTCTTCCCGCTACACCAAGGCTCCACGCCCCTCTTCCCGCTACACCAAGGCTCCGCGACCCTCTTCCCGCTAGACCACGGCTCCTTGCCCGTCTTCCTAAACCAAGGCTCCATGTTCATTTGTCCCAAGATCGAATCAAGACTTCAGGTTCTAGTCCTGCCCATTTGTCTCGTCCTGTGCAGAATTCCATGTCTAGTCCTGCAGCCAAGTCTCGAAGAACCCAAGCCATGTATAGTTCTGTAGCCATGTCATGTCCTCGCCTAGTTCTGGCGTATGAGACCGAGTCAAGACCCAGGTTCTGGGTACTTGTCCAGTCTCTGGCTGGGAGCCCAGGCTCCTAGTTCCCATTTGCTTGTCCTGGTCCCGCTTTCCTAGTCAAAGTCCTAGCCCAAGTCTCCATTCCTGTCCCAGCTCCTAGTCTGTGTCCTGTCCCATCCCTAACTCTAGTCCAGCCCAGTTGATAGTACTTCAGTGTCTGTGTCTTGCTTTAAGGTCCGCTCCCAGCGCCCACCTTATGACAGCCTGTCTTTGTAAATTTCCTGACTAGTGGGAAGTTCACATCCACAGATGCACTGGGCTGTCCGTACAGATTCCATTCCAGGCAGTGATACAGCAAGTCAGGATGCTCTCAATTGTGCCCCCGTAGAAAATCCTTAGGATCTGGGGACTCATGCCAAACTTCTCGATCATCTGAGGTGAGGGAGGCGCTGTTGTACTTTTATCGGGTGTATACAGACCAAGTGTCTTTAGTGAGATGTTTGGTCTATCACCCTCTAAACCTCTTCAACTCATATACTTATTGACTGTAGAATCTTTTAAATATTGATTATTTCTAGCAATTCATTCTAAATATGAATCACCTATTGTGTAAAGATATTCCTGGGTTCCCTTATAAATCCATCGCCTCTGATCATAAGCCTATACACTCTTGTTCATCACACGCCCTCTCTGGGGAGAAAACTGTTAGGCAGGGAGATGGGAACCAGAGTGATAGGGCTGAGGGTGGGACAGTTGCTATACAAATTGATGTATTGTGTAGTGAGAATGCAAAGAAGAACAGGCAGATGATCGAGTAAAATTTCAGTCAATGGGATGAGTTGCAGTGTAATAATGGGGCCAAAATCATAAAGAGTGAGGAATACAGGACTGAAGGTGGTACTGTATATTTAAATGCACTCACTATACAGAATAAAGTAGATAATCTTGTCGTGCAGTTAGGGACTGGCTGGTATTGATGGCATTACAGTATGCAAAGGTGAGGAGTGGGTTATTAAGTAATGCAATTTCATAGCGACTTGTTCTAGCCCGTGTAAGATGTTGGGTCTGGTGGGAGGTCAGCAAGACTACAAAGGCATGGAACAAATACACTGCAACCTGCTGCTAGAGAGTGATATTGGAAGCAGCCGTAACTAGGGGGTAATAGCCGGGAGCATCTGCGAGGTGGGGTGGGGAGTAATCCCTGCTTTACAGGGTCTAACTTGGTGGAATAGTAGGCAGCAGGTCTATGCCCGTCCCCATGAATCTGAATTAGTACTACAGTGGCGCAGCCTTCTACAACATTAACAAAAAGCTGAAACGGGCGGTCATAAAGCGGGCGACCAAGAGCAGGAGCCCTTGAGAGCGATTTCTTCAATTCCTCAAAGGCCTCTTTCTGTTGCCCAGTCTGTTCTCGGGGCCCTTTAAGCGCGCTAGAAGCCAGGGGGCTCAAGTGCCGCGTAGATAGGGCGACATTCGGAATCCACTGCCGACAAAAGTTTACCAGACCAAGGAAAGCACGCATGGCTTTCGGCGTAATGGGCAGGGGGTTCGCAAGAATCGGGGTTACCCTTTCAGGAGTGAGCTGCCTTTTGGTTGCACTCAAAAAAGGTCCCAGAAATGTCACTTGCCGTTGGGCTCTCTGTACCTTTTGGGGAGGGAGTACGTAACCCCATGGGTGCAAGGCATTCAGAGGTGTATTGGTGTCCTGCTCATTTGCTGTTTCTGACGGGCTTGTCAGTAGGAGGTTGTCTACGTACTGAATTACGGCGGAGCCTCCGGAAAATTGTAAATCTCTGAGCTACCGATGCAAAATCTGCGAGAAAATAGTAGGAGAGTGCACGAACCCTTGGGTTAACCTAGTCCAAGTGTACTGCTGACCTTGAAAGGTAAATGCAAAAAGGTATTGCGACTCAGGAGCCAGGGGATCGCAAAACATGCATGCTTCAGGTCTACTGTGGTAAAAATTCGGGAGTCCGCTGGAATGCTGCTTAAAATCGTAGCGGAATTAGGGACTACCGGATTTATCGGCTGCTTGTTTCATTAATCCTACGGAGGCCCTGTACTAACCGCCACTCTGGCCTTCCCGGTTTTGGAACCGGCAAGATCGGAGTATTGCAAAGGGTAATACTTTGTAAGCACGGGACTAGAATGCCCTGCTTACAGAAGGAATCTATGAGATCGGTGGTGCCGTCAACCGCCTCCAACCAGAAAATTCCGACTACGTCGTGGTTTCCTGGTCCCTGGCTTGGTTATTACCCTTCCTCGCCTCAACTGACCCCTCGTGTGGGTGGCCACTGGGCTTGGTGGGGGTGAATTGGGATTACCCTGGGGCGACCGCTTAGGTGGAGCATACGGGGGTGGCGGTACCGTGGGCTGGGGTCGCCAGGCTTCCTCCTGCTCAGTCTCATTATCATCAAACAGCATGGGCAGTCCAGACAGGTCAAGAAGTACCTCAGTTTTACCTTTTCCGGCTTCACCTTTACCTTGTCGCCTATCCTTAACCCGCCTACCTTTCGTTTCCCTATTCTGTTTTCCTTTATTCGTATCATAATCCTCACACAGTCCTTGTAGTGTCTCCCACCATTTCAAATTTCCTTGATTATCACATACACTAATCCCTCTTCGACGTGCATTATGCTCCCAACTATTTTGCTTAGATTTATTATTTAATTCTTCGGCCGCTTTTCTCCAATTGGACATTAAAACCTTTACTTTTTGTGCGGCACTACGTTTCCAAATTGCTTCTTCTGCCTTTAGACATTTACCTAAGTCCCAGATCCCACCCAAAGACTAAATTACACTACCCAATTTCTTATTTCGGTACTTCGGTAACCATTTTGTCTTTCAGGGTCATCTCTACGTAGTTTAAATAATGGCGTGTTACTCCCGGACTTCTCTAATGTTTGCCCCATGCTTCCTAACCGAGTGGATCAGCCGCCTCCTTTTCTCACATCCACTTCAAGATCCTGACCTTCGCGGGGCCCTCTTAACATCTGACCCATGTCAGGTGGAGGATCCTGACCCTCTTAACAACCGGTCTGAGGCTGAATGCTGATACTTCAGAGTGCGACTTTACCACTATATAACCTACAACTCTTATTCCCCGTTAATCTTGTGCCGTGTCTCTCTGCATCCACTTCAAGGTCCTGACCTTATCCCCTCTTAACAACCGCTGAGACAGGCAAATTATCAAATTAAAACATCCGGATAGACTGCAGGAGAGAGCCTCTTCCCTTGTGTTTGTCCAAACTTCCGTTCTGTCCCGTGCTAGTCAATTTACCGCGCTACACACCCAGACCCCCTCGTCAATTAAGGTGCTTACCAGCTTCAAATGTAATAGGTTACTGCCACTAAGCCACTGCCCAATTCGCGGCGAAACACCCAAAGAAAATTAATGTAATAGATCACTGTTAATGATCCGCTGCCCAATCCTTCAGCACGCACAGACTTTAATTCTCACAATACCTCACAAACTTAAATACTCACAATATCTCGTCGGGTCCTCTGTTACCCCGAATCTGCTGATCTGTAGTACTCGGGCGATCCTCAACTCAGGTTTCGGAAGGAGTCCGTCAGAGCGTTACCCTCCAGCCGAAGGGATCGTCAAGTTGGACAGTTAATGAGAGAGATCAATAAAACTATAAAACAAGCGATACTTTGTCAAACTTCACTTTTTATTCATAGCATGCTATTGCGAAATTACAGACTGATCAAGGAGATAGTCTGAGCATTCCACCCCGACTTGGAATTCAGCACAATATATAACATTGATCATTGCAGGAAATATTATAATTACAGTTTTAGAATAGTTTTGATCACATGCTAAGATACAGTTAGCTGTAAAATCTTTATTGGTCAGTTATAATTATTTCTGCCAAGGCTAGCATGGATACAACCTCAGTTCCTCATGTTGACACATCCCCCTACTCTCGAACGTTCTATGCTACCCACCACCCCCCCCCCCCCACCCTCACGCCATCCTTCCCCTATTTAGTTATGTGGTACCTCAAAATTCTTGGGCCACCAGACAATTCCTTATTTAGACCTATGTCTAATACTCTTCGGGAACAATGTCTGGTACGTTAATTGTTGCTGGGTAAGGTACTCTTTTGGCTGTCCAACAACTAACATAAGGTACATATAAGGGAATTGATCATTAGCTAACCATTGTCTTTTAATCTCTTTTAATCTATACCTCTATTTACTCATCCCTTTACTCCATTAGTATGACATTTTAGGCATTACTGAATCGTGGATCATCGTTGGGAGCTGAACATCCAAGGATACAGATTGCATCGAAAGGACCGGCAGGTAGGCAAAGTGGCTCTGTTGGTAAAAAATGACATCAAATCTCAGAAAGAGGTGACATTAGATTGGAAGATGTGGAATCATTGAGGGTAGAGTTAAGAAACTGTAAGTGTAAAAAGAAAATATAGGGGTTACATAGTGTCATAATGCCCATTGAAACAACCAGAATCAGGTTTAATATCACTGGTGTACGTTCTGAAATTTGTTGTTGTGCGGCAGCAATAATGAAAAACAATAAATTACTTTAATATATGTGTGTGTTTCTGTGCGTGCCATTTTATATATATTAAACATTAAGTTTAAAATTATGCAGTATTAAATGTTATAACAATAAAAATTTAGTTAGGTAGTGATCATGGGTTAATTACCCATTCAGACATATGATAGCGTAGGGGAAGAAGCTGTCCCTGAAATGCTGAGTGTGTGTCTTCAATCTCCTGAACTTCCTCCCTGATGGTAGCAATGAGATGAGGGTGGGTCCTGAGTGATGGGGGACCTAAATGATGGATGCTATGTATCTGAGCCATCACTCCTTGAAGACATCCTGGATGCTGGGTGGCCATGTTTGGGTTGGAGCTCGCGAGTTTACAACTTTCTGTAGCTTATTCCGAAGCTGTGCAGTAGCTCCTTTCACCAGGCGGTGGATGCAGCCAGTTAGAATACTCCCCATGGTACATCTGAAGAAATTTGTAAGTGTCTTTGGTGACATACCAAATCTCCTCAAGTTCCTTATGAAATATAGTCACTACATTGATGTGTTGGGCCCAGGATTCATCCTCAGAGATGTTGACACCCAGGAGCTTAAAATTGTTCACTCTCTCCACTTCTGATCCCTCTATAAGGACTGGTGAGTGTCCCCTCATCTTACCATTTCCTGGTTCGGGAGGGTTTAAACTAATTTGCAAGGGGGGTGGGACCCGGAGCGATAGAGCAGTGAAAGAAGTGCATGGAGTAAAGCCAGATCTAACATATAGAGAGGCTTTGAGGAAAGAGAAGCAGAATAAAGGGTGTAAAGGTAGTAAGGTAGAAGGGCTAAAGTGTGTGTATTTCAAAGCAAGAAGCATTAGGAACAAAGGTGATGAACTGAGAGCTTGGATACATACATGGAATTATGATGTAGTGGCCATTACAGAGACTTGGCTGGCACCAGGGCAGGAACGGATTCTCAATATTCCTGGATTTCAGTGCTATAAAAGGGATGGGAGGAAGGGGAGGGGGGGGGTGACATTACTGGCTAGAGATACATTTACAGCTTCAGAAAGGGTGGGTAATGTAGCAGGATCCTCTTCTGAGTCTGTATGGGTAGAAGTCAGGAAAAAGAAGGGAGCAGTTACTCTATTGGGAGTATTCTATAGGCCCTCTGGTAGTAGCAGAGATACCGAGGAGCAGATTGGGAGACAGATTTTGGAAAGGTGCAAAAATAACAGGGTTGATATCATAGGTGGCTTTCACTTCCCTAATATTGATTGGCACCTGATTAGTTCCAAGGGTTTAGATGGGACAGAGTTTGTTAAGTGTATCCAGGACGGATTCCTGTCACAGTATGTTGACAGGCCGACTAGGGGGAATGCCATACTAGATCTAGTATTATGTAACGAACCGGGTCAGGTCACAGATCTCTCAGTGGGTGAGCATCTGGGGGACAGTGATCACCGCTCCCTTGCCTTTATCATGGAAAAGGATAGAATCAGAGAGGACAGGAACATTTTTAATTGGGGAAGGGCAAATTATGAGGCTATAAGGCTAGAACTTGCGGGTGTGAATTGGGATGATGCTTTTGCAGGGAAATGTACTATGGACATGTGGTCGATGTTTAAGGATCTCTTGCAGGATGTTAGGGATAACTTTATCCCTGTGAGGAAGATAAAGAATGGCAGGGTGAAGGAACCATGGGTGACAAGTGAGGTGGAAAATCTAGTCAGGTGGAAGAAGGGAAGCAGGGAACTGTACTCTCTCCGGTCCTGTTCACCCTGTACACATCAGACTTCCAATATAACTCGGAGTCCTGCCATGTGCAGAAGTTCGCTGATGACACGGCCATAGTGGGGTGTGTCAGGAATGGACAGGAGGAGGAGTATAGGAAACTGATACAGGACTTTGTGATATGGTGCAACTCAAACTACCTGCGTCTCAATATCACCAAGACTAAGGAGATGGTGGTGGACTTTAGGAGATCTAGGCCTCATATGGAGCCAGTGATCATTAATGGAGAATGTGTGGAGCAGGTTAAGACCTACAAGTATCTGGGAGTACAGTTAGACGAGAAGCTAGACTGGACTGCCAACACAGATGCCTTGTGCAGGAAGGCACAGAGTCGACTGTACTTCCTTAGAAGGTTGGCGTCATTCAATGTCTGTAGTGAGATGCTGAAGATGTTCTATAGGTCAGTTGTGGAGAGCGCCCTCTTCTTTGTGGTGGCGTGTTGGGGAGGAAGCATTAAGAAGAGGGACGCCTCACGTCTTAATAAGCTGGTAAGGAAAGCGGGCTCTGTCGTGGGCATAGTACTGGAGAGTTTAACATCGGTAGCTGAGCGAAGGGCGCTGAGTAGGCTACGGTCAATTATGGAAAACCCTGATCATCCTCTACATAGCACCATCCAGAGACAGAGAAGCAGTTTCAGCGACAGGTTACTATCGATGCAATGCTCCTCAGACAGGATGAAGAGGTCAATACTCCCCAATGCCATTAGGCTTTACAATTCAACCGCCAGGACTTTAAGAACTTTTTTTAAAGCTATTATTAATGCTTTTTGAGTTAGTGATTTAGATGCATATCATATTTTTACTGAGTTAAGTATTGTATGTAATTAGTTTTTGATACAACAAGTGTATGGGACATTGGAAAAAAGGTTGAATTTCCCCATGAGGATGAATAAAGTATCTATCTATCTATCTATCTATCTATCTATCTATCTATCTATCTATCTATCTATCTATCTATCTATCTATCTATCTATCTAAGGCAGCATACACGAAGTTTAGGAAGCAAGGATCAGATGGGTCTATTGAGGAATATAGGGCAGCAAGAAAGGAGCTTAAGAAGAGGCTGAAAGAGCAAGAATGGGGCATGAGAAGGCCTTGGCGAGTAGGGTAAGGGAAAACCCCAAGGCATTCTTCAATCATGTGAACAACAAAACGATGACAGGAGTGAAGGTAGGACCTATGAGGGATAAAGGTGGGAAGATGTGCCTGGAGGCTGTGAAAGTGAGCGAGGTCCTCAATGAATACTTCTCTTCGGTATTCACCAATGAGATGGAACTTGATGACGGTGAGGACAATATAAGTGAGGTTGATGTTCTGGGGCATGTTGATATTAAGGGAGAGGAGGTGTTGGAGTTGTTAAAATGCATTAGGACGGATAACTCCCCAGGGCCTGACGGAATATTCCCCAGGCTGCGCCACGAGGCGAGGGAAGAGATTGCTGAGCCTCTGGCTAGGATCTTTCTGTCCTAGTTGTCCACGGGAATGATACCGAAGGATTGGAGGGAAGTGAACGTTGTCCCCTTGTTCAAAAAAGGTAGTAGGGATAGTCCGGGTAAATATAGACCAGTGAGCCTCACATCTGTGGTGAGAAAACTGTTGGAAAAGATTCTTAGAGATAGGATCTATGGGCATTTAGAGAATCATGGTCTGATCAGGGACAGTTAGCATGGCTTTGTGAAGGGTAGATCGTGTCTAACGAGCCTGATAGACTTCTTTGCGGAGGGTAGTGCAGTGGATGTGATCTACATGGATTTTAGTAAGGCATTTGACAAGGTTCCACACGGTAGACTTATTCAGAAAGTCAGAATGCATGGGATCCAGGGAAGTTTGGCTAGGTGAACTCAGAATTAGCTTGCCTGCAGAAGGAGTGGTGGAGGGAGTACATTTAGATTGGAGGGTTGTGACTAGTAGTGTCCCACAAGGATCTGTTCTGGGACCTCTACTTTTCGTGGTTTTTATCAACGACCTGGATGTGGGGGTAGAAGCGGGGGTTGGCAAGCTTGCAGATGACACAAAGGTTGGTGGTGTTGTAAATAGTGAGGGTTGTCGAAGATTGCAGAGAGATATTGATAGGATGAAGAAGTGGGCTGAGAAGTAGCAGATGGAGTTCAACCCGGAGAAGTGTGAGGTGGTACACTTTGGAAGGACAAACTCCAAGGCTGAGTACAAATTAAATGGCAAGATACTTGGTAGTGTGGAGGAGCGGAGGGATCTGGGTGTACATGTCCACAGGTCCCTGAAAGTTGCCTCACAGGTAGATAGGGTAGTTAAGAAAGCTTATGGGGTGTTAGCTTTCATAAGTCGAGGGATAGAGTTTAAGAGACGCGATGTAATGATGCAGCTCTATAAAACTCTGGTTAGGCCACACTTGGAGTACTGTGACTAGTTCTGGTCGTCTCACTATAGGAAGGATGTGGAAGCATTGGAAAGGGTACAGAGATTTACCAGGATGCTGCCTGGTTTACCAGTATGGATTATGATCAGAGATTAAGGGAGCTAGGGCTTTATTCTTTGGAGAGAAAGAGGATGAGAGGAGACATGAATGAGGTGTACAAGATATTAAGAGGAACAGATAGAGTGGTTAACCAGCGCCTCTTCCCCAGGGCACCAATGCTCAGTACAAGAGGATATGGCTTAAAGGCAAGGGGAGGGAAGTTCAAGGGGGATATTAGAGGAAGATGTTTTACTCAGAGAGTGGTTGGTGCGTGGAATGCACTGCCTGAGTCAGTGATGGATGTAGATACACTAGTGAAGTTTAACGGACTACCAGACAGGTATATGGAGGAATTTAAGGTGGGGGATTATATGGGAGGCAGGGTTTGAAGGTCGGCACAACATTGTGGGCCGAAAGGCCTGTAATGTGCTGCACTATTCTATGTTCTATGTTCTATATTCTATATGTTCAGAATCAGTTCTTTGGTCTCACTAACACTGAGTGCAAAGTTGTTGCTATGACACTAATCGACTGGCTGATATAACCTCACTCCTGTATGCCTTCTTGTAATTTCTGAAATTCTGCCAGCATTAGTTGTGTTGTTATGAAATTTACAGATGGAATTTGAGCTGTGCCTAGCCACAAAGTCATGGGCAGAGAGAACGTAGAGCAGTGGACTAAGCACACATCCTTGAGGCGTGCCAGTGTTGATTATCTCAGGGAATCAGTGTGTGTGCACACAGGCAGTAAGTTTGTGAACCTGCATGCTTTTTCAATTCTGACAATAAAGGTATTTGTCAGTGAATACAGGTTCTGTCTCTGCCTCTCTGTTTATTATTACAGAGATAAATGGTGTAGGGGCAGGTGCAGCACTTCTCCCACTTGCAGGGATCAGTTACGGGTAGGGGATCATTGGAGAGTGGCAAGTGGACAGAGGAGTTGGCTAGAGGGTATCCCATTCTCTTAATCTGTCTCCTTCTATAGCCTCTCTGCTTCCTCAAAGCTACCTGCCTCACCACCTATCTTCGTATCACCTGAAAACCTTTCAACAAAGCCATCAAGTAGCAAAGTAAAATTTACTATCAGAGTACATGCATGTTACCACATAAACTCCGAGATTCTTTTTCCTGCAGGTATATGTAGTAAATCTACAGAACAGTAACTAAACATAATCAATAAACAACAACTGTGAAAATGTTAATATAAATAAATAGCAATAAATAACAATAGCATGAAATAACAAGATGAAGAGTCCTGAAAGTGAGATCATTGGTAGTGGGAACACAAGAAATAGAATGAGTGTAGTTATCCTCATTTTTCAAAAGCTTGTTCTTGAATCTGCTGGTGTGAGTCCTCTAGTTCTGTAATCCAGGTCATTGACATATAATGTAAAAAGAATTGGTCCCAACACAGACCCCTGTAGAACACCACTCGTCACTGCCAACCAACCAGCAAAGGTTTCCTTTATTCACACTCTTTGTCTTCTGCCAAGTAGCCACTGCTTCATCTATGTTAGTATTTTTTTCTATAATACCATAGGCTCTTAACTAGATAAGCAGCCTCATGTGTGGCACCTGTCAAATTCCTTTTGACAATCCAAGTGCACAATATCAACCGATTCTCCTTTGTCTATCCTGCTTGTTATTTTTTCAAAGAATTCCCACAGATTTGTCAGGCAATATTTTCCCTCGAGATAACCATGCTGACTCGAGCCTATTTTATCATGTGCTTCCAAGTACCCCAAGACCTCATCATTAATAATCAACTACAACATCTTCCCAACCACTGAGGTCAGACTAACTGGCCTATAGTTTCCTTTCTTCTGCTTCTCTCCCTTCTTGAATAGTGGAGTGACATTTGAAAATTTCCAGTCTTCCAGAACCATTCCAGAAACTATTGATTCTTTAAAGATCATTACTAATGTCACCACAATCTCTTCAACCACCTCTTTCAGAACACTGGGGTGGAGACCATCTCTCCAAGTTACTTATCTACCTTCAGACCTTTCAGTTTCCCAAAAACCTTCTCCCTCATAATGGCAACATCACACACTATGACCCCTGACACTCTGGAGTTTCCACCACTACTCTCGTGTCTTTCACAGTGCAGACTAATGCAAGATACGTATTCAGTTCATCTGCCATTTCCTTGTCTCCCATTACTCCCTCCCCAGCATCGTTTTCAAGTGGTCTTGACTCTCTTTTGCACTGCATATTTATTCCATCTTTTTGGTATTTATGTTGGCTTTGACTTCTCTTGTTAGCCTTGGTTGTGTCATCTTGCCTTTAAAATACTTCTTCCTCTTTGGGATTTACAGTATATATCCTGTGTTTTCCAAATTGCTTTCAGAAATTCCAGCCATTGCTGCTCTGCCATCATCCCTGCCAGTGTTCTTTTCCAATTGATTTTGGCCAACTCCTCTCCATCTGTAAATCCGTTTATTCCTCAGTAATACTGATACATCTGACTAGGCAGCAAGCTGCTGCCAGCAGCCTATGCGTCAGTAGGGGTGATGGGCTTTTCCATCAATGTTGATGTTCCAAGGAGGTTTTCAATGAAGGATCTTAAAACTACTGCCGTGGATGTGGGATGTAGGAAAAAAAATTGTCAATAATGTGACAATCTCCAAATAGAGTGATTTATTTATTTAAAGATACAGATATCTGCTTAAGCAAAGCTGATCGAGGGGTTAATACTAGGAAATCCCCAGCCCCTGCTTCAAATGGCATCAGGAATTGTACTTGTTAACAAAGCAGACATTCCCTGGTGAAATAAAGTTGCTACTTTATTATGCTCACTTGTGCATCTCATTAATGCAAATATCGAATCAGCCAATCGTGTGTCAGCAACTCAATAGAGTTATTGAGTCATAGAAAAACTACAGCACTGAAACAGAACCTTTGGCCCATCCAGACAATACGGAACTATTTAAACTGCACCAGGACTATAGACTGCCAGTCCATACCCCTACCATCCATGTACCTATCCAAATTTATCTTCAATTTTGAAATTAAGCTTGCATACACCACTTGTGCTGGCAGCTCATTCCACACTCTCATGACCCTCTAAGTGCAAAAGTTTCTCCTCATGTTCCACTTAAACTTTTCATTCTTAACCCATGACCTCTGGTTGAGGTCCCACCCAACCTCAGTGGAAAAGCCTGCTTATATTTACCCTATCTGTACCGCTCATAATTTTCTATACCTCCATCAAATCTCTGAATCTTCTACATCCCAAGAGATAGTCCTAATCTATTCAATCTTTCCTTATAGCTTAGGTTCTCCAGTTCCAGAAACATTCTTGAAGATGGTTTCTGTACTCTTTCAACCTTTTTTACAATTTTCCTGTAGGTAGGTGACCAAAACTGCACAAAGTACTCCAAATTAGGCCTCATCAATGTTTTATAAGACTTTAACATAACATCCTATTTCCTGTACTTAGGATTTTGATTCATGAGGCCAAAAGTTTTATTTGTGACCTAATCACCTGTGACCAATTATGGATCTGTATTCCCACATCTCTTTGCTCTACCACACTCCTCAGTGCCCTACCATTCACTGTGTAAGGACTATCCTGTTTGGTCCTACCAAAATGCAACACCTCGCCCTTGTCTGCATTAAATTCCATCTGCCATTTTCAGCCCATAACTCCAGCTGGTAACTTCCTCAAAATAAAACTCTGTAAGATTGGTTGGACTTGACCCACTACACATAAAGCCACGTTGACTATTCTTAATCAGTCCATGTCTACCCAAATACTTATATATATCTGGTCCCTCAGAATACCTTCCAATAATTTTCCCTCTACTAATGTCAGGGTCATCAGCTTATAATTTCCTGGTTTATTCTCAGAGCCTTTCTTCATGAATGGGACAGCATTAGCTGATCTCCAATTCTCCGGTACCTTTCCTGTTGCTAAGGATTATATAAACATAACTTCTCGGACTCCGGATATTTCCGCACTTTCCCCCACAGGGTCGATGGAACTTTTGGTCATGCCCTGGAGATCTGTCCACCCTGATTTGTCCCAGGACAACAAACACCACCTTCTCTGTAATTTGTATAGGAACCACTTTGTTACACTTCTATAGACTCTGTGTCTGGCTCCAGAGTAAATACAGATGCAAAATAAATTCAAATCTCCCCTGTCTCTTTAGGCTCCCCACATGGACAAATGCAAATAGAAACTTGATCTTCTTTTTGCTCATAGCATATCTGTAGAATATCTTGGGATTCTCCTTCACCTTGTCTGTTTGGGCATACTCGTGCCTTCTTTTAACCCTGCTGATTTCTTTCTTAAGTGTTTTCTTGCATTTCTGACACTCCATAAGCCCTCTCCACCCCGGCCACCCTTTGTTCCTACCTTGCTTTACATCTCTTTTTGAAAACTTAGTTAAGACCTCAATACTCTTGAAAACCAAGGTTCCCGACATCTGTTATCTTTTTCTTTTAGTCTGACAGGCACATAGAAGCTTCACATCTCAGAATTTACTTTGAAGCTGATGGCATTGTGGTCACTGAATACAAAGTGTTCCCCAACGTAAAATTCTGTCACCTGCTCAGTCTCACTCTCTAATAGCTGATCAAGTATCACACACCCTCCCGTTGGAACTTATACATACTGATTAAGGAAACTTTCCTGAACACATTTGACAAACTCTACCCCATCTACTCCTTTTACATTATGGGAGTCCTAGTCAATTTGTGGAAACTTAAAATCATCTGCTGTAACAACCTTATGTTTCTTGCAACAGTCTGCAAATTCAACTGTCTGCAAATTTGTTCCTCTAAATCCCTCAGACTGTTGGGTGGTTTGTAATATAGCCACGTTAATGTGGTCATAACTTCTTTATTTCTCATTTCCACCCATGACACCTCACTAGACAAGTTTTTCAGTCTATACTGACTGAGTACTGCCGTGACGTTTTCCCTAACTAATAATGCCACCCTCGTCCTTCCAGTCCTGCCCCTCCGGAAACCAGGTTCACTAATAGTTCCAGGAGTAGCCCTGAGCTCATCTGCCTTTCCTACGATACTTCTTGCAATGAAATATTTGCAGCTGAGGACACTAGTCACACCATGCTCATCGTTTTGTTTCCTGACATTGTCTGAGGTCTTAATAACATCTGCCTCCAAAACCTCTTCATGAACTGTTCTGACACTCTGGTTCCCATCCTCCTGCAACTCTAGTTTAAAATGCAAGCAGACATGGTCAAAGTATTCAGTTGTTCAGATCAAAGATCAGAATGGGGAAGGAATGTGATCCAAGTACCTTTAAATGTGGAATGATTGTTGCTGTCAGACGGAATGGAGTGTCTCAGAAAATGCTGATCTTCTCAGATTTTCGTGCACAACAATCTCTAAAGTTTACAGAGATTGGTGCGAAAAACAAATAAAAATATACAACGAGCGAGGTTCCGTGAGTGAAACACCTTGTTAATGAGAGAGGGAGAGGAGACTTGCAGACTGGTTCAAGCTGACAGGGAGGTGACAGTAACTCAGATCACCACATTACAACAGCAGTGTGCAGAACAGCAACTCTGAATGTATAACACGTCACAGCTTGAAGTGGACGCGCTACAGTAGCAGAAGACCATGAACATACACTCTGTGGTCACTTTATTAGTTACAGGAGGGACCCAGTGATACTGTTCTCCAGATGCTCAGAAGATAAAGAGAATCAGTTTCCAGAGGATGCAGAAGTGGTATGTTTAAGGGATGGAAATCCAGGGCTTAGGATCTAACCAGGGTCTAAGGGTCAGAACACCAGCGGTCTGATCACCTGGCTCTCCTTCTGCTCCCTGAGCATAGGCAGGGGTCGGAGAATGCAACGCCAGTAGTGAAGACCAAGAAGGAATGGAAAATCGAGGTGCAGGAGCCCTTACAGGACTGCTTTGATTTGTTGGAATCAGAACCAGGTTTATTATCACCGGCATGTGACGTGTTCATAATCCAGCAGAGAGAGAAGAAAAAACGAAATAATTATAATAAATAATAATAATAATTATTATTATTATTATTATTATTATTATTATTATTATTATTATATCATAATAATAAATAAACAAGTAAATCGATTAAGTATATTAAATAGATTTTTTAAATGTGCAAAAACAGAAATACTGTATATTAAAAAGTAAGGTAATGTCCGAAGCTTCAATGTCCATTTAGGAATCAGATAGCAGAGGGGAAGAAGCTGTTCCTGAATCACTGAGTGTGTGCCTTCAGGCTTCTGTACCTCCTACCTGATGGTAATAATGAGAAAAGGGCATGCCCTGGGTGCTGGGCGTCCTTAATAATGGACATTGCCTTTCTGAGACACCGCTCCTTGAAACTGTCCTGGGTACTTTGTAGGCTGGTACCCAAGATGGAGCTGACTAAATTCACAACCCTCTGCAGCTTCTTTTGGTCCTATTCAGTAGGCAACGCCCCCCCCCCCAAACATCCAAACATACAATGATGCAGCCTGCCAGAATCCTCTCCACAGTACATCTATAGAAGTTTTTGAGTGTGTTCAAACTCCTAATGAAGTATAGTCACTGTCTTGTCTTCTTTATAACTGCATCGATTTGTTGGACCAGCTTAGATCCTCAGAGATCTTGACACCCAGGAACTTGACACTGCTCACTCTCTCCACTTCCACTCTTTCTATGGGGATTGGTATGTGTTCCTTCATCTTACCCTTCCTGAAGTTCACAATCAGCTCTTTCGTCTTAATGACGCTGAGTGCCAGGTTGTTGCTGTGACATCACTCCACCAATTGGTATATCTCGCTCTTTTATGCCTCTCATCTCCAACTGAGTTTCTACAGTTGTATTGTTAGCAAATTTATAGATGGTACTTGAGCTATACCTAACCACCCAGTCATGGTTATAGAGAGAGTAGGGAATGTGGTCACCCCAGCACAACCGGCACTTACTGTATGGTAAGCCAGTTCCCAAGTTGCTGTTCGGCGGTGAGATTTGCACTCCACAACTATGAACGAAGGGCCAATATGTTAATCAGCTGAGACTGTTTCCCTGGGTAAAGGGAAATTGGAGCAGAGAGAATGAACAAATTCCAATGTTAGATCCCTTCACCAACCTGGGGGGAACGGAGACAGAAGCACAATGTAGGATTCCTGGAGACAAAGGGGCAGGAGAGAGAGCAAACTGATGGGTCGGTGAGGATTTTCACTCTGCGTGTAGACTTCGGGATAGAAAATTGCACTGTTAATGGAATACTGACCTCAATAAACTCTATTTAACATCATTGTTAGATAATGATTTAAATGGATGAGACCACACGGACTGTATCAGCTGAACTCACTCATTTTCACGTTTTCAAGGGCAGTCGGCTGACAGACTCAGGTGAATTTTCTCCTCACCTGGAACAACTACTTTGGACCCTGAATGGTGGTGAGTGAGATGTCTAGGCTGGTGTAGCCCTTATCTCTCTTGCAGGGATGAGTGCCAGGAGGATCAGTGGAGAGAGACGACTGGACAAGGGAGTCGCATAGAGAGCTATCCTTACAGGAATCCGATGTTCGGCTGTTGTATAAACATTTATGGTAGGTGGGCGACACAGCAACCTGGTGGTAATGCAACCGCTTTACAGCGCCAGTGATCCCTGAGAGATTTCGATTCCTGCTGCTGTGTGTAATCTGTTCGTACATTCTTCCCGTGACCGTGTGGGGTTCCACTGTGTGAACCAGTTTCCTCCCACATTCCAGCGGTGGATGGGACCTGGAGGGAGAGTGGGCAGATTCCAGTGTTCAGTGCCTTCACCGATCAGGGAGCATCGGCCAGGACAGAAGCACAATCAGGGATTCCGTGGGACGAAAGGGAGGAAATTGATTGGTTGGTGGGGATTTTCACTCAGACTGGGTGTAGAGGTTGAGATAGTAAATTAGTAAACACTAATAGTAGCGTTTATTTTTTTTTTCTCCTTGGAGCAGCAGAGGATGAGGGGTGACCTGATAGAGGTGTATAAGATTATGAGAGGTATTGATCGTGTTGATAGCCAGAGGCTTTTTCCGGGAGCTGAAATGGCTAACAAGAGAGTGTATAATTTTAAGATACTTGGAAGCAGCTACGGAGGGGATGTCAAAGGTAAGTTTTTTACACAGAGAGTGTTGGGTGCGTGGAAGGCACTGTCAGTGAAAGTGACAGAGGAGGATACAATAGGGTATTTTAAGAGACTCTTAGATAGGTACACAGAGCTTCGAAAATAGAGGGCTATGCAGTAGGGAAATTCAAGGCAATTTCTAGAGTAGGTTATATGGATGTCACAACATTGTGGGCCAAATGGCCTGTAAAGTGCTGTAGATTTCTATGTTCTATTATCCAATCACTTAATCGATTAATAGAATACTAACCTCAATATTTCATTATTATTAAGGGATTGATTTAAATCAATGACAGCACACAAAATGTAGCAACTAAAGTCGCTCATTTCGATCTTCTGAAGGACAGTCGGTGGGCAGTAAATGTTGGTCCTGCTGCCAAAGCCCATATTACATAAACAATAAATTCTTGCCTGTTCCTTTCATTTTGACAATAAATTTACCCTACAATTATACCTCCTGAACTGGTGTGGACAAATTCACTCGCCTCATTTATTTATTTGCCTTTTGTTTGCTTGTCTCTGACTGGATGCCTGTGACGAGTGATTTTCCCCGGCGATCAGTAGTGGGTCCACTGTAATTTGTCTTCAACATCAATGACCTGGGTGATAATATGGAAAACTGATCATCAAACTTGGAGATAGCTCCAAGATTGGGCTGTAGTGGAGAGCAAGGAAGGCTATCAAAGTTTAAAGTAAAATCTGGACAAAATGGGGAAAAAAAGCTGAAAATGGAAGATGAAATGGAATCCAAACAAGAGCTGTTTCACTTTTTGCCGGGCAATCCAGGGTAGGACTTACATGGTTAATGTCAGTGAATTGAGGAGAGCAGTAGAACAGAGGAATCTGGGAATACAGAACCAGGATACCTTGAAAGTGGTGTCACAGGTAGAAAGGTTGTAAAGAGATTTTTGGGCACATTTCCCGTTTTGAAATCAAAGCACCTTTTGAGCTGGGATGTTATGGTAAAGTTGTATAAGATGTCAGAGAGGTCTAATTTGGCGTATTCTGTGTAGTTCTGGTCACCTACCTACAGGAAAGATATCAGTAAGATTGAAGGAGTATTTAGAGAAAATGTATAAGAATATTGCCAGGACTTGAGGACCTGGGTTATAGTGTAAGGTTGAACAGATGAGGAGTTATTTCCCGAGAGCTTAGGTGTGTGAGGACCGATTTGAGCAGTACAGGACATATAGGGTAAGTACATGCAGACTTTTCCACTATGCTTGGATGAGATTCCAACTAGGATGAAATATTGAAGGGGAATCTGGAGGGGAATGTATTCACTGAGAGTGTGGTATGAGTGCAGAACAAGCTGCCAGAGGAAGTGGTTTGATGTCAATATTTAAGTTTGGATAAGGACATGCATGGGAAGCGTATGGTGGGCTGTTGTCTAGGTGTAGGTAGATCAATGGGATTAGGCAGAATAACAGTTCAACACGGACCAGATGTTCCAGAGGATCTGTTTCTGTGTTGTGGTGCTCCACGACTGGATACCTATTTGCAGAGTTTGTCGTCTTTTGTACATTGATTATTTGTTTGCGTATACTTTCCCGAAATTCTATTGTATTTACTTTGCTGTAAGCACTGACAAGAAAATTAATTTCAAAGCTGTACATTGAAATTTTATATATAAAATGTTTTTTTATAATTTATATACAAATGGGAATCTATATGGATACCGGAAAAGAAAGAATCTCCTATATTAAAACATTTGATTGATTTATGGAATAAGGTAAATGTGGATGATGAAATAAAGAAATCTTTATTAAGCAAGGAAACCCTTGATTCAAAATAGACTCATTCCTTTTACAATGGATAATCAACTTTTATATAATAGGTACCAAAACGGGATTAGATGTATAGGAGATTGTTATGAAGGAGGTATACTGATGAACAATTAAAGAATAAATATAAAATATCAAATAACACTTTTTTTGTTATTTTCAATTAAGGGTTTATTTAAGAGATAAACTGGGTCAAACAATGTTATTGCCGAAACCTAATGAAATTGAAACTTTAATTCAAAAAGGAAAAATTTCAAAAATGACTACTTTTATGTATAATCTGATTCAAAACCAGACATTTGAACAAGGAATCCATAAGTCAAGACAAAAATGGGAAATGGATATGAATATTAGTGTTGATGAAACAAGCTGGTCAAGACTATGTCTTGACAGTATGGCAAATACAATAAATGTTCGACTCAGATTAGTACAATATAATTTTTTACATCAATTATATATTACACCGCAAAAAAAAAATAGATTAAACCCAAATTTATCTGATCAATGTTTTCGATGTAATCAAGAAATTGGTACTTTCTGACATTCTACTTGGTCTTGTTCCAAAATTCAACCTTTTAGATAAATTTAAGAGCTTTGTTGGAACAAATTATTGGAACACAACTTCCACACAACCCGATATTATTTTTATTAGGCGATATTGAAGGGATAAAACCGAAACTTAAATTGAATAAATATCAGAAAGAATGTATAAAAATTGCATTGTTATTGCAGTTACTTGGAAATCGGATTCGCATTTAAGTATGGATCGTTGGAATAATGAAATCCGTAGCTGTATTCCACTCGAAAACATTACTTATAATTTAAGGAATAAATATGATACCTTTTTGAGTATTTGGCGCCCTTATTTACAAAAGATAGGATTGTATATATAGAGGCTCCGATGATAAAGATGTTGGTCCCCTGGGGAAAGACAAATTTTTATATTCAATTTATTTTGAATCCCATGGAGCATGTGGAGACCTCCCGATACGATACCCAGGCAATCTTTCTTTCTTTTCTTTCTTTTTTTTCTTTCTTTTTCTGTTCTTTTTTATTTAGGGGTATGTTACGGGGGAGGGTTTAAGGGGCGGAGGATTGTAGATCTTATATTCTAAGTAATCATTTGAAAATTCAATTTTAAAATTTTTAAAAGTTGCGCATTGATAATAAATTCGCTTTGACTTTACTCCAGCTGAGATTGGCATTTTGTTTTTTCCCGTCCTGCAGTACCGGTTGCCAGCAGCAGATGGCGATCCTGCACCGTGAAACTGCACAGATATACCGGCTGCTCGCCTTCCCCGTCCTCAGATGGAACGCGGCACTGCCATGAATTGAACTTCCTTACGTCTATCAACTGGATTGGCAGAGTCCTGAGTTCAGGGCATTAACAACGATGAACTACGGTTTTACAAAACAGCAGAACATCAGATCGGACAGAAAAGTGGATGTTGGAAAATTCAACAAATTCGCCAGCTTCCACGCCCATGCTCACTTTAATCACAGGCAATTCATCAGCCCTCACCATTCTCTCGTGGTTCCTTCCACACACAGCACTGATCACTTAGGGGACCTTTTATCTCCTCATTTATACTTTTGATCAGAATAACTTTCCAAAATCTTTTATGACTCACTTTTACTTTGCAGGCAACTCTCGGAGACTGCTGGAGAAGGCGCATGTACTGCTGTACGGCCAGCAGGTGGGGGAATTGCTCCACTGATTCGCGATCACCCAGTCGGGACAGAATCTGTCAACAGATGCCAAGTGCACACTCACTGCTCCCGACTGCCCAGTTGTGGGGAATTAATATGGTCCACATGCCCTGTCTCCTTACCCGGGAAGGAGCATCCAGACTGAGGGGTTCACAAAGTTGAGAAGTTTGCTTCAGTGGCTGTCGAGGAAACGGTCAACAACAACAACTGAAACAAAATACTACAGGGAGTAAATATAAGGTGAGAGGAGAAGGTTTAAAGGAGATTGATGAGGTAATTTTTTTTTACACAGAATGCCCGGAACGTACTGTCAGGGGAGGTGGTGGAAGCAGATACAACAACAACATTTCAGTGACATTCAGACAGACACATGAACAGACAGGGAATGGAGGGTTGTGGACCATGTACAGGCAGATGGGATGAGATTGAATTGGCACAATTCCTGTGCTGTATTGTTCAATGTTCTATGTTCAGCAGTTGTGGACGCAGCAGTCAACAACAACAACTAGTATTTAGGTACAGTCGCTGTGTAAATGCAGTAAAGTGTCCCGGGTGCTTACACAGACGTGTTTCTCACTGGATACAAAAACAATGAATACAAAAAACTCTGCATCCTGTTACAAACACTGGGGACAGTGGAGTGAATACAGTCAACATGAGGTACAGAGGATGCTCTACACAGAGTGTAATCCCCTGTGTAATCCAACAGACTGAAGACCAAAAATTTAAAAGACACAAAGATCGATTTGATTTCAAGAAAATGAGAAACAGGAGCAGGAGTAGCTCCTGCTCTGACCTTCACTCGGAACATGTCTGATCACTGACCTCAGCGCCAATTTCCTGCACCATCCCATCATCGCTGTGCCCCTTAAATCCAGAAATCTTTTGTAGAGAATTCTAAATTTAAGGCGTAAGTGTAAGGGACGGGGTTCTTCTTTTTTTGTTGCTGCGTATGTTAATGAAAATGGCTTCTTTGTTTTGTTAAAAGTAGGAATGCTTCTTTGTTATGATAAGTGCTTTCTCTCGCAGCTTGTTTCGGTTAAAATTACTGATAACGAGAATTGTATTCATTTATTAACCAATTGGGATGGATGTTATTCTGCTTGTGGGTCTGTTAAGCGAGTAGTGCTGGCGGGCTTTTGGGGAGTCGGCGCGAGGGGGGTAAGACAGAGAGAGAGAGGACGCGATGCTGTAAGCTGGGTGACGGAACGGACCCCGAGTGGGGGTCCGAGGCCAGGGTTGTCGGAGAGGAGAGGAGACGAAGACAGATGTGCCGGGGGTGCTTGGTTGATCACTTCGGGCGGTCCTGAGCTAAGAGCTGAGGAGGTCTGAGGGGATCGAATGGTGGCCAGAAGACTTCGTTAATTGAGCTCCAATGGTTGTGCACAAAGTGGTTTGGACTTTGATAAGTTTTGGCGCCTTTTCTTTATTTTCTTTTCCTTCATATATACTGTATCGTTATTAATCACTTAGTTCTAGTAAGATCTATAAAGTGTAATCATTTAATCGCATATGGTGTACTGTCTGTTTTTGGGCGAGGCGGGGACATCACACAGCTGATTACCCAGTTTGGCGGGGCCGAAGGCTGCGTCCCCTAGACAGAAGCGAGCTGAGCGAGCCTAAGGTGTGCCAGGGGCCTACATAAGTATTCACTACACACTGGGAGAGGAATTTTTCTTCATCTCAGTCCTGCTGAGGCGACCTCTGATTGTGAGTCTGTGATCCCTGGTTTCACACCCCATCCAGGGGGAACATCATTCCTGTCAATACCAGTGAGACTGAGTCTGTGCCAGTGAGACCAACTCTTATTCTTCTAATTATGAGACAGTCTCACTCGGTGTAATCTCCCCGAGGACACTATATGAAGGGTAAAGCTTTTAAGTAAGAGGGTCAATGTTGAACCGGAATGTTCAAGGCATGTTTTTGGACACAATGAGTGGTATCTTCCTGGAATGTGCGGCCTGGATGGGGATGATGGAAGCAGATACGATCGTGATGTTTAACAGACATTTAAACAGGGAAATGAACAGACAGGGAATGGAGGATTTGGATCATTTACAGGCAAATGTGAATACATCCTGGTCAGCATAGACAGCGTGGGCAGAATGGCCTGTTCCTGTGCTTTACTGTTCTGTGTCCAGTGTTTGAAATATCACAGCCAGGGACCCAGCAATTTCTTTGCTGGATTCTCACCATGTCAGAGGATACACTTGCTCAGATCCCTGGGATTTATTCAGCTTTATGTGTTTAATCTAGCCAGACTCCTTTGCAATGTTGTTACGTCTCAGAACATTACTATTCTTCCTGAATTCCCCAGTGTCCTTCTCCACAGTAAATACAGATAAGAAGCATTTACAATGCTTAAAAAAAATATTCATGCCATTTGGAAGTTTCCATGTTTTATTGTTTTACAACATTGAATCATTGGATTTAATTTGGCGTGTTTGACACTGATCAACAGATGGAGACTCAGGTCAAAGTGAAATCAGAGCTCTACAAAGTGATCTACATTAATTACAAATATAAAACACAAAATAGTTGCACAAGTATTCATCCCCCTTTAATATGATACACCAAATCATCACTGGCGCGGCCAAATGGTTTTAGAAGTCACGTAATTAGTTAAATTGAGATCTGTTTTTCTAGACCTGTGTGCAGACAAGGTGTTTCAATTGATTGGACCTGCTAGATACAGATGTATTTTTACTACAATCAGTATCCTGGCAAGACCTTTACCATAAAGGCAATTATACAAAAAGATTATTGAAAAGCACAATTCAGGAGATGGATACAAGAAAATTTAGAATTACTGAGTATCCCTTGGAGTACAGTTAAGTCAATCATCAAGAAATGGAAAGAATATGGCACAGTTGTAAATCTGCCTAGACTAGGCCATCTTCTAAAACTGAGTGACCGAGTAATACCATAAGACATGGGAGCAGAATTAGGCCATTCAGATCATCAAGTCTGCTCCACCATTCCACCATGCCTGATCCCAGAACCCACTCAACTCCATACACCTGCTTCATCACTATATCTTTTAATGCCCTGACTGATCAGGAAGCTATTAATTTCCACCTTAAATATACCCATGAATTTGCCCTCCACTGCAGTCTGTGGCAGAGGACACTGTTCAGCCCCTCACTCTTACTCTCCCATTGAATAAGATCAAAATCACCCCACTTTGCTACAGATGCAAAGGCGTGGCAGAAGTTGAGGTCAGAGAGGAGGGGGAGTTGTGATGTTGATTAGGGAGAACATCACCACAGCACACAGAGAGATCCTTGTGGGGAATGGCCAGTGGGAGTATACTGGCAGGAGTTCAATTCACCGCTGAGGTTGTGTTGTATTTGTTCACTATTTGAGTTCTATATTAAATGAAGAGCATTGAATGGGAAGGAAGGTTTGGATACAAGAATAAAGATCTCCTCTGAAGTTATTTGGGGTTCTGGTAAGAGCATACATGGAACACTGTACACAGGTCTGGTCTCCCTCCCAGAGTCAGCCTGTGGGACAAAAGGAATGAAGGAAAGTTTCTTTCTACACAATTCCCCATCCCCTTGTCACTCTCTCATGTTATCTCCTTGCCTGCCCATTACCTCCCCCTGGTTCTCCTCACCACCCCCTCCCCCTTTTCCCTTTCTTCCATGGCCTTTTTTGTCTCTCAACAATCAAATTTCTAACTCTTTACCTCATCCCTCCCCAACCACGTTTCACTGATCGCCTGGTGTTTCTCTCTCTTGTCCCCACCCCCCCCCCCCCCCCCACCTTTCAAATCTACTCAGCTTTGTTCTCCAGTCCATAGACACTGCCTGGCCTGCTGAGTTACTGCAGGCATTTTCTGTGTGTTGCTCAGATTTCCAGCATCTGCAGATTTTCTCTTGTTTGTGAGAAGATTTCCCAGATTGATTCGGGGTGGGGTGGGGAGTGGTGGTAGAATCCTCGGAGAGAATTACGCTGACTGGGACTGTCTCAGAGGTGGTGTGACTGAGACAGACACAGTTTCACAGGGTATTGACAGAGCAGAGGCAGGAGTGATGTTTCCGCTGGCTGGGATGTGGAACCAGGAGTCACAGTCACAGAATCAGAAGTCACTTCAGCAGGGCAGAACTGGGGAGAAATGTTCTCACCCAGAGTGCAGTGAATATTTGGAATTTTCTCCATGAATTTTGAAAATTCAAAAGGCAAATTTAGGGGGTCAGCAGTGATGGAAACTTTGCAGGAAAGTGGCATTGAGGTCAAAGGTCAGCCATGATCTGACTGTCTGATTCTGCGCACCCACCCCATGCCAGACAGTGATGCAGCCAGTTACAATGTCTCCACATTACACCTGTAGACATTTGTGAGTGTCTTTGGTGTCATATGAAATTTCCTCAAATACCAATGACATTTAGCCGCTGTTGTGTACTTTGTACTACAATCCTCCATAGGCACCTCATTTGTTCCTACCTGCCTATACCTCTTTTTTTTTCCTTCATCAGGGCCTCAATATCACTTGAAAACTGAAGTTCCCTGCACCTTTTGGTCCAGCAGTCACATACAAGCTTTGTACTCTCAAAATTTCACTTTTTAAGGTCTCCCACTTATCAAGTACACCTTTGCCAGAAAACAGCCTGTCCCAATCCTCAGTTGCCAGATCCTTTCTGATACCATCAAAATTGGCCTTTCTCCAATTTAGAATCTCAACCCACAGACTACGTGCACGTTTACTAACAGCATTGTGATCGCCGGATGCAAAGAGCTTCCCCACACAAACCTGTGTCATCTGCTCTGTCTCATTCCCCAATGGTAGATCAAGTATCACACACAAAATGCTGGAGGAGCTTAGTAGACCAGGCAGCATCTATAGAAAAAGAGTACAGTTGATATTTCAGGCCGAGGCCCTTCTTAAGGAAGCTTTCCTGGACCCATCTGGTCATTTAGAGTTTAGGAGACCCAGTCAATATGTGGAAAGATAAAAATCACCCACTGAACAACCGTATGTTTCTTGCAACATCTCTAGGAATATCTCTAGGAATCTCTTCCTCTAAATCTATGTAGCCACAATACTGAACACCACTGGACATTCCTAGTAATTGAAAACTGAGTGTGCTTGTCTAGGCCTGAACCTCAGGCTTTACCGGTTTGAGCTGAGGAAAATAAAAATATTATAATAATAATAATAAGACTTAGCCAACACTATTGATACAGATGATGTAGTTTGAAGTGCTTTACAATTTGATAAAGTTCAAAAATCAAAGTACATTTATTATCAAAATACAAAGACATTATATAACCTTGAGATCCCTCCCCTAACAGGCTGCCAGGAAACAAAGAGAAACCATTACAAAGAAGACCTTTGAACAGCCAATATTCAGACAGAAACAAAAACATTTCATGCAAAATAATTAATGCAAGCAAATAGCGTTCTGAACTGGTCCATGAAGAGAGTCATAAAATGAAACAGACAATAAAGGTTACTAAATATATTGGGTAAAAGCAAGGTTAAATAAATAAGGTTTGAACTGGTGTTTAACAGCATCCAAATGACTCTGAGTCGCGGCAGCTTCTACAGGGTCTCCCAAAGGAGGCTGATCAGTTTAAACACATAAAGCTAAATAAATCCCGGGGCTCTGACCCAGTATATCCTCTGACATGGTGGGTATACAGGGAAGAAATTGCTGGGTCGCTGGCTGTGATATTTTGTAACACTGAACACAGAACAGTACAGCACAAGAACAGACCCTTCTGTCCACACTGTCAATGCCGATCCTGATGCCAAATTAAATAATTACATTAAACCACAAATGAGATCGCACCCCCACCTTCCTACTGAACAAAAGCAGTAACACAACGTTCATTCCCTGAGGCTGCAGCGCATCTAGTGGACAATCGCGGTACTGCAGGGGTTCAGCAGATGCCCGAAAGTGAAAGGACCTGAACCAGGAAGTACCGGGAGTTAACATGGCTTCGAGAGGCCAGGTCGACAGTTGGAGCGAGGAGGCAATTTGTCCCATCTGCCTGGATTTCTTCTCCGATCCGGTGTCACTGGAGTGTGGTCACAATTTCTGCGGCTCCTGTATCACACAATGTTGGGAAAGTGCGAAAACAAACTCCTGCCCGGAATGTAGAGAGGTGTTTGCAGACGGTAAACTCAGGCCGAGTCGGGTCCTAGCAAGACTGGCTGAAAAAGCTCGAAAACTAAACCTGAATCCGAAAGAAAAGGAAAGTAAACTTCACTGCGAGGAACATGGGGAAGAACTGAAGCTGTTTTGTGAAACCGACGAGAAACTGATCTGTGTGATTTGTGCAGCTTCCCAGGAACACAGAGAGCACCGCTTCCTGACGATTAAAGAGGGCTTCGAAATTTGCAAGGTGAAAATAGCCCACTTTAGATAATCTGTTTATGTTGCGTTATCTTTTTGTCTAATTCTTTCACTGTTTAATTCCCAGGATCGAGTCAAATGGTTCTTAGACTCTCTCACAAAGAAGAAATCAGACTTCGGGAAAATTGAGCAGCAACAGAAAGAAAACATTTCCAGAGTCCGGGTGAGACTTCCTGAGCAGAATTTCGTATATTGCTGTGTAGTTTTGTCCCCGTTCATGTGTCGCAGTTCCCGTGGCCTGGGTTCGAGCCTGACCTCTGGCGCTCTCTGAGTGGAGTTTGCCCCTGTTACCACGATGGTTTCGCAAATATTGCCAAGGGACTTTGGTTGAATGGTTAATTCGCTACTGTGATTTGTTGGTAGAAATAAATTATTATTTAGATGGGGAGAGAATTAAAAATACAATGGTGCAAGGGGACTTGGGAGTCCTTGTGCAAGATACCCTGAAGGTTAACCTCCAGGTGGAGTCGGTGGTGATGAAAGCCAATTGTAATGTTGGAATTCATTTCTAGAGGTATAGAATACAACAGCAGGGATGTGATGCTGAGGCTCTATAGGCACTTGTGAGACCACACTTGGGGTATTGTGTGCAGTTTTGGGCTCCTTAGTTTAGAAAGGATATACTGACGTTGGAAAGGGTTCAGAGAAGATTCATGAGAATGATTCCAGGAATGAAAGGGTTACCATATGAGGAATGTCTGGCAGCTCTTGGGCTGTATCCCCTGGAGTACAGAGAATGAGGGAGGATCTCATAGAAACATTCTGAATGTTAAAAGGCCTGAAAGATAGAAGGCATGGGATCCAGGAAAGTTTGGCTAGGTGGATTCAGAATTGGCTTGCCTGTAGAGAGGGTCGTGGTGGAGGGAGTACATTTGGATTGGAGGATTGTGTCTAGTGGTGTCCCACAGGGATCGGTTCTGCGACCTCATAATTTTTATTAGCGACCTGGATGTGGAGGAAGAAGGGTGGGTTGGCAAGTTTGCAGATGACACAAAGGTTGGTGGTGTTGTGGATAATGTAGAGGATTGTCAAAGATTGCAGGGAAACATTGATAGGATGCAGAAGTGGGCTGAGAAGTGGCAGATGGAGTTCCACCCAGAGAAGTGTGAGGTGGTACACTTTGGAAGGACAAACTCCAAGGCAGAGTACAAAGTAATGGCAGGATATTTGGTAGTGTGGAGGAGCAGAGGGATCTGGGAGTACATGTCCACAGTTCCCTGAAAGTTGCCTCACAGGTAGATAGGGTAGTTAAGAAAGCTTATGGGGTGTTAGTTTTCATAAGTCGAGCGATAGAATTTAAGAGTCACAATGTAATGTTGCAGCTCTATAAAACTCTGGTTAGGCCACACTTGGAGTACTGTGTCCAGTTCTGGTTGCCTCACTATAGGAAGGATGTGGAAGCATTGGAAAGGGTAGAGAGCAGATTTACCAGGATGCTTCCTGGTTTAGAGAGTATGGATTATGATCAGAGATTAAGGGAGCTAGGGCTTTACTCTTTGGAGAGAAGGAAGATGAGAGGAAACATGATAGAGGTATACAAGGTATTAAGAGGAACAGATAAGAGTGGTAGCCAGCGCCTCTAACCCAGGGCACCACTGTTCAATACAAGAGGACATGGTTTTAAGGGGGATATTAGAGGAAGGGTTTTTACTCAGAGAGTGGTTGGTGCATGGAATGGACTGCCTGAGTCAATGGTGGAGGCAGATACACTAGTGAAGTTTAAGAGACTACTAGACAGGTATATAGAGGAAATTAAGGTGGCGGGTTATATGGGATGTAGGGTTTAATGGTCGGCACAACATTGTGGGCCGAAGGGCCTGTACTATGCTATACTATTCTATGTTCTATGAACAGTCATTGGGTGTATTTAAGGCAGAGATAGATAGGTTCTTGATTAGCCAGGGCATCAAAGGGTATGGGGAGAAGGCAGGGGAGTGGGGATGACTGGAAGAATTGGATCAGTCCATGATTGAATGGCAGAGCAGACTTGATGGGCCGAATTGCCTACTTCTGCTCCTATATCTTATGTTCTTAACCTTGTGAAAGTGTGTGGTCAGTGAATCATGTTGGAGTGGACAATTGGTTTCAGGTAAAGGTGAGGAAATGGGATTGAAGATCTGAGAAACAGCAAACAATTTAATGGGCTGAATGGTCACCTTCCATGTTACAGGGTAAACTGGGGCAATGAGTTTGACGGGAATGCTCTTTGAAGTGGCATGGACCTCAAGGGACTGAATTTCAGAATATCATAAGGAAATACAACACACCAATATAGTGAATTAACCTTCAGCTTTCAATTGTCAGGAACAGTCACACAGCCTTCAGTCCCACATCACATCCCAGTTTGCTGAACTGCACCAGATTCTCACTGAGAAAGAGCAACGCTTACTCCGAGATCTCAGGAAAGAAGAGGAGAGGATTCTAAATCCAATGGAGAAAAATCTTCAGGAGATTCAAGAGAAGTTACATTCTATCCAGGAGGAAATCTCAAAGTTACAGGAACAGATGGATCAGCAAGACAATGTGATATTTCTCATGGTGAGAGAGTTCAGACTGGTCCTGTAAAAGTGCACAGTCTCAAAATGATGTATTTTAACTCATTGTGGCTTTTACAGATTCTGTAGTTGTAAACAGATTTAAACCAGACAGATGTTTTGACTGTTCAGGATTGTTGTCATTCCCCAAACCAGCTTCTCACAACATCACAGGACAGTCTGCATCCTCCTCAGGAATGAGTTACTCTGAACATAGCACCGAGCTGGTTCTCACATATAATATCCCCTGATACTCAGAGTAACATCAAGTTACAGTCACAGGCTGTGTCTGTGTCTGGTGAGGTGGGTGTGAGGGTCTCTCTGTCGATCATTAGGAAATGAGGTTGAATTGCAGAATGTGACCCACACATCAGATTTACCATCTTTATCTATTTTGTATTAGGTTCATTGTTCATTAGACCTTTATAACAAGAGGAATTGAGTATAGGAGTAAAGAGGTCCTTCTGCAGCTGTACAGGGCCCTGGTGAGACCCCACCTGGAGTATTGTGTGCAGTTTTGGTCTCCAAATTTGAGGAAGGACATTCTTGCTATTGAGGGAGTGCAGCGTAGGTTCACAGGGTTAATTCCCGGAATGGCGGGACTGTCATATGTTGAAAGATTGGAGCGACTGGGCTTGTATACACTGGAATTTAGAAGGATGAGAGGGGATCTGATTAAAACATATAAGATTATGAAGGGATTGGACACGCTGGAGGCAGGAAGCATGTCCCCACTGATGGGTGAGTCCAGAACTAGAGGCCACAGTTTACGAATAAGGGGTAGGCTATTTAGAACAGAGATGCGGAAAAACGTTTTCACCGAGAGAGTAGTGGATATGTGGAATGCTCTGCCCCAGAAGGCAGTGGAGGCCAAGTCTCTGGATGCATTCAAGAGAGAGTTAGATAGAGCTCTTATAGATAGTGGGGTCAAGGGATATGGGGAGAGGGCAGGAACGGGGTACTGATTGTGTATGATCAGCCATGATCAAAGTGAATGGCGGTGCTGGCTAGAAGGGCCAAAAGGACTACTCCTGCACCTATTGTCTATTGTCTATTTGTATTAGGTTCATTGTTTTAGAGAATTTTGCACTGTTGTCTGTTTCCAGATATATTCGTCATCAGATTATATCCCATTTTACATCATAGACTGTTTTTTCAGTCCATTCTCTCCTATCAATTTCCCTGCTTCACAAACCTCCTCCCACCTACTCAACTCACCCAGCAATAGTGTCCTGAATTCCATGGTCCCTTGTGTGTTTATCCAGCTTCCCCATTACATTCAAGCTCTGTTGTTCCACTTCAACCACTCCTGTGGCTGTGAGTTCCACATTCTCTTCACTGAATTTCTTATGCGATCTATTAAAAATCACCTGGCATTTTATCTTTGATTTAAGGTCTTCCCATAAATAGAGATACTTTTCCACCTGCACCCAATCAAATCCATCACTAATCTTAAATTCCTCAATTTTATCATCCTGACACATATCCAGATAAAAACACAGCCTTCCTGTCAGTTTCATCTTCTCCATTATGGTCTAATTTTCAGAAACATTCCTTATAATTTACCCTGTGGTTCTGTATTGTGCGGGAGTGGGAGCTTTCAACACCTTGTAATGAATTGGATGAAAGTCAGGATGTGGAGATTAAGTCAAAGTCTAATCAGATTTGTGTTTTATTTATTTCAGGAGAAAGTTCTTCAGAAGAGAAGGTAGGACATGGTCTTTACTGACACCCTGTATGGAATTTATAAAATAGTTCCACATTGCAGCTTATAACCAGAAGTTTAATGTTTACAGGATTAAGGATGATGTCCAGGAATTGTCAGTGAACGATGAGGTCTTATCGGTTGCAAAACTTGATCACCCTTATTTGTTGAACAGAGCTCTGAGAAAAACACTTGATGCCATTAATCAAGGTAAAACTTGCAAAAATTCGTTTGAGTGACACACACGAAATGCTGGAGGAATGCAGCAGGCCAGGGAAAAGCATACAGTCGACCTTTCGGAGCAAGCCCCTACGCTACTCCAGATCTCTTTTCCTCTGGTCCTGTTGAAGGGTCTCGGCCCAAAATATTGACTGTACTCTTTTCCAGAGGCTGCTTGGCCTGAGTTTCTCCAGCATTTTGTGTGGGTTGCTTGGATTTCCAGCATCTGCAGATTTTCGCTTGTTAAAGATTTATTTGTCCTTGTTTATGAGATACAATTAAGTTATCATTTGAAGCAAAGATTTGCTGCAATAATGGGCTGAAGGGGAACTGAAATTTATAACGCATCAACCCCACCTACTGGGAGGCACAGTGTCATGTGGTCAGCTGGAGATGTGGGAGCCCTGAACACACCAGCACAGGGGCACAATCTTAACGATACACGAGAGAGTCAGATGAACCACTGCATCTTGATCCCATGCACACTGTACTAACGTGCCAAACCATGAGTTTGAATCCTACCACAGTAGCTGGGGAATTCGTACTGACTTCATGAAATTGTGGGGAATAAAACCGGGTATCAATATGATAACCGGGATTGTCAAAAAACTACGAGACCTTCGTGCACCGCTCACTCTGCCTGACTCATCTGTGACTGGAGACTCTGGTTGACTCAGCTCTGCCCCCTGCTGGACTCGCGAGTCTTAACCTCCAGGTTAAGCATTGTCAGACTGAACCCGGACACACCAAGCAGCATTGACCTTGGTCAAGATGTTATCTCAGAGAAGCCCACGCAGTATAATCGGCCTGGGAAAACTCGCTCACACATGCACAAGAAGGATTTGCAGATTGTAGTCAGAGAATCAGCAACGCACGTTGTTATTTCCCTCTGTAATCTGGAAACCATTTTCTTCAGACACAAAAAATTATTGATTTTAATAACTCAAACACATGTCACATATTGTTAGTACACACCAGACATATGAAGATACATTGTAACATACAAATACTTCAATGTGCACACTCACCTTCAAGGTGTACACACACCCAGTGAAATTTACCACATTCAGCACACACACGTGGAGAACCACAGTAACACATACCCAGAGTGGGACACACGGTCAAACTTAGCGTCACAAGTTCCATTTAAGAATGAACTCTGCCGTCCCTATACAGTCTGTCCATTCTGTGGCAGCGAACTGCTGTCGTTCGTGATGTCACATCAACAGTTCACAGACTCCAGAATACGATTCCTCAGGAGGATGAACTGGGAAGGGTTTTCGCAGATGTTCAACCCACAGCCCTCTTCATCTATCTAGAAAACCAAGATGTCTTCTTGAGCAAATCCCATTTGCATGTGTTTGTCCTACATCCCTCTGATCATTTCCTATCCGTGTAGCTGTCTAAATTAATTTAAAATATTTCAATTATACCTGTTTCTACAGCTTCTGCTGGCAGAAAATTCCATTTACCCACCTTGCTCTCTGTGAGAAAAATGCCCCAGAGATCCTATATAAATATTTCCCCTCTCACCTTAAATATAGGCCCTCTGGTTTTGTACTCCCATGTTCTGGGGAAAAAGACTCTCTCACCTTACCTTTGCCCTTTAAGATTTTATATAACTCAATAATGGGTCACCCCTCAACACCCTTCACTCCAAGGAAGTAGCCCCAACTTATCCAGTCTCTCCTTTTAACACAAGCCCTCTCATCCTGGTTACATCCTCCTGAAGCTTCGTGTCCAGTGTAATGACATCTGTCCCATAGTCCGGGAACCAGGAATGCACACAATGCTCAAAGCATGGTCTACGATTGATGCAAAGGCCTTGCTTAAGTTCATCTGGACAATGTTGAAAAGGGTGATGAAGACAGAACTGAATGCTTTATATTTGAATGTCCCATTGTACAGAATAAGGCAGGTGATGTTGCAGCATGGGTAGAGATTGGCAGGTATGAATTCTGTCTGAAAGAAGATCATGGTTGCAAGCTTAACACCCTGGTGTTACGACACACACCCATCCATGCCAGCTTCCAAGGTTTAGATGCTCTAACTCCCCGGAGTATGGATATCTGGCTCCTTTAAAGATTCAGGACAGTCCCACTAATTGCCAGGTTAAAAAGTCCATGATGGGAGTTATATCCAGGGCTCTAAATGCAGTTGCAGCCAGGATATGGGAAACAACTTACAACTGGCATGTAAAAAGGGCAATGTTATAATATTAATGGGGGACTTCAATGTGCAGGTAGATTAGGAAATTAGATTGCTGCTGCATCCCAAGAGAGGGAGTTTGTAGAATGTTTTTTTTCAGCAGCTTATCATCAGGAGAAAGGCAATTTGGACTGGGTGTTGTGTAATGAATCAGATTTCATTTGGGAGCTAAAGGTAAAGCAACCCAAAGGAAAGAGTGATCATAATATGGTAGACTTCACCTTGTAGGTTGAGAGGGAGAAGTATCAGCACTACTGTGGAGAATAAAGGGAATTACAGAGGCACGGTAGACAAAGTGGTATGGAATGGGACACTAGCAGGAATGAGAGCAATAAAGGCTGGAGTTTCTGGGGACAGTTCAGAAGGTGCAGGATGGATACATCCCAAAGATGAAGATGTATTCTAAAGGAATGATGAGGTAACTGTGGCGACATGGGAAGTCAAAGGCAGCATGAAAGGAAAAGAGAGGGCATACAATATAGCAAAAAATGGCAGGAAGATGGATGGGAAGGTTTCAATAATCAATAGATAGATAGATAGATACTTTATTCATCCCCATGGGGAAATTCAACTTTTTTCCAATGTCCCATACACTTGCTGTAGCAAAACTAATTACATACAATACTTAACTCAGTAAAAAATATGATATGCATCTAAATCACCGTCTCAAAAAGCATTAATAGCTTTTAAAAAGTTCTTAAGTCCTGGAGGTAGAATTGTAAAGCCTAATGGCATTGGGGAGTATTGACCTCTTCATCCTGTCTGAGGAGCATTGCATTGATAGTAACCTGTCACTGAAACTGCTTCTCTGTCTCTGGATGGTGCTATGTAGAGGATGTTCAGAGTTATCCATAATTGACCGTAGCCTACTCAGCGCCCTTCGCTCAGCTACTGATGTTAAACTCTCCAGTCCTTTGCCCACGACAGAGCCCGCCTTCCTTACCAGCTTATTAAGACGTGAGGCGTCCCTCTTCTTAATGCTTCCTCCCCAACATGCCACCACAAAGAAGAGGGCGCTCTCCACAACTGACCTATAGAACATCTTCAGCATCTCACTGCAGACATTGAATGACGCCAACCTTCTTAGGAAGTACATTCGACTCTGTGCCTTCCTGCACAAGGCATCTGTGTTGGCAGTCCAGTCAAGCTTCTCGTCTAACTGTACTCCCAGATACTTGTAGGTCTTAACCTGCTCCACACTTTCTCCATTAATGAATGGCAGAAGGAGGGAGAAGGTGAAATATGAAGAGAACCTAGCCAATAATAGTATGGAAGAGGATGCCAAAAGTATCAGAGAGGTGAGAGAGGATATCTAGATATCTAGATATCATATCTAGAAAATGATGCTGGAGAAATGGTAATGGGAGACAAAGAAATGGTGGAGGAACTTACTAAGTATTTTATGTCAGTCTTCAATGTGGAAGATACTAGCAGAGTCTCAGAAATGCGATATTTTCAGGGGCAGGAGTGAGTGTTGTTGCCATTACTGAGAAGGTGTTTGGGAAGGTGAAAGCTCTGAAGGTTAATAGATCACCTGGACCCAATGGGCTGCACTCCATTTGGTCCAGGCTCAGAAAGAGGTGGCTGAAGAGTTTGAGAAGGCATTGGAAATGACCTTTCAAGAATCTCTGGACTCTGGAATGGTTCTGGAGAACTGGAAAATTGCAAATGTTACTCCACTCTTTAAGAAGGGAGGGAGGCAGAAGAAAGGAAATTATATGTGAGTTAGTCTGATTTCAGTGAAATAGTTGGCAGGGCTGTGGCATGCTTGGAAATATATTGGAGTCCATTACTAAGGAAGTGTTGGGGTACATGGAGGCATCTGATAAAATAGGCCAATATTAGCATGGTTTCCTTTAAGGGGAAATCTGTTAGAATTCTTTAATGAAGTAACAGGCAATGTAGACAAAGAATAATTTTGGAAACTAATGCCTTTGTGGCCAGGTTAGTGGATAATATGAAGATAGGTGAAGGGGCAAGTGTTTAAGAAGCTGGGTGTCTGCAGAGAGACATAGATAGGTTAGGGGATTGGGCAAAGACGTGGCAGATGGAATATAGTGTCGGGAAGCTGTGCTTGCTTCGGTACAATGAATAATGGCATAGACTATTTTCTAAATGGGGAGAAAATTCAAAAGTCAGAGGTGCAAACAGTTCTTGTGAAGGATTCCCTAAAGGTTGCAGGTTGAGTCAGTGGGAAGGATGACAAATGCAATGTTAGCATTCATTTCAAAATGGACCAGAATGTAAGAGCAAGGGTGTAATGCTTTGGAATTCTGAAGCATTGGTCAGACCGCACTTGAGCAGTTTTGGACACATTATCTTTAAAAAAAAGATGTGCGGTCAGTGGAGAGGATCCAGAGGAGGTTCATGAGAATGATTCCGTGAATGAACAGGTTAACTTATGATGAGCATTTAACGATTCTGGGTTTATACTCGCCAGAGTTTGGAAAAATGAGGGAGGAGACTTTCTCACCTGTAGTTTAGGAGGCTGCCAGATGAAGCTGTAGAGGTGCACACAGTTACAAGGTTTTAATTTCCCTGAGACAATAAGATATATAAAAGCAGAAGAGGGCCATTCGACCTATTGAGTCTGCTCCACCGTTACATCACGACTGATCCATTTTTCCTCTCAGCCGCAATCTTCTGCCTTTTCCCTGCATCCCTTCATGCCCTGACCAATCAAGAACATAACAATTTCTGCCTTAAATATATATAAATATTTGGCCTCCACAGCTGCCTGTGGCAATAAATTACAGACATTCACTGTTCTCTGCCTAAAGAAATTCCTCCTCATCTTCATTCTAAAAGGACGCCCCTCTATTGTCAGGCTCTGGTCTGAGACTCGCCCACCATAGGAAACATCCTCTCCACATCCACTCTTTCACTATTTGATAAGTTTCAATTAGGTCACCCCTCATTCTTCTAAATGTCAGTGAACACATGTCCAGAGCCAGCTAACACTCTTCATATGACAAGCCCTTTATTCCTAGAATCATTTTTGTGAACCTCCTTTGAACATTCTCCAGTTTCAGTGCTTCCTTTCTTGTGGGCCCACAACTGCTCACAGCACTCCAAGTGAGGCTTCACCAGTGCTTTATAAACTTTCAAATTTACATCCTGCCTTTTATATTCTAGTCCTCTTGAAATGGCTGCTAACATTGCATTTGCCTTCCTCACCACAGAATCAACCTGCAAATTAACCTTTAGGGAATCTGCACAAGGACTCCCAAATCCCTTTGCACCTCAAATTTTTATATTTTCCTCTTCTTTTAGAGATTATTCAACCATTTCCTTTCTTCAACCACAGGGCATGACAATACTCTTACCAACAGTGTATTCCATCTGCCATTTCTTTCCACTTCTCCTGATCTCTGTCCTTCTGTAATCTCCGATTTCCTCAAAATTACCTGCCCCTCCACCTATATCATCTGAAATCTTTGCAACAAAACCATCAATTCCATCATTCAAATCATTGACATATTCTGCAAAAAGTATCAGTCCCAACCCAGACCCCTATGGAACACCACTTGTCACTGGCAGCTGATCAGAAAAGGCTTGCTTTATTCCCACTCTTTGCCTCCTGACAATCAACCATGGCTCTATCTATGCTATAATACCATGTAATACCATGGACTCATAGCTTGCTAAGCAGCCTCATGTGTGGCACCTTATCAAAGGCCTTCTGAAAATCCAAGTACACAACATTAACCAATTTTTCTTTGTCCTGTGTGTATTTGTTTAAACAATTCCAACAGATTTGTCAGGCAGTATTTTCCCTTGAGGAAACCATTCTGATGACAGCCTATTTTTATCATGTGCCTCCAAGTACCCTGAAACCATAGAACATAGAATAGTACAGCACAGTACAGGCCCTTAGGCCCACAATGTTGTACTGACCCTAAAATCCTGCCTCTCAAATAACCCCCACCTTAAATTCCTCCATATACCTGTCTAGTAGCCTCTTAAAATTCACTGGTGTATCTTCCTCCACCACTGACTCAAGCAGTGCATGCCACACACCAACCACTCCCTGAGCAAAAAACCTTCCTCTAATACCCCCCTTGAACTTCCCACCCCTTACCTTAAAGCCATGTCCTCTTGTATTGAGCAGTGGTGCCCTGGGAAAGAGGCGCTGACTGTCCACTCTATCAATTCCTCTTAATATCTTGTATACCTCTATCATGTCTCCACTCATCCTCCTTCTCTCCAAAGAGTAAAGCCCTAGCTCCCTTAATCTCTGATCATAATGCCTACTCTCTAAACCACGCAACATCCTGGTAAATCTCTGCTGTACCCTTTCAAATGCTTTCACATCCTTCCTATAGTGAGGCGACCAGAACTGGACACAGTACTCCAAGTGTGGCCTAAACATTGTTTCATAGAGCTGCATCATTACCTCGCGACTCTTAAACTCTGTCCCTCAACTTATGAAAGCTAACACTCCATAAGCTTTCTTAACTACCCTATCTACCTATGAGGCAACTTTCAGGGAACTGTGGACATGTACTCCCAGATCCCTTTGCTCCTCCACACTACCAAATATCCTGCCATTTACTTTGTACTCTGCCTTGGAGTTTGTCCTTCCAAAGTGTACTGCCTCACACTTCCCACCTCACTTCAACCACATCCTTAACAATCGACTCCAACTTTTTCCCAACCACTGAGGTCAGACTAACTGGCCTGTAGTTTCCTTTCTTCTGCCTTATTCCCTTTTTGTAGAGTGGAGTGACATTTGCAGTTTTCCAGTCTTCCAGAACCATTCCAGAATCTTGAAAGATCATTACTAATCTCCCCAGAAACTCTTCAGCCACTCTTTCAGAACTCTGGAGTGTATACCATCTGGTTCAGGTGACTTATCTACCTTTCTGTTTCCCAACCTTCTCTCTAGATATGCTAACTTCACACACTTAATGCTGCCTGACACCTGGAACTTCCATCATACTGCTGGTGTCTTCCACAGTGAAGACGAAGACTGATGCAAAATACTTCTTCGGTTCATCTGCCATTTCCTTGAACCCCATTACTACCTTTCTGGCATCATTTTCCAGCTGTCTGATAACCACTCTTGCCTCACCTTTGTGCTTTATGTATCTGAATAAATTTTTGATATCCTCTTTAATATTATTAGCTAGATTACTTTCTTATTCCATCTTTACCTTCTTAATTACTTTTTAGTTGCCTTCTGTTGGTATTTAAAAGCTTTCCAATCCTCCAACTTCCCACTAATTTTTGCTTCACTCTATGTTCCCACTTTGGCTTTTATGTTGGCTTTGACTTCTTTTGTTAGACATGGTCATGTCATCTTGCCTTTAGAATACTTCTTCCTCTTTGGGAGAAGTACCCACTGCCTTCTGAGTTGCTTCCAGAAATTCCAGCCACTGCTGCTCTGTGTCGTCTCTACCTGTGTTCTTTTCCAATCATTCCTATCCAACTCCTCTCATGCCACGCCACTGTAATTTTCTTTACTTCACTCCAACACTGATATATCTGACTTTAGCTTCTCTTCCTCAAAATTCACGTGGAACTCGTTCATATTATGATCACTTTCCCCTCAGGGTTTCTTTACCTTATGCTTTCTAATTGCTTCCGGTACATTACACAACACACAATCCTGAATAGCAGATCTCCAGTGGGCTCAACCACAAGTTGGTCCAGAAAGCCATATCGTGGACATCCTAGAAATGTCCTCTCTTGGGATCCAGCACCAACCTGATTTTCATAAATCATTTTATTGAAATCGCCCATGACTATTGTAATATTTCCATTTTGGCATGTATGTTCTATCTCTCGTTGTAACTTGTAGATGATATCCTTACTCCCATTTGCTGTCTGTATATAACTACCACCAAGGTCTTTCTACACTTGCATTTCCTTAGCTCTCTCCACAATGATTCAACACCTTCCATCCGTATGTAATGTCTTTTTAATGATTTAATTTAATTTTTTACAATCATGGCCAAGCCAGCCAATCTGCCTTCCTGCCTATCCTTTCGATACAATGTGTACCCATGGACATTCAGCTCCCCGCTATAATCTTCTTTCCGCCATGATACAGTGATGTTGTAGGCATCACTCTATCTGTATCTCGTGTCTCTGTAACTGTGCCACAAGTTCATCAAATGTGCGCATTCCATATACATTCGTTCAAATGTAACACCTTTCATCCTGTATTCATCTTTTCTGATTTTGTCTGCCTTCTGCATTGCAACTCATCCTGTTGACTACAATTTTGCCCTATCATTAGCCTTTCCTTGCTCGGAGTCTCACTGTACGTTGCCTCTGTTTGTAAACCAACTGCCACATCCTCAGCACTACCACTCCGGCTCCCATTCCCCTGCCAAATTAGTTTAAACACACCCAAGCACCTCTAGTGAACCTGCGCACAGGATACTGGACCGCCTCCAGTTCAGGTGTAACCCATTCCTTTTGTACAGGCCATATCTTCCCCAGAAGAGATCCAAATTATCCATAAATATGAACCCCTCCCCACTGCACCAGTTCCTCAGCCACACATTAACCTGTCAAGTTATCCTTTTTTTCACCCTCACTGGTACAAGCAGCAATCCAGAGATTACTATGATGGTGGCCCTGTTCTTCAGCTTTCTACCTAGTTCCCTAAAATCTCTCTTCAGGACCTCTCACCTTGTCTACCTACGACATTGGTGCCATTCTCACCCTTGAGACTACCATGGACATGATCTGACACATCCTTGATCCTGGCACCAGGAATGGTTGTCCATCCACTGTAGTTGGTAAAACATACGATCCAGGTGTCTCTATCACGCTCACAGAATGATATCTTTGTTCCTCCAACTAAGGAATCTCCAATCAGCATTTTGGCAGGTACCTGGATAAGAAAGGTGTAAAGGAATAATGGGCAAATGTGACAAGCTCATTAAAACAAGTTAGTTGGCACAAACGAGTTGGGCTGAAGAGCCTCTCTGTCCTCCTCATTAAATCATTCATATTCACTCACCCCTCCCCGTGTCAATGCAATTGTTGTTCACTCCTTGTGCACACCCATTGTTACTGGTTATCTACCCTCTTTCTTTCCACTTATGAAGAAAGCTCTTGATCAGAAACATCGACTATCCATCTCCTTCCACACATGCTGCTTGATCCGCCGAGTTCCTCCAGCATTTTCTGTGTGTTAATCAAGAAAGCTCCACTCTCTTTCCTGGAGAAACTCCCTTGGGAAGATACTGGTTGTCCATCTGCTGTAGTTGGGTAAAACCTCGGGAACTCCTGTCGGCTAACCGACTGTGACCAATGCTCAGCAGCCTCTTCCCTGGTCTTGGGTCCACGCTACCCGAATCTCTCACCCCCCATAAACCATTCCACCTTTCCCTGTGGACTCTCTAATTCTCTGCTTCTCTCCCAGACTCTATCACCCTGGATGTGGAAACGGCGAATCCGGAGCTCGAAGTGACTGATGATCGGAAGAGTGTGAGATTGACCGAGACCCGGAGGGATCTCCCTGACACTGGAGAGCGGTTCAGAGTCTGGGGTTGTGTGCTGGGATCAGAGGGATTCACATCGGGGAGACATTTCTGGGAAGTGGAGGTGGCGAAGAATCGGTTCTGGAGTCTGGGAGTTGCCGCTGAGTCTGTAGATAGATGGGGAGGTGTTGGGCTGAGACCGGAGACTGGATTCTGGATCATCGGCCGGATTGATGACATGATCAGTGTTCCCACCTCCCCTGAAATCCATCTCCCTGCTGGTCCCATCCCTGGGAGGGTGGGAGTTTATCTCAGTTACGAATCCGGGACAGTTTCATTTTACAACGCGAAGACCAAGTCCCATCTCCACACCTTCACTGGGAATAAATTCACAGAAAAACTTTATCCATTTTTCAGGACCTGGGATAAAAACCAGTGGCTGAGAATCTGCTCTGGTTCTGCTTCAGGTCTGTAAATGAGTTGGATCCTGGGACTGGAGTCAGGAGTAAGTCAATGTAAATATAATTGAGTGGAGAGTGAAATAAACATGATGCGAGAATTATCGATCCACTAATTTTAACTCGTTCACCGCATCAGTCAACTGAACAGAAACACTGCGGATTCAGCAGCAGCCGCGGGTGGCGGGTCCTGAGCTCCCCGAGTACTAAAGTCCACCATGACTGGTGAAGTGGGACAAGTGGTGGTGCTGCTGACTGGAAGAGGGAAGTCAAGGTGAATCTTGGGGAGACGAGACATGTTGTGGTGGTAACCGGTGAAGTGCCGGGAAACCCAGCGTGTCGGGCAGCATCTGTAGAGGGAAATGGAAAATTGATGGCTTGGTTAATTAAAAAGGGAAATTGACAGATGGGGCTGGAGGAGCGATGACTGAAAGTTTGAAAATTCGATGTTCATGAGTCTGGATTCCCACATGCTACATATTATTGCAGGCAGGTTTACTAGAGCTGTTGGGAGTGCTTTAAATTAATATGGCAGGGGGATGGGAACCGGGATGATAGAGCTGTGGACGAGCCAGCAGGTTTACAAGTAGATGAATGTAAGGAAGGACAAGCCAATGATTGGCTAACAATGCAGAGCAAAGAGTTAAATTGTACCATCGGCAAAATTCAAAATGGCCATAAGACCACAAAGGACATTCAGCCCATCGAGACTGCTCCAGCTTTTTATCATGGCTGATCCCGGATCACATGCAACCACATACACTTGCCTCTCACCATATCCCTTGATGCCCTGACTGATCAGGAATCAGCCCACTTCCGCTTTAAGTACACCCACAGACGGCCTCCACTGAAGTCTGTGGCAGAGCATTCCACAGATTCAACAATCTTTGCCTTAAAATTCCTCCTTATCTCTGTTCTAAAAGGTCACCCCCTCAATTTTGAGGCTGTGCCCTCTAGTTCTTGATACCCGCACAAGAAGTAACATCCACCTTATCTAGTCCTTTCAACATTTGGAAAGTTTGAATGAGATTCCCACACGTTCTTCTACATTCCAGTGAGTACAGGCCCAAAGCTGCCAATTGTTCCTCATATGTTAACCCTTTCATTCCCAGAATCATCCTTGTGAACCTCCTCCAGGCGCTCTCCAATGACAATACATCATTTCTGAGATAATGGGCCTAAAACTGTTGACAATACTCGCAAGTTCAACCTGACCAGTGTCTTATAAAGCTATGGAGGACTGCATAAAGAATTCAGGACTGAGGTGCTGTATTTAAATACATGTAGCATTCAGAATAAGGTGGACAAATTTGTGGCGCAATTAAGAGATTTATTGGTATGACATTGAGTTGAGGCTGGAAGAAGGCAACAGCTGGGAGCTTCACATCAAAGAATACACTTTGTATCGAAAGGACAGGCAGGAAGGCAGAGGCGGTGGTGTGGTTCTGTTGGCAAGAGATGGAACTTCATCTTTAGGAAGAGGTGACATAGGGTCAGAAAATGTTGAATAGAAACTGCAAGTGTGGGGAAAAAGATTACGAGAATCATATAAATCCAAATAGTAGCCAAAAAACGAGGCTGAGATTGAAATGGGAGTTGGAAAAGGCTTGTAATAAGGGCAATGTCACAATTGTAATGGGGGACTTCAATATGCAAGGGTTTTGAGAAAATCAGGTTGGTGTCGGAGTTGATAGGAGATTCCAAAGTCAGGGCAGCAGGAATGAGATACTGTGGGCGCAGTAGAGACATCTGTGTGATATGTTGCCTCCCTGATGCCAGAATCAGGGATGACTCAGATCGGGTCCATGGCATTCTCAAGGGCAACAGTGGACAGCCAGAAGTCTTGGTACATATTGACACCAATGACATAGATAGACAAGGTGAGGAGGTCCTGAAGAGAGATTTTTGGGAGCTAGGTAGAGAGCTGAAGAACAGGACCACCAGCATAGTAATCTCTGGAGGCAAAGAATAGGATAATTTGCAAGGTGACTGTATGGTGCAGAGGGCAGGGGATCAGATTTATAGATAATTAGGAGCTCTTCTGGACAAGGTACGAATTGCAGAAAAGGCCCAAGGGGTTCCAGTATTCTTGTGGGCAGGATAACAGAGTTGTTCAGGAGGTTTAAACTAATTTGGCAGGGAGATGGGAAATGGAATGAAAGTGCTGAGGATGAGGTTGTTGGTTTACAAACAAAATAATATGTACCAAGAGTCCAAACAAGAAGTGACTGATGAAAGGGCAAAATTGCAGTCAACAGAATGAGCAATGTAAAAGGCGGACAAAAAGATAAAAGGTGATTGCACAACTGAAGCTGCTATATTTGAATGTGCACTGTATATGGAACAAGCTAGATGATCTTGTAGCACAGTTACAGATTGGCATGTATGATGTTGTAGGCATCATTGAATCATGATTTGAATATTATAGCTCGGGGCTTAATGTTGAAGGTACACTTTGTATCCACAGGATAAGCAGGAAGGCAGACAGGGTGGCTTTGTTCTGTTGGTAAAAAATGAAAGCAAATCATTACAAAGGTGACATCGGGTTGGAAGGTGTTGAATCATTGTGGATAAAGCTAAGGAACTGGAACCCCTTGACAGGAGCTGTATACAGATCCCAAACAGTAGTAAGGATGTGGTCAACAAATTGCAATGGGCGATAGAAAATGCGTGCCAAAAAGGCAATGTTTCACTAGCCATGGGGATTTCCATGTGCAGGTAGATTGGGAAAATCAGGTTGGTGCTGGACCCCAAGAGAGGGAATGTCTAAAATGCCTACAAGATGACTTTTTGGAGCAGCTCATGGTTGAGCCTACTGGGGGGGTGGGGGTGGTGTTCAGCTATTCTGGATTGTGTATTGTAAAATAACCTGGAACTGATTAGAGCTTAAGGTAAAATACCTCTTGGGGGCCCATGATCATAATATTATCAAATTCACCCTAACATTTGAGAAAGAGTAGCTAAAGTCAGATGTATCTGACTTTAGAAAGAGTTTGATAGCGGTCTTAAAGATAGCAGAGTCAAGGGATATGGGGAGAAGGCAGGAACGGGGTACTGATTGTGGATGATCACATTGAATGGCGGTGCTGGCTCGAAGGACCGAGTGGCCTACTCCTGTACCTATTGTCTATTGAATCAGCTTTATAGTGGAGTAAATGGAATGACAGGGGCACGAGGGAGGAGTTGGCCAGAATTGATTGGAAAAGAATACTGGCAGGGTAACAGCAGACCAGCAATGATTAGAATTTCTGGAAGCAATTCAGAAGGCACAGGTTATATACATCCCAAGGAGGGAGGAGTATTTTAAAGACAAGGTGACACAACCACGGTTAACAAGTGATGTCAAAGCCAGCTTAAAAGCCAAAGAGAGAGCATATAATAGAGCAAAATTAATAGTTGGTAGTTCGAGGATTGGGAAGCTTTTAAAGACCAACAGAAGGCAACTTAAAAAGTCATTAAGAAGGTAAAGATGGAATAGAAAGTAAGCTATACAATAATATTAAAGAGAATACCAAAAGCTTCTTCTGATACATAAAGTGTAAAAGGGAGGTGAGAGTGGATATCGAACCACTGGAAAATGATACTGTTATAAAACTCTGGTTAGGCCACAACTGGAGTATTGTGCCCGGTTCTGGTCGGCCCACTATTGGAAGGATGTTGAGGCTTTGGAGAAGGTGCAGAAGAGGTTCACCAGCATGCTGACTGATTTAGAGGCAAGTGCTATCACAAGAGTCTGGGTTGTTTTCTCTGCAGCGTCAGAAGCTGAGTGGAGATCTGATAGAGGTTTATAAGATTATAAGGGGCATAGATAGAGTAGGTAGGAAGTATCAGTTTCTACTCTACTATCTATGAGAATCTATAAGATTATTTTATAAACCTCTATCCAATCTCCTCTCTGCTTCCGATGCTGCAGAGTATCGGTTTCCCAGGGTTGAAATGTCAAATACCAGAGGGTAAACATTGAAGTGGGAGGCGATAGGTTCAAGAGGGATGTGAGGGGTTTGTTTTTACTCAGAGCAGTGGAGGCCTGGAAAGTGCTCCCTTGTATGGTGGTGGAGACAAATACATCAGAGATTGTTAAGGGACATTTGAATACACACACGGAGGCATATGCACATGGTGTAGGTAGGAGGGATTAGTATTTGATTTGTTTTTTAGCTGGTTCGCACAACATTGTGGCTCGAATGGCCCATCCTGTCCTGTATACTTATATGTCTATATATCCGGTTAATACATGCGGGCATTTTCACTGTGTTTTGGTGAGACTGAAATTAGAGTTCATAGGTTAACGGTGAAGGGTCAAATATTTAATGGCAATCTGTAGGGGAATATCTTCACTCAGAGGATGGTCCGAGTGCAGAATGAGCTACCATTGGAAGTGGTCCAATTTCAATATTTAAGTGAAGTTTGGACAAGGAAATGCCAGAAGGATATGGAAAACTATGTTCCAGGTGCAGGTTGATGGGATTAGGTAGACTAACAGTCCGAAAGGACTAGCTGGACTGAAATTCCTGTTTCGGTGCTGTAGTAGTGTACGATGACCATTTCAACAAATTGTTGTCTTTTGTACATTGGTTGCTTCTTTATAATTTGTTTGTTTTTTTTGGAATTCCATTCTATTTGTTTAGTTTCCTGCAAACGCTGACAAGAAAATTAATTTCAGGGCAGTATATTTACTTTGACTTTGCTCCAGCTGAGAGTCCCATCATTTTATTTCTCCCCTTCCTGCAATCCCGGTTTCCAGCAGCAGGTGGAGCTGCAAAGATCCCCATCCTCTGGCTGGAAACGGCACTGCAATGAACGAACTTCCAAACATGATCAGCTGAAATGGCGGAGTCCTGAATTCAGGGCAGTAACAACGATGAACAACGGGTTTACGAAGCAACAGAATATCAGATTCATGATAAGACGGTAAAGTAGATGCCGATAAATTCAACAAAATCGACAGCTTCCTTATCCGTCTTCACTTTAAACACATGCAGTACTCAGACCTCACTAATTTCCAATGGACACACACACACACACACACACACACACACACACACACACACACACACACACACACACACACACACACACACACACACACACACACACACACACACACACACACACACACTCACTCTCTCTCTCTCTCTCCTTAAGGGGACCTTTCTTTCCCCAGTTCTACTTTTGCTCTGAATAGAATTCAAAAATTGTTTATGACTCACCTTTACGTTACAGATCAATGAGACAAGTTTGTTCTACACAGAAGTAGGTGCCGTAAGCATGTTGTCAGGGGAGGTGGTGGAAACAGATACAACAACAACACTTCAGTGACATTCAGACAGACACATGAACAGACAGGGAATGGAGGGTTGTGAACCATGTACAGGCAGATGGCATGAGATCGAATTAGCACAATGTTCAGCACAGACTTGTGGGCCGAATGGCCTGTTCCTGTGCTGTATTGTTCAATGTTCTATGTTCAGTTGTGGACGCAGCAGTCAACAACAACAACTGGTATTTAGGTACAGTCGTTGTGTAAATGCAGTAAAGTGTCCCGGGTGCTTACACAGACGTGTTTCTCACTGGATACAAAAACAATGAATACAACAAACTCTGCATACTGTTACAAACACTGGGGACAGTGGAGTAAATACAGTCAACACGGGGTACAGAGGATGCTCTACACAGAGTGCATTCGTTACCGCTCCCCTGTGTAATCCAACAGACTGAAGACCAAAAAATTAAAAGACCCAAAATCGATTTGTGTTTCAAGAAATTGAGAAACAGGAGCAGTTGTGGCCATTCTGCCCCTTGCTCCTGATCTACCCTTCACTCAGAACATGGCTGATCACTGACCTCAGTGCCAATTTCCTGCACCATCCCATCATCACTGTTCCCCTTAAATCCAGAAATCTTTTGCAGAGAATTACAACACACACTGGGTAAGAAAATAATTCCTCATCTCAGTCCTGCTGAGGAGACCTCTGATTGTGAGCCCTGATTGTGAGCCTCTGATTGTGAGCCCTGATTGTGTGACCCCTGGCTCCACACCCCATCATTCCTGCCTCTACCCTGTCAATACCCAGTGAGACTGTGTCTGTGCCAGTGAGACCACCTCTTATTCTTCTAATTACGAGACAGTCTCACTCGGTGTAATCTCCCTGAGGGCACTATGTGAAGGGTAAAACTTCAAAGTAAGAGGGTCAAAGTTGAACCAGGGTTTTTGGACACAATGAGTGGTATCTTCCTGGAATGGGCGGCCAGGATGGGGAGTGGTGGAAGCAGATATGATCGTGATGTTTAAGATGCATTTAAACAGGGACATGAACAGGCATGGACTGGAATGTTTGGGTCATTTTCAGGCAAATCTGATTACTGAGTCTGTGCCTCCCGGTTCCACACCCCATCCAGCAGAAACATCATTTCTGCCTCTACCCTGTGAGACTGTGTCTGTGCCAGTGAGACCACCTCTTATTATTCTAATTATGAGACAGTCTCAGTCAGTGTTACTGAGTCTGTGACCCCTGGTTCCACACCCCATCCAGGGGAAACATCATTCTTGCCTCTACCCTGTCAATACCCAGTGAGACTGTGTCTGTGTCAGTGAGATCACCTCTTGTTATTCTAATTATGAGACAGTCTCAGTCAGTGTTATTTCCCTGAGGACACCACGTGAAGTGTAAAACATTAAAGTAAGAGGGTCAAAGATAAACTGGGATGTTCAAGACTCGAGTGGCATCTTCCTGGAATGCACAACTGGGATGTGGAGTGATGGAGGCAGATACAATTGTAATGTTTAAGAGGCATTTAAACGGGCAGTATAGATCTACATTTAAATCAACTGGGAAAGTGGACAAGGAACAGCAGAAGGAAATCAACTCAGACAAGTGTGGGAATTTAATCCAGTGAATGTCAGGACCGTGGGGAGTGTTGAAGAACAGAGATACTGATGGAAGCAAGTACATATTTGCCGGGGTGAAGATATAGCTAGGCAAAGTGGTGAAGAAGGCATTTGATACCCTTGTCTTCATCAGTCAAGGTATTAAGTGCAACAGTTTTCATGACATGGTGCAATTGTACAAGAGATTGGTGCAAACACACTCGGAGTGTTGGACACAATTCTGGTTACCTGGTGGCAGCAAGGATGACAAGAAGCTGGAAATGGTGCAGAAATATTTCAGTCTGATGTTGTCAGAACTACTCCTTGAGTGATGAGGAGAACCCGGACGAGCCTGGACTGTTTTCCCTGAGGCTGAGGGCTGAGCTTATTGAGGTTTACAAAATGCACAGGTAAGGTGGATGGTTACAGTCCGTTTCTAAGGGTCACGGAGTCTAAACCCTGTGGACAGAGGTTTCAGGTGAGGGGAAAGTGTGGTGTGTTGTGGAATGAGCTGCCAGAGGAAATGGTGGAGGTCAAATTAAAATATTTGAAAGACAATAAATTACAACATCGATACGTGCTTGATAGGGAAGAGGGCAAATGGGACATGTTCATGACAACACCTTGGTTTGCAGAGACATGTTCTGCCACTCCCCATACTGTCTGTCTCTCTACATCTATTTAGGAAGAGCAGGACCTCACAGCACAACAGGTCTGGAAGTGTTCCTGCAGCAGTCTTAGTAATCCCAGTGTACCTGACACCTCTCAATGTCATGTTGCATCAAATTTCCCATCTCACTGAGAAAGTTGTTTGCCTGACAGTATTTCACCACAGGACAGAACATTATACAGTAGGTGCAGGAACATGCCCTTCGGCACAATATTTCTGTGCTGACCGTATATTTATATTTACCCATCTTTTCACCCTCCTGCTCCATGGAGTAAAGGGCAGAACAGGCGCAATGGCCACGCCTGCTCCTGTTTTTTTATTTTCTAAAACCTGTTTACCTTTGCGCCTTGTTCTCCCTTGGCCTATACAGCCTGTCCGATTGCACAGGGGAGCAGTGAGAGCACCAGAGATTCCAGCAGCAGGAGGGGGGTTTAGGAGGCAGCTGCAGACAAGAAGTTCCAATCCACGGCGGAGAAAGGCCGAGCACCCCTCGTAATTGAACCATCTCAGGGATTCTCCGCCAGTCTCTTCCACATCTGCCATCGGTAAGATTCAAGACCCTGGTCGGTGTTGTAGCTTTTGCCCGAGGTGCTACTCCCGATCTGCGCCCTCGCGCCTAACTTTCCTGATGAAGGGTCTCGGCCCGAAACATTGGCTACTCTTTTCTCACGGATGCTGCCTGACCTGCTGAGTTCTTCCAGCGTTGTGTACGTATTCATTGATCCACAGCATCTGCAGTTGTATTTTTGTGACTCGCCTGGACGCTCGCTCCCAGTTTTAAACTCCGCCCACTGACACTGGACGGGCTGCTCCGCCAATGAGAGCCCGCTTTCCCAAAAGTGCTCGCTGATTGGTTGTGAGTGTGTCCGAGAATGGCCTGCTGGCGCCTGGAGGTGTCAGTCTGAATCAGTTCTCAGAATCAAAGGAAGCTCCCTGAAGCTACGTTGTTCATCACCTATCGACGGGAACCCTGCGCTAACGTACCTGGTCACAGTTCTTACAGAACAACAACTACAAGAACATTAGGCATGGACAGCACGGAGAGTCTTGCACTGGATGGACCGAGGCGACAGTCCAGACCATATATGGCTGAATGCCTCATCACCAGATCTCACCAACAGTCACCAAGACCTTGCCTGGCTGGCGGTGAGAGGAGCCCTGCACACCGCACGCTGCCCCGAGATTGATGCAGTGGAGATGAGACGTTCACTCACCTCTTTGCGGACTGTGGGCTCGCGAAAGAGATGTGGAAGAAGATGCAAAGGCCTGTGCCACAGCAGCTGAGTGACACTGATCTTCGGGCAGTTCCCAGGACGCACAGGAACACGGACATCAAGTGCTGCCGTGAGATGACCAATTCGGAGAATGATGCCCGAAATATGATGGTCTGCCATCACATCGAGATGTCCATAGGGTTTCCCAACCTGGGGTCCACTACCCCTCAGTTAATGGTATCGGTCCATGCTATAAAAAAAGGATGGAAGCCCCTGTTGCAGAGGAGTGTAGCAGACTGGCACCTTCCAGGCTGCAGGAGTACGTGCTGAGCGACTCATTGAAGGGATAGGGTTCCCCTGCCACTGGACAGGGAGAGGCCGGGTTGGTTGGGGAGGTCTCTCAATTGTTGTAGTCTTGAACCATCCCAGGGGCCACACGAGCAGAAACGGTCCTAACGGTTTTAATGAATGTAAAAGTACTGCATTGACCATGAATGTATTGCATGGTTTATTATTGAGAATATTTTACTGTGAATAGTTTATTTTCGTGGGAAAAAAAGAATTCAAATTGTGGGCTGTGTCCAGAATGAGGGAGAGCGGACCTTTCATTGGAGCCAGGATGGACATAGGTGAAGTTAGGAAGATTCTTCATTTGAAGAGCTGTGGAGATAAAACTTCGCGGAAAAACTGAATGTTTTCCACCCTGTGACGTATAATATCCAGTCCTGTGCTTTTTCCTGCAGACACAGGTTGGTCATCACCACGGCACCAGTCTCCTCACAGCATGATATTCTCTCCACACTAATTTAGCAGTTGATTTAAATGTTTATTTAACCACCGTTTTACACACCAGTCTGACTTTCTTTAGACCTCAAAAAATTAAAATTGATCTGCTGGAGGAACTGAATAGATCGGGCAGCATCTGTGATGGGAAATGGATAATCTACATTTCGGGTTGAGGCAGGGCAAATGACGGATCTTGACCCGGAAATCTCTCCACAGGTGCTGCCTGACCTGCGCCGTTCCTTTAGTATCTTGTTTCTTACTCGAGATTTCAGCATCTGCAGCTTCTTGTGCGTCTCTTTTCAGAACTTGTCCCTTTCTTTCCAGCCTCAGATTGAACCAGGCTCTTCTCTCCGGCTTCACTAATGTTCCGCTTCTTCTTATGCCCATCACGCTTACTGTGGTACCGGCTGCCAACAGCGCTTGCAAAAATTCCCTGTTCAGGGCCGAAGGTTGATCCTGTGGCTTGTCTTTACACACCATGACTTTGGTTGTCTTGCAGGTGAAGGTCCTTCCTAACCAAGGGATGAGGTCTTTGGAGATTCAGTTCAAATCTTGACAGATAGACCTCAGTATGTGCGGTTGGGAGACTGTAGGTCTGACACGGTGGTCAGCAGCACAGGAGCGCCGCAGGGGACCGTGCTCTCTCTGGTCCTGTTCACCCTGTACACATCAGACTTCCAATATAACTCGGAGTCCTGCCATGTGCAGAAGTTCGCTGATGACACGGCCATAGTGGGGTGTGTCAGGAATGGACAGGAGGAGGAGTATAGGAAACTGATACAGGACTTTGTGATATGGTGCAACTCAAACTACCTGCGTCTCAATATCACCAAGACTAAGGAGATGGTGGTGGACTTTAGGAGATCTAGGCCTCATATGGAGCCAGTGATCATTAATGGAGAATGTGTGGAGCAGGTTAAGACCTACAAGTATCTGGGAGTACAGTTAGACGAGAAGCTAGACTGGACTGCCAACACAGATGCCTTGTGCAGGAAGGCACAGAGTCGACTGTACTTCCTTAGAAGGTTGGCGTCATTTAATGTCTGTAGTGAGATGCTGAAGATGTTCTATAGGTCAGTTGTGGAGAGCGCCCTCTTCTTTGTGGTGGCGTGTTGGGGACGCCTCACGTCTTAATAAGCTGGTAAGGAAGGCGGGCTCTGTCGTGGGCAAAGTACTGGAGAGTATAACATCGGTAGCAGAGCGAAGGGTGCTGAGTAGGCTATGGTCAATTATGGAAAACCCTGAACATCCTCTACATTGCACCATCCAGAGACAGAGAAGCAGTTTCAGCGACAGGTTGCTATCGATGCAATGCTCCTCAGACAGGATGAAGAAATCAATACTCCCCAATGCCATTCAGCTTTACAATTCAACCGCCAGGAGTAAGATATGTTAAAGTGCCGGGGTTCGGACTCAATGTACTTAAGTAAACTACTTAAGAACTTTTTTAAAGCTATTATTAATGCTTTTTGAGGGAGTGATTTAGATGCATATCATATTTTTTACTGAGTTAAGTATTGTATGTAATTAGTTTTGCTACAACAAGTGTATGGGACTTTGGAAAAAATGTTGAATTTCCCCATGGGGATGAATAAAGTATCTATCTATCTAAATATCTGTCACATCGGGGTTTTACGGGATGGGATTGCTGGCCCCATGCCCAACCCTCTTCCTTTCGCATCCGGGCTTGGGATCGACCGTGGCTGAGTTTTTTAGTTATGTTCCCACATGTTTAATGTGTTTCTGATCCCACCTTGTTGTAGAAATTGCAACAATTCCTTCCCACTGAGTACACGCAGTACCCTGAGACGGCAGCGCGTCCAGTGGACAATCGCGGTACTGCAGGGGTTCCACAGCTCGCCGAAAGTTAAGGAACCTGAATCAGGAAGTATCGGGAGTTAAGATGGTTTCGAGAGGCCAGATCGACAGTTTAACGGAGGAGGCAATTTGTCCCATCTGTCTGGATTCCTCCACCGATCCCGTTATCCTGGAGTGTGGACACAATTTCTGCCGCTCCTGTATGATGCAGTTTTGGGAAAGGGAGCAGAGAAACTCCTGCCCAGATCGCACCCTTAAAGTCAATCGGGCCTTAGCAAATCTGTCTGAGAAAGCTCGAAAACTAAACCTGAATCCGACAGGAAAGAAAAATAAACTTCGCTGCGAGAAACCTGAGGACGAACTGAGGCTGTTTTATGAAACCGACGAGAAACTGCTCTGTGTGATCTGCAGAGATGCACGGGAACACAGAGATCACCGCTTCCTGCCAATTAAAGAAGCTGTTGCAGTCGATAGGGTAAAAGAAAATCACCAGATGCTTTTTCATTGCATATTTATTTTCTAACCCGTGGTGTATATGACAATAAACTATCCCGAATCAGCACTGCATCTTTTTTGTCTAATTCCTTCACTCTCTGCTTCCCAGGACCGGGTTAAATCTGCGTTAGACTCTCTCACAGAAAAGAAATGCGAGCTCGAGGACATGGAGCGGCAACAGAAAGAGAAGATTTCCGGAGTTCGGGTGAGGCTTCTTCAGAATTTCTAATGTCGTTGTGTAGTTTTGTTCCCTTTAATGCAGAATTGCAGAGTGACGCAGCTCCAGTGACCTGCGTTAGATCCTGACCGCTGTCTGCGTGTTCTAGCTGAGACCACGATGGACCAACATTGCCTAGAAATCCTGACTGAATGTTTAATTCGCTACTGTAATTAACCCTGTGGAGTTGGGTGGTCTGTGAATCAGGTGAGAGTTAGTGGGTCAGTGAGGAAAACTCGGCTTCAGGGAAACGTGAGGGAATGGGATTGAAGATCTGAGAAAAAGCATAGAATCAATGGGCTGAATGGTCACCTTCCATGTTCTAAGTAAAGACTTTATGGCCATATATTAAACTGGCCTCTCCTCTCGTTTTTCAATAACAGTCACACAACGTTCAGTCCCCCATCACATCCCAGTCTGCTGATTGTCACCAAGAAAGAGCAACGCTTACTCAGAGATTTCAGGGAAGAAGAGGCGAGGATTCTAAATCCAATGGAGAAAAATCTTCGGGAGATTCAAGACAATTTCTGTGAATCCTACTTATAATATCCCCTGATATTATCCCCTGATATCCCCTGAGGTCTTTCAGTCCATTCTTTCCTATTAATTTCCCTCGTCCCATCTACTCACCACACCCAGCAACAGTGCTCCGAACTCCATGGACCCTCGTCTTCATGCAGCTTCCCCATTACATTCAATCTCTTCTGTTCCACTTCAGCCACTCCAGTGGCAGTGAGTTCCACATTCCCTTCACTACATTTCAAGCAGAGATACGTTCTCCACCCACACCCAATCAAATCCACCAATATTCATAAACTTCTCCATCTGATCCTCCCTGATTAAAATGCACAGCCTGTCCAGTCTTTCCCGTCAGTTCCATCCTCTCAGTTATGGTATAATCTTCATAAACATTCCTTGTACTTTCTCCCAGAGTTCTGTGTCCCTTGTTGGTATATCCCTTTCTTTGTGTGTGTCAAGGAAATGGCAATTTTCATCAACTGGTAATAAATTTGCTCAAGTTCCATCTGTAGGGATACAGTTAGTCAGCCAATTGAGATCTGTGTTTTGCTTATTTCAGGAGGAAGCTCATCAGAAGAGGAGGTAGGACATGGTCTTTACTGAAACTCTGTATGGATTTGTAAAATAGTTCAAATATCTCTGATGCTCAGTTTATAACCAGCTGTGTAATATTTACAGTGTTAGTGAAGATGACAAGTCCCTGTCAATGACACATGGCTCGCTACCTGTTGAAAATTTTAATCACCCCTTTTTGTTGAACACAACATTGAAAGAAATGTCTGATACAAGTAAGCAAGGTAAACATTTACAGTTTCCATTCTCTTTGTTTGTGAACAATTTTAAGTGATACTTACAAAGTTACTACCGGTAATCATTCCATCTATATTCTCTTCCATTGAACTGATCCCCGTGGTACACCACCGGTCACAGTGCTCCCGTCTGGACAACACCCTCTGGCTCCTACCCCCAGGCAATTTTGCATCCAATTAAATAGCTCTCCTGAATGCAGTGTGATCAGAACTTCTCTATGAGCCTTCTGCATGGAATCTTGTCAAAGGCCTGCTGAACTTTATGTAGGCAATATATATTGCACTATTCTCAATAGTCCTTTCTGTCAGCTCATCAAAGAACAACTCAATCAAATTCATGAGACTATTTCCCAGGGATAAAACAATGTTGACTATCCTGAGTCAGCCCATGCCTTTCCAAATGCTGGTAAATCTGTCTCTCATTATCCATTCCAGTAATTAACTGATGCTGGGCTCAGCGGCCTGGAGCTCCCTGGCTTGTCCTTCCAGTCCTTCTTAACTCAAGACACCACCTGAGCCACCCTCCAGTCTTCCAGCAGCTCACCTGGGGTGAAATGTCCAAGAACATATATCTGCCAGGGCCCCTGCAATTCCTTCTCTGGTCTTAATGTCATGGGTCCGGTTGGCCGTTCCCCTTTAACACTTCTTTCTCCATGATTATGCCCCAATTTCAATCATTTGATCTCCATTTGCTGCTAGTTTACCCAAATACCGTACACCTGGTTTTCATCAGAGACTGGGAAATAAATATGATGGCGACACTATCACAGGTTGCCAGTTTGTTGGTCTATTCTCATGTGATACTTCATTCCCTTGTCCAATTGGAACCATTAGTTCTAAGTTCCGCTCTAGTTTCTAAATAGTCCCTGTAAATCCCGTCTCCTTGTCAAGATTCCTCCGGTTTCCTGTTCTACGTTCAGGTCTACGCCAGCCTCCCCAACTCAATCGACGTGTCCTGCACTTGGGTCCTCCTAAGTCACCCCTTGCAACACTTAATGTACTCAGAGATACGCAGTCACTGTCCGGGGTTCATCTAACACTTCCAGCATCTTTGCTTTTGTACTGTGATAAGTTCCAAGATATTACTGTTCATTTTCCTTAACTCCTTAGCTTCCAAGACCCTCTTCCTGGGAAACACAGATGAGAAATATTCATTTGAAACCTCCCCCATTTCCTTTTATCGATGACCACATTGATCCTTAGGGTGACTTGTTCGGGTCAGGGTGTCATACATTCGGCAATGTCCATGCTGACTGTGCTGCCCAGTGAGCAGGTGCCGCCACGCCTGGTCAACAGCCCTATAAAATACTTCCGTCTAAGTACTTATCCACTGTAGATTCTTTTAAACATTGCTTATTTCTAGCAGCTCGTTCCAAACATGCACCACCCTTCATGTGAAGACATTCCTCATGTCACTTTTAAATCCATAAGGCCATAAGACATAGGAACAGAATTAGGCCATTCAGCCCATTGAATCTGCCCCGCCATCCCACTCAACCCCATACACCTGCCTTCTTGCCATAACATTTGATGCCCTGACCAATCAGGAAACTTTGCTTTAAATACACCCATAGTCTTGGCCTCCATAGCTGCCTGTGGCAGAGCAGTCCACTGATTCACTATTCTCTGGTTAAACAATTCCTCCTTACCTCTGTTTTGAAGGGTTACCCCTCAATTTTGAGGCTGTGCACTCTAGTTTTGGACACACCCACCATAGGATGTATCCTCTCCATCTCCACCTTATCTAGTCCTTTCAACATGATAATCCCTTCATTCCTTGTGTTCCTTTGGACAGGAACTGGCCGAAGTTGATTGGAAGGAAACACTATCAGGGATGATTCAAATTTCAAAGTTCAAATTAAATTCATTAAAGTACATATATGTTACCATATACAACCCTGAGATTCATTTCCTTGCAGGCATGCTCAATAAATCCAATAACCATAATAGACTCAATGAACAGGGTGTATGACCAGTGTGGAAAAGACAACAAACTGTGCAAATACTAGAAGAAAGGGAAAAAGAAATATTAATAATTAATAAGCAATAAATATCAAGAACTTGAGAAGGCTCCTGAAAGTGGGTTCATAGATTAAAGTTGGGTGAGGTTATCCCTTCTGGTTTAAGAGCCTGATGGTTGAGGAGTAATAATTGTTCCTGAACCCAGTGGTGTGGGCCCTATGGCTCATGTACTTTCTTCTTGATGGCAGCATTAAGCTGAGAGCATGACCTGGGTGGTGAGAGTGCCCGATGATAGCCACTGCTTTCCTGTAATGGCTAGAGTTGTGGGGAGAAATTCAGAAGGCACAAGATAGATACATCTCAAATAGGAAGAAGTATTCTAAAGGGAGGATGAAGCAGGGAGTCTGCAGAAGGCCTTAGACAGATTAGGAGAATAGGCAAAGAAGTGGCAGATGGAATATAGCTCAGGGAAGTGTACGGTCATGTACATTGGTAGAAGGAATAAAGGTACAGACTATTTTCTAAATGTGGAAGAAATCAAAAATCAGAGGTGCAAAGGGACTTGGGAATCCTTGTGCACAATTCTCTGAAGTTTAACTTACAGGTTGAGTCTGTGGTGAGGAAGGCAAAGCATAAATTTCCAGAGGACTAGTATATAAGAGTGAGGATGTGATAGAGAGACGTTATAAGGCATTGGTCAGACTACTTTTGGAGTATTGTGAGCAGTTGGATGGCAAAGTGGAACAAAGGAACAAAGGAGGTATAAGGCTTCCCTCTGCTATCCTGCGGTTCACCCTGCTTAGCCCCCACCTCCTCCCCCCACCAATCAGGGTCAAGTGAAGCATGGGAGTAGGTGGTGGATGGTCATATGAAAAGCTGGTGCATATACAAGCCCTGATTATGTGACCACTATCGCCAGGCAGACAATCTCTGAAGAGTATTGATAATTTTTGGGTCACCCATCTTGCACAAATATTGCCCAGAAGAAGGCACCGGTAAACTTCTGTAGAAACTTCTGTGGAAAAATTTGCCAAGGACAATCCTGGTCAACAATTGAAGAATCAGGTGGGATCTCATTGAAACCTATTTAATAGTGAAAAGCCGAGATAGAGTGGATGTGGAGAGGAAGATTCTTATAGTGGAGGTGTCCAAGATCAGAGGACACAGCAACAGAACAGAGGGGATTCCTTTTAGAATAGAGATGAAGACGAATTTCTTCAGCCAGATGGTGGTGAATCTGTGGAATTCATTGCCACAGATGTTTGTGGAGGCCAAGTCATTGAGTATATTTAAAGTGGGAGTTGATAGGTTTTGATTAGTCAGGTTGTCAAAGGTTATGGAAAGAAGGCAGGGGAGGGGTGTAGAGAGGGATAATAAATCTGCCAATGTGGAATGTCAGAAATGACTCAATGGGCCAAATGGCCTAATTCTGCTATGATGTCTTATAGCATAATGGTCGTCACCCTATTTCTGCCCCTCATGATCAGGTCACTCCTCAATCTCCAATGTTGTAGGGAGTAAAACCCTACTCTACTCAACCACTCCATGTAATTCAGGCCCCTGAGTCCAGGCAACATCATGATAATTTTTTTTTCTGTACTCTTTCTAGATTAATAACATATTTCCCATAACAAGGTGAACAAAACTGTGCACAGTAAGTGATGTTGTGGTAGATCTGAGTCTACTCCTCCCCGATCTGGGGCGACCAGCCTGCTATCCTTCACCCCTCCTCAGTCCACAGTCACCTCAGACTCATGTCTCATCACTTACTCCCCTTCTCCTCTCTACACTGGCAATCTCCACTCCCCACTCTATTATTGGAAATAATTAAGGTGGAGTTTGAGAAAATTTTGGAAGATCGAAGGATAGAAGTTTTCAGGGAACTGGCTTAGAAAGGGAATTGATGCCAGCATCGATCAGTCTCTGTCACATTGAATGAAGGGCCTGTTCCTGTGCTGTACTGTTCCATGTTCTCTGTTCCCTGTTCAGAAGAATGAGAGGAGATCTTAGGGAAACACAAGATTCTTTCAGGCCTCAAAAAGGAGGATATTTCCCCTGCATAACACACACAAAATGCTGGCGGAACTCAGCAGGTCAGGCAGCATCTATGGAGAGGAGTGAACAGTTGTCATTTCCAGCTGACACACTTCTTCAGTCTGCGGAATCGAAGGTCGGGGGGGTCACTGTCTCAGGATGGGTGAACCCTCAGAGGGTACCTTTAGAATTCTCTGCATCGGAGTCTGTGGAGGCTCAGTCATTCAGTCCATTTAATATCACAGAGTCATTGTCTAACAGCACAGAAACAGGCCCTTCGACCCATCACCTCTGTGCTGATTTATTTACTATTTATCCATCTGCACGTGCCACTGATCATCAAAAGGCAAGTCTCCTTTTGTGCCTTGCCTATTGAAATGCCCGTCCAAATGTCTCTGCGGCATAGTTGACTGGAGGCCTGTGAACTGCAGGTGTTGCTGCTGCATTTGTGGTTGTTTGACATTCATATTAATGATTTGGATGAGAATGTAGGTGACAAAGTCAGTTTCATGGATGACACTAAAATTCATAGCATAGTGGACAGTGAAGCGGTTTATCTAAGTTTACAATAAGCACTTGATCAACTGGGGCAGCGGGCCGAGGAATGGCAGGTGGAGTTTAATTCAGAGGAACGTGGGGTGTGGCATTTTATGCAGACAAACCAGGTCAGGAATTAAACAGCAATTGATGGGACTGTGGAGAGTGTTGTAGAACAGAGAGAGACAGGGTTCATTGGTCAGAATACTGAGTACAGGAGCTGGGACTTCCTGTTAGGTGTGTATAAGATGTTGGTCTGGCCACGTTTGGAGCACTGGTCTCCTTGCTATAGGAGGGATGACATTCAACCGGAGAGGGTGCAACGCTGATTTATGAGGATGTGACTGGGGCTGGAGGACATGGAATAGAAGCAGAGGTGGGATAGGCTTGGACTTTCTCCCTGTAGCTGAGGGGGCTGTCAGCGGAATCTGTAGGGATCTTGGCTGGTATGTAGATAAGAAAAGTATAAAGGAATAATGGGCAAATGGGATGAGCTCATTAAAGCAAGTTCGCTGGCATGAACATGTTGGGTTAAAGAACCTCCTGTTTAAATCCCTCTAGTGTTCACTCACCCCTACACACCAAATTCAGTTGTTGTTCCGCCCCTTCCCCACACCCGTTTCTACTGGCTATCACCAGTTTTTCTATTCTTGACTATGGAGAAGCCTCCATGGCCAAATCAGCCATGATCTTATTGAATGGCAGAGCAGGTTCGATGGGCTGGATGGTCAACTCCTGCTCCTATTTCTTATGTTCTTCAGAATCAGAATCAGGGTTATTATCACCAGCATGTAAACGTCGTGAAATTTGTTAACTTAGCAGCAGATTAATGCAATACATAACATAGAATAAAAATAATAAATAAATAAGTAATAAATAATATGTATATTGAATGGATTAAAATTATGCAAAAAACAGAAAATATATATATTAAGAAAAAGTGAGGTCGTGTTCACAGGTTCAATGTCCATTTAGGAATCGGATACCAGAGGGGAAGAAGCTGTTCCTGAATCGCTGAGTGTGTGCCTTCAGGCTTCTGTACCTCCTGCGTGATTGCAGCTGTGAGGAAGGGCATTAATAATGGACACTGCCTTTCTGAAACACCGCTCCTTAAAGATGTCCCAGGTACTTTGTAGGCTAGTACCCAAGATGGAGCCGACTAAATTTACAATCCTCTGCAGCTTCTTTCGGTCCTGTGCAGTAGCCCCTCCATACCAGACAATGACGCAGTCTGTCAGAGTGCTCTCCACGGTACAACTATAGAAGTTTTTGAGTGTGTTTGTTGACACACCAAATCTTTTCAAACTCCTAATAAATATAGTCACTGTCTTGCCTTCTTTATAACTGTATCGACATGTTGAGACCAGGATAGATCCTCAGAGATCTTGACACCCAGGAACCTGAAACTGCTCACTCTGTCAACTTCTGATCCTTCTATGAGGATTGGTATGTGTTCCTTGTTCTTATGACCTGAAATATCAACTGTTTATCTCACTTCACACAGAGCACTTGACCCGCTGATTTCCTCCAGCACTTTGTGTGATTTTCAGGAACACTTTACTCTGCATCCTGAGTCTCCCCCACCCCCCCAATCCCTGGGGACCCTCTAATTCTCTGCTTCTCTTCCCCACCCCCACCAGTCTCTGTCACCCTGGATGTGGAAACAGCGCATCCCGAGCTCGAGCTGTCTGAAGACCGGAAGAGTGTGAGATGGACCGGGACCTGGAGGGATCTCCCTGACACCGGGAAGAGGTTCACAGTCTGGGAATGTGTGCTGGGATCGGAGGGATTCACATCGGGGAGACATTACTGGGAGGTGGAGGTGGAGGGGAATCTGTACTGGTGTCTGGGAGTTGCCGCAGAGTCTGTGGAAAGGGAGAGTCATGTTGGACTGAGACCAAAGACTGGATTCTGGATCATCACAGGGGTAAATCACGTGATCAGTGTTCCCCCCTCCTCTGAATCCTGTCTTCCTGCTGGTCCCATCCCCGGGAGGATGGGAGTTTATCTCAGTTATGAGTCTGGGACAGTCTCATTTTACAATGCAGTGACCAAGTCCCATCTCCACACCTTCACTGGGAATAAATTCACAGAGAAACTTTATCCTTTCTTCTGGACATGGCATAAAAACCGGTGGCTGAGAATATGCTCTGGTCCTGCTCCAGGTCTGTAAATGGGTCAGGTCCTGGAACTGGCGTCAGGAATAAGCCAGTGTAAATATAAATGTGCGGAGAGTGAAATAAACATGATTTGAGAATTATCGATCCATTTGTTTTACATTGTTCACCGCATCCGTCAAAGGAACAGAAACACTGCGGATTCAGCAGCAGCCGTGGGCGGCGGGTCCTGAGCTCGCCGGGACCTAAAGTGCACTCACACTGAGACAGGTAACATGGTACAAGTGGTGGTGGGCTGACTGGGAGAGGGAAGTCAAGGTGAATCTTGGACAGGTGCGAAGTGGTGGTGGGCACAGGTGAGGTGCAGGAGAGTCTCAGCGGGTCAGGCAGCAACTAAAGCTGGAATTGAATAATTGACGTTTTGCCTCGATGCCCTTCAACTGGACTGAAAGTGTAGAGATGACCAGTGTAGAATAGTAGAGAGAAGGGTGGGGTAAGGGCTGGCAGGTGAGGGGGTGATAGACAGATGAGGTGAGAGGTAACAGTGACAAAGATGATGGAATCTGGTCAGAAAGGAAAGTGGAGCCTGGAATAAAGGGAGGGAGGTGGGGAGGAGCGTGTGGGTGAAGGACAGATGGAGAGGGTGGGGGTGGGAGAGAAGAAAGAGATAAGGTGACAGGGCTGGTGGATCAGGAGGAGGATAGAGGATTAAGAAGGAAATGTAGGGGAATTCAATATTCATGGCCCAGGGTGGAACATGAGGAACTGTTCTAATTTGTGAGACAAATCAAGCCGGGATCTGAGCGGATTCCCAGATGGTCAAAGAAGAGAAAATCTGCAGATGCTGGAAATCTGAGTACACATTCTCTCCTGCAATCAGAATGCTAACTGAGGCAGAAGTGTCACATTGCAACACATTTTCTCTGTTTTGCAAAATAATTTGTTTTAACGGTTGTTCTAAATTTATATTTAACTGCCGTTTAAAACCGCACTGCTTCCCCTTTTAAAGCTGTTCCTTTCTGTCGGGCTGCATGCTGCCAGGCCCTTCGTTCTCATCTCATTGATTTTCAGCCCTGTTTGTTATCTTCCTGATCCGTCCGTCACTTGAGATTAGTTGGAAGACACCAGGATGCCTTTCACCGAACACATGCAGCAACATAATCACAAACAAGAGAAAATCTGCCCGTGCTGGAAATCCGAGTAACACACACAAACTGCTGGAGGGGCTCAGCCAGCCAGGTAGCATCTACGGAAAAAAAGTACAGTTGATGTTTCAGGCTGAAACCCTCCGGCAGGACACATGGAATCAGTAATTTGGTTTTAGAACATAGAACATAGAATAGTACAGCACAGTACAGGACCTTCAGCCCACAATGTTGTGCCGACCCTTAAACCCTGCCTCCCACATAACCCCCCACCTTAAATTCCATCATATACCTGTCTTGGACACATTTTATCTGCAAGAAATGCAGGAAACACGCAGCAGGTCAGTCAGGTTCCATGGAGTGTCTGACACCAGAGATTCTGCAGCTGCTGGAAATCCTGACCAACACGCACAAAATGCTGAAGGAACTCAGCCGGTCAGGTAACATCCATGGAGGGGATAGGGTCCCCTGAAGCCACTGGAAACTGGAAAGGAAGGGGAAAGAGGCCAGAATTAGAAAGTGTAAAAGCGGGCAGGTGATAGGTGGGGGCAGGTGAAGGGGGATGGGGGTGGGTAGGGGAATGGGTGAGGGTGGGGAGGGGTGATTAAGTAAGGAGTTGGCAGGTGATAGGTGGGGCAGTTGAAGGGGATGGGGTAGGGGAAGAGGTGAGGGTGGGGAGGGGTGATTAAGTAAGGAGCTGCGAGGTGATAGGTGAAAGAGGTAAAGTGATGAAGAAGGATTCAGATGGGAGTGAACAGTGGACCATGGGAGAAAGGGAAGGAAGAGGGACACTAGGGGAAGTGATGATCAGATGAGAAGAAGCGCTGAGTGGGGAAACAGAATGGGGAATGCCCAAAGGGGATAGGGAGTGAGATATTAACCTGTTAGAAAAATTGATCTACTGGACCTGACGTTGGGTGATGAGCCTGCTCAGGTGACTGACTTTCAGTGGGTGACCAGTTAGGGAACAGTGACTACAACTCCTTAACTTTCAGGATAGCAACAGATAAGGATAGATATGGTTCCTGGGGGAGAATCTTAAATTGGATTTGGGCTGATTACGAGGGTATTAGGCAGGAACTAAGGAGAGTTAATTGGGAACACCTTTTTTCAGACATGTGGAGTGTGTTTAAAGATCAATTGCACAGAGCACAGGAAAAGTATATTCCTGTTGGGAAAAAGGACAGGGATGGAAAGATAAGAGAAACTTTGATGTCTAGAGAGGTGATGAATTTAGTCAAGAAGTGAATGGAAAAGTATGTAAAGCTTCAGAATTAGCGAAGTCAGGTGGGGCCATGAAAAGTCCTTGGCATTTAGATATAGATCATTTGCACATTCAAGCAGAGAAATGGCAGATGGGAGTTTAAGCCAGATAAGTGTGAGCTGCTTCACCTTGGTAGGGCAAATGCAAGGAGAGTGTATACTGTTAGGAGCAAGAATGTTAAGTGTTGCTGGGCAGAGAAATCTTGGGGTCCAAGTTCACAGCTCCATTACAGTGACTACACATGTTGATAGCATGGTTAAGAAGGCTTATGGAATGCTTGCTTTTATCAGGCTCTGCCGCTGGAAATGCTGGGAGCTGTTGGGAATCGCCCCTGTCCAATTGGAGGAATACATTTTCCCGTCCCCGTGGAAAATCTTGGAGACTTTTCCTATTTTAGACGATAAGTTGGAGCTTAGGGGACCCCCATGTGGCTGGGATGTGGGGATGTTTCAATATGAGAGGGGTGCTCTGTGTGGCTGTTTGTTGTGAGCCGTTCAGAGAAATCAGAGAAACCAGCCCCCATGCCCTGTGCTATTTGGAAGGAAGAGGCAGGGAAACGGACAGGATTCCATGAATGAGTGGCCTTTCTATGAATGTAAACTGCTTTCTGGTCAGCGATTAACGAGTGGTCATTCACACTGATGCCAACTACTGACTGGATCTACAGCAGTGATGTGCATCTCTCTGCAGTCCAAGCTTTCTCTTCACCCTGTCTCACACAGTTGCCATTTCTCCCCAGCGTTTAGCAGAAAAACACAGCAGATATGAAACAGAGCTCAAAAAGCAACAAAACAACATCAGCAAAACAAGCCCTGTTCCTCAAGTCACAGCAAAGACCGTCTCTGACCTCCAGCCTGCAGTGGAAGCAGAAATGCTCAAACGTTAAGCCCTGCATCTCTGTGCAAGTTTTCTTGCAGGGTGGTCTTCTGACCAATAAGACCATAAGACGATGAGACATAGGAGCAGAATTAGGCCATTCAGCCCATCAAGTCTTCTTTGCCATTTTATCCTGGCTGATCCCAGATCCCACTCAACTCCATACAATACATCTGCCTTTACCCCATATGCTTTGATGCCCTGACTTCCTACTCACTATTGCTACCTTTTATGCCCTTTCCTTGGCTTTTATGTAGTCCTTAACTACCCTTGTCAGCCACGGTTACCTACTCCTGTCACTTGACTACTTCTTCTGTGGGACGTATCTATCCTGCATCTTATGAACTATTCCCAGAAACTTCAGCCATCTCTGCTCTGCCGTCATCCCCACCGGTATCCTCCTCCAATCCACCTGACCAAGGCTCCTCTCTCATGCCTCTGCAATTCCCATTATTCCATTGCGATACTGATACATGTGAGTTATGCTTCTCCCTCTCAAATTGCAGAATGAATTCAACCATATGATGATCACTGCCTCCTCAGGGATCCTTTACAAGATCTGGTTATTACACAACACCCAAAGTAAGATAACCTTTCCCCGAGTAGGCTCAAGCACAAGCTGCTCTAAAAAGCCATCCCATAGGCATTCAACAAATTCCCTCTCTTGTGATCTGACACCAATGTGATTTTCCCAATCCCCTTGCATATTGCGTTTTTATCATGCCTTTTCCAGCAGTCAACCACACATTCAGTTTACTTTTTGGAGGCCTATATGTGATTCCTATAACAGTCTTTTTCTAACATTGCAATTTCTTAACTTAATAAAGATTGAACATCTCTGACTCTATGTCACCTCTTTCTTAAGATGTAATCCCATCTCTTACCAACAGAGCCACACCATTCTCTTTGCCTGTCCTTTTGATACACACTATATCCTTTGATATTAAGCTCCCAATTATAGCCTTCGTTTAGCCACAAGTCAGCAATGCCCACAATGTCATACTGACCACTCTCTAGTTGTGCAACATTCCCATTATTCCGAATGTTACGCCCATTTAAATACAAACCTTCAGTCATGCTTTCTTCACCCTTTTGAATTTTGCCACTGTGGTACAATTTAATTCTTTGCCTCTGTCTGCATTTATACCCAATCAGTGGCTTGTCCTTCCTTACATTCATGTCACACCCATCATCTGCTTGTAAACCTGCTGGTTCTCATCCCCCTGCCATATTAGTTTAAACCTGTGACCTCCTCTCTGGCAGGTCAATGAGCGAACAATATATATACAACTAAATAAAACTATATGTTACACATTTTATATTGTACATTATTTTAACTGATTCTATTTTTAGGAGTAAGTCTATTTTATCACCATAATACACATCACTCTGCATAGAGACACAATACCTATTGAAACAACCACAACAGGTTGAAACCACTGGTACTGTGAAATTTGTGGTTTTGCAAGAATAAAAAGCTATAAATTACAGTAAGATATATATATATATATATATATATATATATAAGTATACAGTACATATGTACATATATAATCAAATTTTGAAAATATGCAGTACTAGATGTTATAAAAATAAAAAGAAGTGAGCTAGTGTTCATGGGTTCATTGTCCATTTAGAAATCCGATGATGGAGGACAGAATCTGTTCCTCTGTCTTCAGGCTCCTGTACGTCCTACTTGATGGCACCCAGGGCATGTCCTGGGTGGTGGCGATTCTGAATATGGGCTGCTGCCTTTTTGAGCCATCACCCTCGGAAGGTGTCCTGTTGAAATATCGCCGTTGTGGTGCTGCCTTTGTAGTTGCATCATATGTTGGGCCCAGGGTGAATCTTCAGAGACGTTGACACTGAGAAACCTGAAACTGCTAACCCCTCGATGAGGACTGGTGTGCAGTCCCTCAATTTCCTCTTCCTGAAGTCCACAATGAATTCCCTGGTCTTACTGACCTTGAGTACGATGTTGTTAGGACACCACTCAACCAGCTCCTCTCGCTCAGTGCTGTACGGCCCCTTGTCGGCATTTGAAATTCTTTTCAACATAGTTGCTAACTATACAAAATCACCTCATAGTAGCCGCACCTTCTTTGTACTGTACCAAATGGGATCTAAAGCATGGGACTGTAAAGAAAAGCCAATTATCAAACGTGCAGAGGGGGAGGAGAGTGGTTCTGCCATTCATAAGAAAGAGTGTATTTACATACGTGAGCTTTTGGAATTTGTTACAGGAGCGCCCTCCTGTGGCAGTGTCGTAATTTACGTGTTTATTACCCAGCATGATAGACAGCGTCATTGCAGCTCTGGGAACATTGAGTGATCTGCAATGGATCCGTTATTATTTCTTGCTTGGTGACAGTCATTGGTCGGGAACAACCAAACTCCGTCTGCTTGAATAAATCAAACTCGATTCGAACACTTTCAATTCAACAATACACTTTAAAAGTTTAAAATCAGCTTTTTTTTCCTGTCACATGTACATCAGAACATATAGTGAAGTATGTCGCTTACGTCAACGATCAACACAGTCCGATGATATGCTGGGGCCCGTAAGCGTCACCATGCTTCTGGCGCCAACTTAATTCATGCCGGCAACTCACTAACCTTAACCATACGTTTGGGAGGTTGGAGCACGCTGTCACGGGAAGAATGTATAAACTACTTACAGACAATGGCAAATTGAACCCCGATCGCTAGTGCAGTGATAGTGATCCGCCCCACTTGGACAGTTTAGGCATTGGGCTAAATTAATTCCAAGCTTAATAAACTGTAGACCAATTTAAAGTCATTTATTTTACTTTTAGCTTCCAGCAGCTGCCGTTTCTTGTCTGTTTGAGATGGTCGTCAGGTTCTGGGTGACACACCTCCAGACACAACCCTCGTGCCCTACCTACAGCTCTGAACAATGCTTTCTCTATCACACCCCGCGTTTCTCTTGCCATTCCCCATTCTGATTCCCCTCGCCTGACCATCACCTCCGTCTGACAGACAGACAGACATACTTTTTTGATCCCGAGGGAAATTGGGTTTCGTTACAGCCGTACCAACCAAGAATAGTGAAGAAATATAACAATATAAAACCATAAATAAATAAATAATACGTTAATCATGCCAAGTGGAAATATGTCCAGGACCAGCCTATTGGCACAGGGTGTCTGACACTCCCAGAGAGGAGTTGTAAAGTTTGATGGCCACAGGCAGGAATGACTTCCTATGACGTTCAGTGTTACATCTCGGTGGAATGAGTCTCTGGCTGAATGTACTCCTGTGCCTAACCAGTACATTATGGAGTGGATGGGAGTCATTGACACCCCTCCTCCTTCCGTTTCTTCCATTGCCCACTCTCCTCTCCTATCAGATTCATTCTTATCCAGCCCTTTCCTTCTTCCACTTACCCTCTCTCAGCTTCTTAATCCATCCTCCCACCTTTTCCCTCACCTTGTCTCTCCTATCACATGTCATCTTGTATTTCCCCTTCTTCTCCCTGCCCCACACTTCTTTTTCTGGCTCCTGACCCCTTCCTTTTCAGTCCTGATGAACAGTCTCTGCCTGAATGTTACGTGCATCATTTAAAAAAATGTAGAAAATTAGGTAGCATTTATGGAGGGAAACATGAGCTGCTTATTCCCCTCCATAGATTCTGCCTGACCTGCTGAGCTGCTGGAGAGTTTCCATGTGTTGCTCAAGATTTCCAGCATCTTGTGCTCAGGAAACTTCAGGCCTGCCTGTGGCTGTTATCTCCCAGAGTTCAGGTCTGCCCCTGGCTGGTATCTCCCTGCCAATTGTCTGTAAGCACAATCTCGCCTGGTCTGATCTCATTACTTCCAAATTCAGATTCCCTGAAGCATCCTTCCAGAGGTCTAGAGGAGGTGGGTGGGGGGGGGGGGGGAAGTTTTGGCCAAACTGAACTCTTTCTTCTTCTGCACTCAACGCGTACAAGGATTCCACCTCTGTGGCAGAGAAAGACTTCCACAAATTAATTTACTTACTTCGTTCTCGTTATGTCACAGGCATTTAGGGCAGCAATGAACGTCCGCCATCTCTGATGGCGTTCAGGGCTTCCTTCATTGCACCAGAAGCTTCCTCACAGTTTTCACTGATGTTAGCCGTACAAGTCCCAGGAAGGTACTCAGGAATACCCGGGCTGCCAGATGTCGGATTCCGCATTGCTGTTTCTGTACAGTTTTGTTTGACCAGTCAGGTTTGTTAGCCTTGAGCTGAGCCCCCGAACCTGGAGGATAGTTGGAACATTCTTAGTGTTGCCTCTAACCTTTCACCTGGTTGTCATGGGTGACATGACCAAGAGCCAAAGCATAAACCCCAGCCTCCAGCCAGCATGGCTCTCCAGGTCTTTGAGGCACAGGACCCTCCAAACCGTGACAAGGTTGTGTGGTCCTCTTGGGGGTCCTGCATTTAATACTTCGCTTTATTTGTCAAGTGTACCTCAAAACAAAGCACTGAAATCGGTCTGAGGACTGTGCTGGGGACAGCCCTCAACTGTCATGGCATTTTCAATGCTAATGTGGTATTCCCTTACCTTACAAACCTAACCTGTATTTTTTGGAATGTGGGAGGAAATCAGATCAGCCGGTGGAAACCTATGTTGAGCTGGATAGGACGTACAAACTCCTTACTGTCCAAGTTGCATGCCATCTTGGACAATGACTCCCATCCACTCCATAATGTACTGGTTAGGCACAGGAGTACATTCAGGCAGAGACTCATTCCACCGAGATGTAACACTGAGCGTCATAGGAAGTCATTCCTGCCTGTGGCCATCAAACTTTACAACTCCTCCCTCGGAGTGTCAGACACCCTGAGCCAATAGGCTGGTCCTGGACTTATTTCCACTTGGCATAATTTACTTATTATTATTTAATTATTTATGGTTTTTTATTGCTATATTTCTATACTATTTCCCCCGGGATCAATAAAGTATGTCTGTCTGTCTGTCTTACAGCCAGCGGTGGGAATTGAACCCTGGTCGGTGATCACTGCCACAGTAAAGCAATTGCCCGAAGTGCTAGGCTACTGTGCTGCCTACATTGACCCTGACAGGCTAGATATTCCAGCCTGAGGACACAGCATCTCGGTGACCATCCTGTTCATCCCTCCCAGTGGAATCACTCCCCCCCACTGCGGCGAGTCTGGCCTGAGCCATTAGTTCCTCTGGGGACAAAGGGAACAAAGCTCGGCAGTACTCCAGATAAACGTGGGGGGGAGGGGTGTGGAATGAGGTGTGTGTTGGGGGGGGGGGGCGGTAAACAGACGAAATTTGAATAAATAAAAGAGAGATTTTATTTTATTTAGAGATCTTCTTTCGCCGCTCTTGTATTTAAACGATTTCTCTCAAAAGATAATTGGCAGGTCAGCTTTTTTGAATTACGCTCCCTAACTGTGGAATTCAGTACCTGAAACTACGAGGCGCAGAATCAATGGCTACTTTTAAACACCAGCTCGAAACCTATTGACCTATATTGCTTTCAACTAACATCTTTTTGCCTTTTATTTTATTTTCATATTTGTGATTTTATCCCACTGTAAAGTTCTTTGAACTACATCATCTGTGTGAAAAGTCCTCTATAAGTACAGTTATTTATTTATTCATTTATTTATTTATTTATTTATTTATTTATTTATTTATTTATTTATTTATTTATTTTTCCTGCAGAAAACGTAGTCTTGATACCTGGATGGGATCCTTCATGATGTCATTGCATCCTTCCTGCACCTTTCTGAATATGCAGGCAAAGGGAATTAGCAGATCGAGGTATCTTGGTCAGTATGGACTAGTTGGGCCGAAGGGCATGTTTCCCTACTTTTGCTCAAAAAAACTTCGATTCTTGAACAGTCAAGAATCCTTGCCGAATCCACCTTAATTTTCTATACGTACTCTGCCATCTCCCGCTGACGGGAACCAGAACCCTTGATTACATGATCCATCGCCGGGAGGGTGGGGGGTGAAGAGGGAGCACTCCACGGCCGCAGTTGGGCAGGTGGGGGGTGGGGGAGCACTGCCTCAGCCTGTAATGTGCAGGTGTGCGCTCCACAGCAATTAGTCGCGGGTTCACCTCGCCCTCCGTCCCTGTCAGTTTGAAGAGTGCAGGGAACGGCCGGCTGCCGATCCAACATCACTTAGCCCCACAGGACACACCACATGCCTCCCCCTAGGGGGGAGAGGGGAGGAGGAGGGGAAAGGGGGAGGAGGAGGGGGGAAAGGGAGAGGGGGATGGGAGTGGAGGGGGGAAGGGGAGAGGAGGTGGGGAGAAGGGGTGGAAGAGAGAATGGGGAGGGAAAGGGAGAAGGAGGGAGGAGAAGGGGAGGGGGAGGGGGAAGGGGGAGGGCAGAGGAAGGAGAGGGAAAGGGAGGGAGGGGAGATGGGGGAAGGGGGAGGATCACCACACACAGATTATTGTGTCACCACACTTAAGAAGGATGTGATATCAGTAGAAAGACTGCAGAAGAGATTCCCCAGGATATTAAGGGTTGTCATTGGAAGGAGAGATTATGTAGGCTGGATTTATTCTCGCAGGACCAGAGGAGGCTAAGGACTCAGTGAGGAGTAATCTTATAATTTGATTTATAAGGTTAAGCACAGATAGAATCTCCTCATAACTAGAGTTATAAATCAAAGTATTGAGTACAGGAGCTGGGATGTTATGTTGTAGAAGAGATTGGTGAGGCCTAATTTGGAGTATTGTGTGCAGTTCTGGTCATCTGCAGGGAAAACATCAACAAGATTGAAAGAATGCAGAGAAAATTTACAGAGACTTTGCTGGACTTGAGGACCTGAGTTAAAGGGAAAGATTGAATAGGTTAGGACTTCATTACCTGAGCAGGGCAGTGTAGAACTAGATCATGCAGGCTTAAAGAGAAGTTTAAAAAGAGTTGAGGTGTACGTTTTTCACATAGAGGGTTGTGGTTATCAGGAACAAGCAGCCAGACAAGGTGGTGAGGTTAGATACTATTGCAACCTTTGGACAGGAATTTGGGGAGCAAAGAAATAGAGGGATGCAGGGCTAATGAGGAGGAATTTCTTTAGCCAGAGTGTGGTGAATCTGTGGAATTCCTGTGTCAGACAGCTGTAGAATCCAACATTTAAAACAGATGCTTATTGCTTCTTGAGCAGTTAGGGCATCAAAAGTTTCAGGGGAGAAGGCAGAAGAGTGGGGTTGAGCTGGATAATATATCAGCCAAGAGAGACAGGATTCCCCGACACAAATCCATACTAGCTATCTCTGATCAGCTCCTACATTTCCAGTTATACACAAACTGTGTCTCTGAGGATTTCCTGCAGCAATATCACTACCTCTGGTGCAAAGCTCACCGGTCTGTGGGGACCTGACTTGTACGGCAATCAAAGAAACAAGCCATTCAGCCCAACTGGCCCATGATGTACAAGGTTTCCATCCGAGCAACTCTCATGAACTTTTAAATCTTTCCTATCCATGACCCTGTCTGATTGTCTATGCTTGCAGGAAGGAAGGACGATTTCCTCCAGTTTTCCAGCAGCTCAGCTGGCAAAGATACAAAATTTTCTTGTCAGGCCCCAGCTGTCTCCTCCCTTCCTTCTGAGAGCAGCCAAATTCAAAGCAAAATTTATTATCAAAATATGTATATGTTAGCATCTACTAAGAGATTTAATTTCATGCTGGCATTTACATGAAGAATAAGAAATATAATAGAATTTCTGAAAAATATGCAAAAATAATGGCTAACGAAGAGCAAATGTGCAAAAGATGACAAACTGTGCAAACACAAAAAATAAATAACACTGAGAATATGATTCGTGAAGAGTCTTTGAAAAGTGAGCCCATAAGACAGAGGGGCAGAATTAGGTCATTTGACCCATCAAGTCTGTTCTGTTGTTCCATCATGGCTGATTTATTATCCCTTACACCCCCATTCTCCTCCCTTCTTCCTGTAACTTTTATGCTCTGATTAATCAAGAACTTACCAATCTCCATTTTAAATGTACTCAATTACTTGGCATCCACAGTGATCTGTGGCAATGAATTCCACAGAATCACCAACCCCTGGCTAAAGAAATTCCTCCTCATCACTGTTCTAAAGGACACCCTTTTATTTTGAGGCTGTGCCCTCTGATCCTTTACTCCCCCACTGTAGGAAACATCCTTTCTATGCCACCCTATCTAGGCCTTTCAAGATTCAATTGGTTTCAATGAGATCACACCCCCCACCCCCAGAACTTCTAAACTCTGGCAAGTACAGGCCCAGAGCGATCAAATACCTTAACCCTTTTGTTCCTGAAATCACTCTCTTGAGCCTCATCTGGGCCCTCTCCAATGCCAGCAGACCTTTTAGATAAAGGGTCAAGGGCAAACTACTGCTCACAATACTCCAAGTGCAGTCTGACCAATACCTCACTATTACATCTTTACTTTTGTATTCCAGTCCTCTTGATATGTATGTGGCCATTACATTTGCCTCCCTTACCAATCACTCAACTGGCAAGTCAGACTTTAGGAAATCCTGCTCAAGGAGTTCCAAGTCCCTTTGCTCTTCTGATTTTTATATTTTATCGCTATTTAGAGAATAGTCTATGTATTTATTCCTTCCACCAAAGTGTATGACCATACACTTCTTGGCAGTGTATTTTATTTGCCACTTCTTTTCCCATTCTCCTAATTTGTCCAAGTCCTTCTGTAGCCTGCCTGCTTCCTCAATACTACCCACTCCTCCACCTATCTTTGTATCATCTGCAACTTGGCCACAAAGCAATCAACTTAGACCATATATATGACCACAAAATATAGGAGCAGAAGTTGGGCATTCGGTCCATTGAGTCTGCTCCGCCATTCAATCATGGATTGATCCAATTCTTCCAGTCATCCCCACTCCCCCGCATTCTCCCCTTATCCTTTGATGCCCTGGCTAATCAAGAACCTATCTGTCTCTGCCTTAAATACATCCAATAACTTGGGCTCCACAGCTGTTCATGGCAACAAAGTCCACATATTTACCACCCTCTAACTAAAGTAGTTTCTCCGCATCTCTGTTCTAAAAGGACGTCCTTCAATCTTGAAATCATGCTCTCTTGCCCTAGACTCCCCTACCAGGGGAAATAACTTTCCTATATCTAATCTGTTCTGGTCTTTTAACATTCAGAATGTTTCTATGAGGTCCCCCTCATTCTCCTGAACTCCAGGGAATACAGCCCAAGAGCTGCGAGACGTTCCTCATACGGTAACCATTTCATTCCTGGAATCATTCTCATGAATCTTCACTGAACCCTCCCCAATGTCAGTGTATCCTTTCTGAAATCAGGAGCCCAAAATGGCACACAATACTCCAAGTGTGGTCTGCCGCTTGCCAAACTGAGAGTTACATACTTAAAAAAGCTTTTAGTATCTTCTTTGATATTAGTCGCCAACTTCCTTTCATAATACATCTTTTGCTTCCTAATGACCTTCTTACTTTACTTCTGCATGTTTTTAAAAGCTTCCCAATCATCTATCTTTGGCTTCCTTGTATGCCCTCTCTTTTTCTTTTACTTTGGCTCTGACTTCACTTGTCAACCGCAGTAGTGTCATTCTTCCATTCGAAAACTTCTTCATCCAAATCACTGATATACAATGTAAAAAGGATCAGTCACAGCACAGACTCCTGTGGAATACTACTAGTCACTGGCAGCCAGTCAGAAAAGTCCTTCTGTGAGAGTTGTAGAATCAGTTCAGAATTGTGCTCAGTGAAGTTATCCACTCTGGTTCAGAAGCCTGATGATTGTAGAGTAGTAACTGTTCCTGAACCTGGTGGTGTGCAACATGAGGCTCCTGCCTGATGGTAGTAGCGAGAAGAGAGCATGGTATGGATGGTGGGGGTCCTTTGTGATGGATGCTGCTTTCTTATGACAGTGTTACTTGTAGATGTGCTGATTGGTGAGGAGAGCCTTGCCTCTGATAGGTTGGGCTGTGTCCACCACTTTCTGTACTCTATTCCATTCCTGGGCTTTTGTGTTTCCATACCAATGGAACTAACTAACACTCCTACCCAACTACCCAATTCTATTTCCTAAGATCACATCAAGTGCTATCCTGTCTCTAGAAGGACTCTCTATATATCGTTATTGGAGCAGGTCTGGAGAAGATTCACGAGAATTATTCCAGAACTGAAAGTGATAATGTATGTGGAGCATTTAATGTCACTCAGCCTGTACTTGCTGGAGTTCAGAAGAGTTGGGGGGTGGGGTGGGGGGGGGGATGCCATTGAAATCTATCTGATATTCTAAGGCTGAGTGGATGTAGAGAGTATGTTTCCTACTGTGAGGTAGTCCAGGACAAGAGGGCATAACCACAAAATAGAGAAATGTTCACAGATGAGGGGGACTTTCATTAGCCAGAGGCTGGTGAATCTGTAGGATTCATTACCACAGACAGATGCGGAGGACAAATCATTGAGTATATTTGAAGTGGAAGTTGATAGGTTCTGGAGTAGACAGGGCATCGAAGGTTATGAGGCAAAGGCAGGAGAATGGGGTGGATAGGCATCATAAATCAGCCATGATGGAATAGTGGAGCAGATGCAATGGGCTGAATTGCTTAATTCTGGTCTCATGTCTTATGGTCTTGTACCACCACAAGAAAACTATTTTATATATAAAACCTGTCCTGATAATCCCTTTAAACAAAGACATTCCTGGTCAATATTGGGATAACAAATTTAATTTAGAATATTTGAAGGCAATTATTGACACATATACAGTAAAATTCTTTGTTCTTGCATCAATAAATTACAATATTGTATCGAGTTTGTACAAATGAAAACCACCACACTCATACCATTCTGAGTGAAGAAGTTCACCTTAAATATTTCTCCTTTCACTCTTAACCTATGACCTCCGGTTCTAGTCTCATCCAACCTCAATGTTTTGCTGACCATCCCTGCTCCAGGACCACAGCCTCCATACCCTATCCATGTAACTATCTAAACATCTTAAACTTTGAAATTGAAACTGCATCTATCACTTACACTGGCAGCTCATTCCATACTCTCACCACTCTCCGAAGATGTTTCTCCTCATGTTCCACTTAAACATTTTGCATTCACAATTAACCCATTACCTCTATTTATACTCTTACCCAATGTCAGTGGAAAAAGGCTGCTTGGATTTACCCTGTTTCATAATTTTGTATACCTCTATCAAATTTCACCTTAAACTTAGACATTCTAAGTTCAGAGTTCAAAATGCGTTTATTATCAAAGATGTATACATGATACAACTTTGATATTTACCTCCTTATAGGCAGCTATGAAACAAAGAAACGCTAAAGAATCCATTGAAAAAAAGACCGTCAAAGACCCAATGTACAGAGAGAAGAAAACCAAACGATACAAACACTAACCACAATCAAACGGTGTCCTGAACTGAAGTCTGCAGAGAGAGCCCCATGTTTTAGCATAGTTCAGCGCTGAGCCGAGTAAATGCTGTGGAGCAGTGATCTGAACTGGCCATCCCTCGCCTCAGGCCCTGACACCCTGATCTTTTAAATCTGGCTCAGCACCGAAATCAATGTCCAAGCATCAGGTTCAATCACCGCCAAATGCTCTAGGGCCAGGACCCCAGTGCCTCGATTCAGCCCTGCTCTTAAGTCATCATCCAAGCATCGGGTTCGTTGGCTCAATCTGCTCTGCCTCAATTCGACCAGTGACTGGCTTTTCCAATTTGGCACAGAGTTCAAAGCAATCAAAACTTGGGCCTTCCTCACCTCTCCTCGATTCTACAACATTGGATTGCCTTTATGTCCAAAGGGAAGATACAGACTATTATCATTGGACAGAAAAGTGTGATAAACAAAGATGTTTTCCTTGTCTTGTTACACACCAGCCAGAAATCACTAAGATTCACCAGCACCATCTTAAACCGGAGGAATAAATGTCAGCACGCTCTTTCTCAGATGAGGGGTCCAGCTCTGCTCACAATACTCTGAGGGAGGGAAGCCTCGTCATTACACCCTTGTTTTTATATTCCAGTCCTCTCAAAATGAATATTAACATTATGTTTGCCTTCCTCGCCACCAACTGAAACTGCAAATTAACCTTCAGGGAATCCTGCACCAGTACTCTGAAGTCTCTTTTCACCTTGGATTTTTGAATTTTCTCCCCATTTAGAAAATAGTCTATACTTTTATTCCTTCTACCAAAGTGCATGACCATACGCTTCCTGACACTGTGTTCCATCTACTACTTTATACGTTGTCCTAATCTGTCTAATCCTCATGCAGCCTCTGAGTCCTGATCACTACCTGTCCCTTCACCTATCTTTGTACCATCCACAAAGCCATCAATTTCTTCATCCAAATCACTGACAAAACAACGCAAGAAGAAGCAGTCCCAACATTCCTGCAGATCACCACTAGTCACTGACAACTGATCAGAAAAGGTCTCCTTTACCTCTTTGCCTCCTGCCAATCAGCCAATGCTCTATACATACTAGCATCTTCCCTGTAATATCATGGCCTCTTACCTTGCTCATGTGTGGCACCTTGTTAAAAAGCCTTCTGAAAATCCAAGTACAAGACCTCCACCAATTCTGGTTTGTCGATCCTGCTTGTTATTTATTCAAAGAATTCCAACACATTTGTAAGGCAAGATTTCTCTTGAGGAAACTATGCTGAATATGGCCTATTTTATCATGTACCTCCAAATACTCCCAAAACCTCATCCTTAACAATCAACAACTTGTTCCCAACAACTGAGGTCAGCTTATAACTTATAATTCCCTTTCTTCAGCCTCCCACACTTCTTGTGGAGTTGAGCGACATTGCAATTTTGCAATCCTCCAGAACTATGCCACAATGTAGTGATTTTTTGAAAGATCATTACTAATACCTCCACCATCTCTTAAGATGCCTCTTTTAGAGCATTGGGGCTTAGTCTCTCTCTGGTCCAGGTGACTTATCTACTTTCAGACCTTTCAGCTTCTCCAGCACCTTCAATCTAGCAGTAGCAAATGTGCTCATTTCTACCCCCTGACACTCTTCAAGATACTACTAGTATCTTCCACAGTGAAGATGGATGGAAAATACTTATTTAATTCCTCTGCCATCTCCTTAACCTCATTACTACCTCTCCAGTATCATTTTCCAGTGGTCCAATGTCCACACCCAACTCTCTTGTACTCTGTGTATTTGATCAAACTTCTTGAATCCTCAAAAAAAAACACTTCTCGGGCTTCGAGCAGGTAGAGGTATCCATTATAACCAACATTTCAATGATAAACTCAGCCATCTTCTTCAGGTGTGATGCCTGGGGATGCCCAGTCTGGTGGTCTCCCTCCTGATTGATTAGTCCTCATCCAATCAGGTTTCTGCTTTCCCAACTTGCTTACAATTGAATTTCAGAGGAGTGTACAAACTCTTTACTGTCTGTGCATAATTGAACTCTGAACTGTTACGCTGTGAGCTGTAAAAGCATTGTGAAAGCCACTACACTAAAGGGAAATAAGGAACTCTTTAGATAGGCACATGGATGATGGAAAAATGGGGCACTATGTGGGAGGGAAGGGTTACGTGGATCTTAGAGTAGGAACATAGTGGGTCGAAGGGCCTGTGCCATGCTGTAATGTTCTAACACAGTAACTCTACATGTTGCACCGCTGTTCCCCTTGTTGTTTGCGGGTACCTTGGCCCAGATGTTAATACCTCTCTCCACATCTAAAACAACTAAACCCCTGAATATTGAGCTACCAGTCCTGCCCCTTGCCCTGAGTCATGCCCTGAGCTCATCTGCCTTTCCTACGATACTTATTACACTGAAGTATTTGCAGGTCAGGACACTAGTCACACCATGCTCAACTTTTTGGTTCCTGACTTTGTCTGCAGTCTTAACAACATCTGTCTGCTCAACCTCTCCACTAACTGTTCTGGGGTTCCCATCCCCCTACAAATCTAGTTCAAAACACAGATATGGTCAAGAAGCTCAGCCGTTCAGATTAAAGATCAAAATGGAGAAGGAATGTGATCAATGTGACTTTGAATGTAGAGTGATTGTTGCTATCAGGCAGAATGAACTGAGTGTCTGATCTGATCTGGTACTTTCAAGCACTACCATCTATAGAATTTATAGAGAATGGTACAAAGAGCAAACAAAAACATTCAGTGAGCGGCAGTTCAGCGAGTGAAATACCTTGTTAATGAGAGATCAGAGGAGACTTGACAGATTGGTTCCAGCTGACAAGAAGGCAACAGTAACTCAGGTAACTGTGTTACTGCATCAGTGCGCAGAAGAGTGTAACCCTCAGGTTCTGCCAGCTGCGTAAGTCAAGGGAAGACAATCTCTGGCTCTGCCAAACAGGTGAGATTGAGATGCGAGTCCACCCCGAAACACCCATTTGTGTGGATGCTGTGTGATTTTGATACCCTTTTATAAATCAGTACCATGAAATAACAGGCAGTACACCGCATACAATTTAACAATTTAGCTTTATTATTCTTAATTTGATGACAGGGTTAATGAAGAAATAAAAAAGAAAGGGGCCCATTTTAATGAAACAGTCTAACGTGCAAAAGTTGGGGGCTCACGGCTTCCCCCTTCGCTGACCCTCCTTCGATCTCCCCTGGCTTTGTTGGGTCATGGCTGTACTCCGGCATCTTCTCTCTTCAGCTCCCAGCGAACAAAAGATCCAGATCACCCTGGTGTCAGGTACATGGCGCCAAAATACCCTCCGCTCATTGGACGGCTCACATTCCAGAGCACCGTTATTTCTAACATCACCTAAACATTGCTTCTACAGAAAGACTATTACATTAGCAGTGAAACCTTTCTCGGGTGTTACAAGAACATCTCAGAACACATAACACTTCAAACCTTGAAGTGGATGGACTACAGCAGCAGAAGACTATTGACATACATTCAGAGACCACTTTATTAGTTACAGGTGGTACCTAGTGATAAAGTTCTTCAGATGCTCAAAAGATAGAGGGAATCAGTTTCCGGAGGATGTATAAGTAATATGGTTAAGGGACGGAATTCCAGGGCTTGAGATTTAACCAGATCCTGAGGGTAGGAACACCAGCGGTGGAGAGATGGAAGCCGTGTGAACAAAGACCCAGCACTGGAGGAGAGTAATTTCAAAATGGCTGAAATTCCAGTCTGGAAGTACAATCAATACCTGGGATCCACACTCGTATTCCCTGCTGTCAAACCATTCAGGATTCCTTGCTGAATTTTCAGAGTCTGAGGATCAATTTCAACTCAAGCACAGCCGTGGTAACGATTCACAGGCACATTGACTGAGGCAAGGGAAACTAGTCCAGGAGCCCGATGGCCGCAGGCCATAGCCATGGGGTGAGTTCAGTGCTGAGAAGAGTGACGATGGTTGTAACTCCTTACAGACAGTGGCAGGAATTCAACCCAGGTCAATGACACTGTAAAGCATTAACATTAACCACTATGCTACCATGCCCCTCGTACTAAAATCATTCTATGTTCTAAAATCAGCTCTTTGGGAGGATTCAGAGGGTGGTAGTGGAGGTTTGTTTTTCAGCCTGGTAGCCTGTGACCTGAGAAGCCTGTACCACAGGGATCAGTTCTGGGTCCTGTTGTATTATTGATCAGGATGAGAATAGCCCAATTAGTAAGCTTGCAGATGACACCAAATCAGCTACCCATTATCGATTAGTCTGAGAGTTGATACTGAATTTCAATGCCCAAGGGTCTTTCAGAAGCCTAGAAGTTGAAACTCAATGACAAAAACCTGGAGACTGGATCCTAGAGTGTGTGTATGTGTGTGCGGTGTGTGTGTGCGCACGCACGCGAACAAAATGTCATTTGTACTTTTTTCCCATAGATGCTACCTGGCCTGCAGAGTTCCTCAAGCATTTTGTATGTTGCTTGGATTTCCAGTATCTGCAAATTCTCTCTTGTTTATGATGCAAATGTTATGTTGATGCTGGAACGTGTGGTGATACGTGTAGGTTGCCCCCAGCACACCCTTAAGTTATGATGGTGTCACATTACAACATATGTTCTATGTGATACTAAATAAGATGTTTTTAACAGTTGGCTTAATTTATATTTTACTACCATTTAAAACTGGACTTCCTGAGTACAGGCAGAGACAAAAGACTGCAGCACTGGTACAGCACTGCATTGTTGAGATAAACTGGATTATGCTCAGGGAGTAATCTACGACCCAGGAAGATTATGTCACAATTGTCACTGACTTCATTAAAACCTGTGTGCATAAGCGTGTGCCTACAGAAACTTACTGGACATTCCCAAACCAAAAGCCATGGATGAACCAGAAGGTTCATAGTCTTGTGAGGGCCAGATTTGTGACATTTGGGTCAGCCAATCCAGGTCTGTATAAGAAAACCAGGTATGACTTGCAGAGGGCTATTTTAAGAACCAAGAAACAATTCCAGGAGAGGTTAAAGGAGAGATCAGATGCATATCAACTCTGGCAGGGTTTGTAGGCCATCACTTCCTACAAAGCAAAACTCAACATCATGAATGGTAGCGATGGTTCACTACAAAACAAGCTCAACACCATTGATGCATGCTTTGAAAGGGGAAAAGGGGAACCACAGCTATGAGGATCGCTTCAGTATCCCTGTGAACTCTGTCTCAGAGGCTGATGCCAGGTTGTCTTTCATAAGGGTAAAACCTCGTAAGGCAGCAGTACTTGGTGAGGTCTGGGGGTATTCAAAGACATTTTCAAACTCTCAGTGTTTGTTTCCACCTGCTTCAAAGGGCAACAATAAGACCAGTGCCCAAGAAGAGTAGTGTGAACTGCCTCAGCGACTGTCGTCCAGTAGCACTCACATATGCTGTGATGAAATGCCTTGAAAGGTTGGTCATGGCTAGAATCAACACCTGTCTCAGGAAGGATCTGGACTACTGCAAATTATCACCACAATAGGTCTACAACAGATGCATTCTCAATAGCTCTCCATGCAGCCTTGGATCACCTGGACAATGCAGATACTGTTGTGGTTTCTTGTGCCCCACAAACGACCAGGAGACGCAGAAGATACTTCAAGAAGGGTTAAACTTTAATTTTCAAATCAAAGCTGAGACAGACATTGAGCTAGTCGCTGATTGCCCACCGATCCTTGTACATAGCATTTGTTATAGCAATCTCATGGTTTAGTTGCATTAGCATATCCAATCGGTCTACAGTTGCGTATACAAGTAAATCCGCCACTATTGTTTCTACCCATTGACTTAATCCTGTTCTAATCTACATCTCTTAGCTACCTCTCATTAACACACCATTGTCTTCTACATTCTTAAGATCTCATTCTCCTACTAAATTGGATACATGCATAGCAAATAGCAAGTTCAAAGCTGACTACATAGTTTTGGTTACACAGCAAACAATGCAACTTTTATACTCCAATAATACCTACGTCAGAATGCTAATTATTGACTGTAGCTCAGCATTTAACACCATTATTCCTACAGTCCTGATTGAAATGCAACAGACTTGGGCCTCTGTACCTCCCTCTGCAACTGGATCCTCGACTTCCTAACTGGAAGACCACAATCGCTGTAGATTGGAAATAAAATCCTCATTTGCTGACAATTAACACTGGTGCTGCACAGGGATCTGTGCAGAGCCCATTGCTCTACTCTCTCTACACCCATGACTGTGTGGCTAGGCATATCTCAAATGCCATTTATAAATTTGCTGATGATACAACCATTGTTGGCAGAATTTCAAATTGTGACAAAAGGACCTAAAGGAGCAAGATATACCAGGAGCTATGATATTGTGGCCATTACAGAGACTTGGACGGTGCAGAGGCAGGAATGGCTACTTGAAGTGCTTTAGATATTTCAGAAAGGATAGGAAGGGAGGCAAAAAAGATGGGGGGCGTGTCACTGTTGATCAGAGATAATGTCACAGCTGCAGAAAAGGAGGAAGTCATGGAGGGATTGTCCACTGAGTCTCTGTGGATGGAAGTTAGGAATAGGAAGGGGCCAATAACTCTACTGGGTGTTTTTTTACAGACCACCCAATAGTAACAGGGACATCGAGGAGCATATAGGGAGACAGATTCTGGAAAGGTGTAATAATAACAGGGTTGTTGTGGTGGGAGATTTTAATTTCCCAAACATAGATTGGCATCTCTCTAGAGTGAGGGGTTTAGATTGTTTAGAGTTTGTTAGGTGTGTTCAGGAAGGTTTCTTGACACAATATGTAGACAAGGCTACAGGATGAGAGGCTGTTTTTGACGAAGTCCTGACGAAGGGTCTCGGCCCGAAACGTCGACAATGCTTCTCCTATAAATGCTGCCTGGCCTGCTGCATTCCACCAGCATTCTGTGTGTAAAGCTGTACTTGATCTGCTATTGGGAAATGAACCTGGTCAGATGTCAGGTCTCTCAGCGGGAGAGCATTTTTGAGGGAGTGACCACAATTCTATGTCCTTTACCATAGTATTGGAGAGGGATAGGAACAGACAAGTTAGGGAAAAGTTTAATTGGAGTAAGGGGAAATATGAGGCTATCTGGCAGGAACTTGGAAACATAGGTTGGAAACAGATGTTCTCAGGTAAATGTATGACAGAAATGTGGCAAATGTTCAGGGGATATTTGAATGGGGTTCAGAGTAGGTACATTCCAATGAGGCATGGAAAGGATGACCATAGTGTACAAAGGCTGTTGTAAATGTAATCAAGAGGAACTAGGTAATGATGGAATCTAGAAGATTATAAGGCTAATAGGAAGGAGCTTAAAAATGAAATTAGGAGAGCCAGAAGGAGCCATGAGAAGGCCTTGCCAGACAGGATTAAGGAAAACCCCAAGGCATTCTTACAAATATGTGAAGAGCAAGAGGATAAGATGTGAGAGAATAGGACCAATCAAGTGTGACAGTGAAAAAGTGTGTATGGATCCACAGGAAATAGTCAAGAGACTTAATGAATATTTTGCTTCAGTATTCACTATGAAAAAGGATCTTGGTAACTGTAGGGATGACTTTCAGTGGACTGAAAAGCTTGAGCATGTAGATATTAAGAAAGAAGATGTGCTGGAGCTTTTGGAAAGCATCAAGTTGGATAAGTCACCTGGACACCAAGCTACTGTGGGAGGTGAGGGAGGAGATTGCTGAGCCTCTGGCAATGATCTTTGCATCATCAATGAGGACAGGAGAGGTTCCGGAGGATTGGGGGGTCGTGAATGTTGTTCCCTTGTTCAAGAATGGAGTTGTTAAAATACATTAGGACGGATAAGTCCCCGGGACCTGACAGAATATTCTCCAGGCTGCTACACAAGGCAAGTGAAAAGATTGCTGAAACTCTGGCTAGGATCTTTATGTCCTCGTTGTCCATGGGAATGGTACCGGAGGATTGGGGGGAGGTGAATGTTGTCCCCTTGTTCAAAAAAAGTAGTAGGGATAGTCCAGGTAATTATAGACCAGTGAGCCTTACGTCTGTGGTGGGAAACCTATTGGAAAAGATTCTTAGAGATAGAATCTATGGGTATTTAGGGAATCATGGTCTGATCAGGGACAGTCAGCATGGCTTTGTGAAAGGCAGATCATGCCTAACAAGCCTGATAGAGTACTTTGAGGAGGTGACCAGGCATATAGATGAGGGTAGTGCAGTGGATGTGATTTACATGGATTTTAGTAAGGCATTTGACAAAGTTCCACATGGTAGGCTTATTCAGAAAGTCAGAATGCATGGGATCCAGGAAAGTTTGGCCAGGTGGATTCAGAATTGGCTTGCCTGCAGAAGGCAGAGTGTCGGGGTGGAGGGAGTACATTCAGATTGGAGGGTTGTGACTAGTGTTGTCCCACAAGGATCTGTTCTGGGACCTCTACTTTTTGTGATTTTTATTAACAACCTGGATCTGGGGTTAGAAGGGTGGGTTGGCAAGTTTGCAGATGACACAAAGGTTGGTGGTGTTGTAGATAGTGTAGAGGATTGTAAAAGATTACAGAGAGACATTGATAGGATGCAGAAGTGGGCTGAGTAGTGGCAGATGGAGTTCAACCCGGAGAAGTGTGAGGTGGTACACTTTGGAAGGACAAATTCCAAGGCAGAGTACAAAGTAAATGGCAGGATGCTTGGTAGTGTGGAGGAGCAGAGGGATCTGGGGATTCATATCCACAGATCCCTGAAAGTTGCCTCACAGGTAGATAGGGTAGTTAAGAAAGCTTATGGGGTGTTAGCTTTCATAAGTCAAGGGATAGAGTTTAAGAGACGCGATGTAATGATGCAGCTCTATAAAACTCTGGTTAGGCCACACTTGGAGTACTGTGTCCAGTTTTGGTCACCTCACTATAGGAAGGATGTGGAAGCATTGGAAAGGGTACAGAGGAGATTTACCAGGATGCTGCCTGGTTTAGAGAGTATGGATTATGATCAGAGATTAAGGGAGCTAGGGCTTTACTCTTTGGAGAGAAGGAGGATGAGAGGAGACATGATAGAGGTGTACAATATATTAAGAGGAATAGCCAGAGTGGACAGCCAGCGCCTCTTCCCCAGGGCACCACTGCTCAGTACAAGAGGACGTGGCTTTAAGGTAGGGGGTGGGAAGTTCAAGGGGGATATTAGAGAAAGGTTTTTCACTCAGAGAGTAGTTGGTGCGTGGAATGCACTGCCTGAGTCAGTGGTAGAGGCAGATACACTAGTGAAGTTTAAGAGACTACTAGACAGGTATATGGAGGAATTTAAGGTGGGAGTTATATGGGAGGCAGGGTTTGAAGGTCAGCACAACATTGTAGGCCGAAGGGCCTGTAATGTGCTGTACTATTCTATGTTCTATCTATGTAAGAAAGGGAGTAGAGACAGCCCAAGAAATTATAGACCTCTGAGTCTTACTTCAGTGGTTGGTAAATTGATGGAGAAGATCCTGAGAGGCAGGATTTATGAACATTTGGAGAGGTATGATATGATTAGGCGTATTCAGCATGGCTTTGTCAAGGGCAGGTTGTGCTTTACGAGCCTGATTGAATTTTCTGAGGATCTGACAGATGAAGTTGTAGATGTAGTATATATGTATTTTAGCAGAGGCATTTTATAAGGTACCCCATGCAAGGTTTATTGAGAAAGTAAGGAGGCATGGGATCCAAGGAGACACTACTTTGTGGATCTAGAACTGGCTTGCCCACAGAAGGCAATGAGTGGTTGAAAATGGGTTATATTCTGCATGGAGGCCGGTGACCAGTGGTGTGCCTCAGAGATCTGTTCTGGGACCCCTACATTTTGTGAATTTTATAAATGACTTGAATGAGGAAGTGGAGGGATGGGTTAGTAAATTTGCTGATGACACAAACGTTGGAGGTGTTGTGGATAGTGTGGAGAGCTGTCAGAGGTTACAATGGGACATTAATAGAATGTAAAACTGGGATGAGAAGTGGCAGATGGCGTTTAACCCAGATAATTGTGAGGTGTTTCATTTTGGTAGGTCAAATATAATGGCAGAATATAGCATTGATGGTAAGACTCTTGGCAGTGTGAAGGATCAGAGGGATCTTGGGATCCAAGTCCATAGGACACTCAAAGATGCTACACAGGTTGACTCTGTGGTTAAGAAAGCATACAGTGCATTGGCCTTCATCAACCATGGGACTGAGTTTAAGAGCCGAGAGGTAATGTTGCAGCTATATAGGACCATGTTCAGATCCCTCTTGGAGTATTGTGCTCCTCTCTGGTCACCTCACTACAGGAAGGACGTGGAAACCATTGAAAGGGTACAGAGATTTACAAGATGTCATAAGAGCCTTGGTCTTGGCAGAGCAGGAACACAGAGATGTGGAACACAGAGCCGGGACCCCTCCTTGGGAACAGGATTTGGGGCCGGGGCTCTACACAGAGTCAGGACCCATCATAGGGAGCAGGATGTAGGGCCAGGAATCATACACAGAAAACAGAAAGACAGTTCCCAACACAAGGTAGCAGCAAACAGCTGGATCTACCTAGCGAAGGTGTAGATACAGAGACAGTTCCAACACAAGGTAACAGCAAACAGCCAGACCTACCTAGCAAAGGCCTGGACACAGAGACAGTTCCAAACAACGATAGACAGTTCCTTATCTAGACACTGCAAGGCTCCAGTCTTGCTCCAGCGGTAGAACTTGACGGCAAAACAGGCAAAGCTTCAGAAGGAAGGGGAAGAGAAGGGAACAGTCCAGCCTCAGGGTAATGGCAAAAATAGCCTGGCTTACTTAACAGAGTCAAGGACAGAAAGGGACATATCCAACCATAGGGTAACGACAAAGGCAGCCTGACTTACCCTTCAGAGGTGGGGACGGGATACTGATGAGACAAACCAGCACCAGCACCCACACTCGAACCCAGAGACACTTATATTCCCAACCCCAAGACGAGCATCAGGTGCTTATGATTAAGCCCAACTGAAACAAGGGACGGCTGGAGGACCAAGAGTCTGGAGTCCACAGACCGGACCGTGAACTGGAACACGGACTACACAGACCGAACCATGACACAAGGATGTTGCCTGGATTGGGGAGCATGCCTTATGAGAATAGTTTGAGTGAACTCGGTCTTTTCTCCTTGGAACAACAAAGGATGAGAGACGACCTGATTGAGGTGTCCAGGACAATGAGAGGCATTGATCGTGTGCATACTCAGAGGCTTTTCCTCAGGGCTGAAATGGCTAGCACGAGAGGGTATAGTTTTAAGGTGCTTGGGATTAGATTCAGAGGAGATGTCAGGGGGAAGTTTTTTTGCACAGAATTTGGTGAGTGCGTGGCATAGGCAACCGGCGACGATGGTGGAGGTGGAAACGATCGGGTCTTTTAAGAGACTCCTGGATGGCTACATGGAGCTTAGAAAAATAGACAGCTATGAGTAAAACCTAGGTAGTTCTAAGGTAAGGACATGTTCAGCACAGCTTTGTGGGCCGAAGGGCCTGTATTGTGCTGTAGGTTTTCTATGTTTCTACGTTTCTAGTTAGTTGAGTGGTGTCGCAGCAACAAACTTGCATTCCATTTCAGTAAGATGTAAGAGCTGATTGTGGACTTTAGAAAGGGTAAGAAGGGGGAACACGAACCAAATCTGTTAAAGAAGTAGAGAGAATGTGCTATTTCAAGTTCCTGTGTGTCAAGATCTCCGAGGATCTACCCTGGTCCCAATATATTGATGCAGTTATAAAGAAGGCCAGACAGCGGTTATATTTCATTAGGAGTTTGAGGAGATTTGGTTTGTCAACTAAAACACGCGAGAACTTCTGCAGGTGTACCGTGGAGATCATGCTGATAGGCTGCATCACTGTCTGGTGTGGGGGTGGGCGGGCTACTGCATGGGATTGAAAGAAGGTACCGTCCACTTCACACTGTTACCGTCGCGAAAGAAGCACAGAAGCCTGAAGGCACTTGCTTAGTGATTCAGGAACTGCTTCTACCCTTCTGCCATCCGATTTTTAAATGGACATTGAACCCATCAGCACTACCTCGCTGTCGTTCATTTGATTTTGCAATTATAACTATTTAATAGACACACACGCATATTTATATAAGTTTTATCTATATTTACTTATCATGCATTTCACTGCATTGCTGCCGAAAAGTTAACACATTTCTCGACATATGGCGGTGATTTTAAATCGGATTCTGATTCCGACTGGGTCCCCTTTAAATGCCTGGTGCTTTCTGTCGGGCTGCAAACTTCTTTCTGAGTTAAGTAATTTTCAGCCCTGTTTGTTGTCTTCCTGATCGCTATATCACGGGATTAGATGGAAGAGTCCAGGATATCTTCTCACTGAAGAAAAGTAGCAACATAACGTTTATCCCTGAGATAGCAACGCGTCTATTGGTCAATCGCAGTACTGCAGGAGTTTCGGAGCTCCGCGAAACTGAAAGATTCCTGAACTAGGAAGTGCCGGGAGTTAACATGGCTTCGAAAGGCCAGGTCGAGAGTTGGAGCGAGGAGGCAATTTGTCCCATCTGCCTGGATTTCTTCACCGATCCGGTGTCACTGAAGTGTGGACACAACTTCTGCCGCTTCTGTATCACACGGTGTTGGGAAAGGGAGGAGAGAAACTCCTGCCCGGAATGTAGAGAGACGTTTGCAGCCCGTATACTCAGGCCAAGTCTGGCCTTAGCAAGACTGGCTGAAAAAGCTCGAAAACTAAACCTGAATCCGAAGGAAGAGGAAAGTAAACTTCACTGCGAGGAACATGGGGAAGAACTGAAGCTGTTTTGTGAAACGGACGAGAAGCTGATCTGTGTGATTTGTGCAGCTTCCCAGGAACACAGAGAGCACCGCTTCCTGACGATTAAAGAAGGCGTCGAAACTTACGAGGTAAAAATAGTCCACTTGCCATCGTCTGTTTATATTGTGTCATCTTTTTGTCTAATTCTCTCACTCCTTAATTCCCAGGGTTGGGTTAAATGCTTCTTAGACTCCCTCGCAAAAAAGAAATCAGACTTCGAGGAAATTGAGCAACAGCAGGAAGAGAAAATCTCCAGAGTTCGGGTGAGGTTCTTCTGAGAAGAATTTCCAATATTGTTACATAGTTTTTTCCCCCTTTTAATGACGGATAGCAGAGTATCACAGCTCCAGTGACCCTGGGTTCCATCCTGTCCTCTTGTGCTGTCTGCATGTTCTCCCTGTGACCACGATGGTTTCACAAACATTGCCAAGAGATGCTTGTTGAATGGATATTCCACTTCTGTAATTAACGCTGTGAAGGCGGGTGGTCTGTGAATCAAGTTGGAGTGAATGGGTCAGTGAGGAACTATCGGTTTCAGGGAAACGTGAGGAAATACGATTGAGGATCTGAGAATCAGCATAGAATTTAATGGGCTAAATGGTCACCTTCCAAGTCATAAGATTCAAGATTCAAGATTCAAAAAGTTTATTGTCATTCTAACCGTACAGCAGCTCGGCAGGGCAGAATGAGACAGCGTTTCCCAGGAACAGTGCAATCATAACATAACAAATGCAACACTAAATAATAAACATAACAATAAATAGTAAAGTACAACAGCCACATGTCAGTTAAAATCAAGTTATAAGTGTCCAGTGAAAGTTAAAAGTGTCCAAAGCAGAGTTAGGTAGAGCAGCTATTTAGCAGTCTGACTGCCTGTGGGAGGAAGCTGTTTAGTAGCCTTGTGGTTTTAGTTTTGATGCTTCTGTATCGTTTACCTGATGGCAGAAGAACAAACAGTTAATGGAGAGGGACTGAGGGGTCTTTAATGATGTACCGTGTCTTCTGGAGGCATCGACTCTGAACGATGTCTTGGACAGAAGGTAGGAAGACCCCAATAACCTTCTCTGCTCCCCTAACCACCCTCTGCAAGGCTTTTTTGTCAGCAGCACTGCAGCTGGAGTACCAGGTTGTGATGCAAAAGGTCAGCACACTCTCAACCACGCCTCTGTAGAATGTAGTTAAGATGTTAGTGGGGAGTGATGCTTGTTTAAGCTTCCTCAGAAAGTGCAATCTCTGCTTGGCTTGTTTCACAATCCCAGTGGTGTTGCTGGACCAGGTGAGATTGTCCGAGATCTGCACCCCAAGGAACTTGATGTTTTCCACTCTCTCCACTGTGGAGCCGCTGATACTGAAGGGTGTGTGCTCAGGCTGACACTGTCTGAAATCGACGATCATCTCCTTGGTTTTGGTGACATTAAGCATCAAGTTGTTGTCATTGCACCAGCTCTCTAGCTGTTTGACCTCCTCCCTGTACATTGTTTCATCATTTTTGCTGATAAGCCCCACCACTGTGGTATCATCAGCAAATTTAATGATCAGGTTCTCCTTGAATCTGGCTGCAGTGTAAACAGCAGTGGGCTGAACACACAGCCTTGTGGGGATCCAGTGCTCAGTGTGATGGAGTCAGAGATGTTCCTGCCAACACGGACTGACTGTGGTCTCTCTGTCATGAAATCCAGAATCCAGCGACACATGGCAGTGTTAAGGCCAAGCAGCGACAGTTTCTCCACTAGTCTCTGCGGGATGATGGTATTGAATGCTGAACTGAAATCAATGTACAGGATTCTGGCATAAGTGTCTTTGTTGTCCAAGTGAGAGAGAACTGTGTGCAGTGTGGTAGATATTGCGTCCTCCGTAGAGCTATTTGGATAATAAGCAAATTGTAGAGGATCCAGCGATGAGGGGAAGCTGGCTGTGATATGAGGCTTGACAAGCCGTTCAAAACATTTCATCACTATGGGGGTCAGGGCAACGGGACGGTAATCATTCAGACAGGCTACAACTGATTTCTTTGCTACAGTGATGATTGTGGAGGTTTTGAAGCATCTGGAGACAATGGCTTGACTAAGGGAGCTGTTGAAAATGTCTGTCAGGACATCTGCTAATACATCAGCACATTCCTTGAGCACACGTCCAGGAATGTTGTCGGGACCTCCCGCTTTTCATGGGTTAACCCTGGCAAGGGTCCTCCTCCGTGTTTGCTCTGAATCAATGATTGGAGCCGGCTGGTCAGATGGTAAGAAGGGACTGGCTCTCCCCCTTGCTGTAGTGTTTGATGCTTCGAAGTGTGCAAAGAAATTTGTTGAGCCTGTTAGGAAGAGAGGCGTCGCTGTCATCAGTTTTCTGCCTGATCTTGTAGTCTGTCAGAGCTTTAATTCCCTGCCACATCCGTCTGGTGTCACCTGTGTCACAGAAGTGTCCATGTATTTTGCCCACGTAGGCCCTTTTCACTTTCCTGATCCCTAGTGAAAGCGCACTCCTGTCCCCCGATCTGTAGGCTGTGTCACGGGCCTTCAGTAGTGAACGCACCTCTGTTGTCATCCATGGCTTTTTATAACCACGTGCGGTGAAGGTTTTCATCACAGTGACATCCTCCGTGCATTTTGCTATGTAGCTGATTACTGCCTCCACATACTCCTCAATGTCTGTATGGTCATCATAGGAGGCTGCTGTCTCGAATATTTCCCAGTCTGTGTGCTCCTTTTGGCCAGAACCTTATCTGCCTTTTATCTGCTCTCACACATTTAAGCAGTGGTTTATATGCTGGTGTTAACATGACAGATATGTGGTCAGAGTGGCCAAGATGGGGGTGGGGGGGGGGGGCTGCTTTGTATGCCTGTGGGGTGAACCAAGTCCTCTTGAACCAAGAGGGGTTCATAAAAACCAAGGTTTTTATGAACCAAGTCCAGTGTGTTGTCTCCCCTGGTTTTGAAATCTACATATTGCAGGAATTTGGGGAATACAGTCTTTAAGTTGGTATGGTTAAAGTCCCCAGCAATCACCACAAAGCTGTCAGGATGTGTAGTCAGTAGCTCACTGATGGCTTCACGTAGGCCTCCCAGTGCTTCGTTAGCATTAGCCTCAGCATTGGCACTGGGAGCTACGTAAACAGCTGCCACAAGCACGATGGTGAATTCCCTCGGCAGATAGAACGGCCGGCATTTCACAATGAGAAACTCAGCCAGTGGTGAGCAGTGTTTAGCAGCTACTGTAGCGTTCACACACCAGTCTTTGTTTATATAAATACACAGACCACCTCCTCTGCCCTTACCGGAGCTAGCTGCCTCTTTATCCGCACGAAACGATGTCATTCCCTCTAGCTGTATAGCCACGTCTGGTATGTTGTCGCGGAGCCAGTATTCCGTGAAAACATACACACAGCAGTCTTTAAATTCCTTGCGTGTTTCTCTCATCAGACGCAGCTCATCCAGCCTGTTGTCGATGGAGCAGACATTTGAGAGCAGGAGGGACGGTACCGCTGGCCTGGTGGGGTTAGCTTTTAGTCTAGCATGGATGCCGGCCCTCTGACCCCTCCTCTGTCTTCTCTCACAGCGCTTTCACTTCCTCCTCCCTCAGGAAGCAGCCGGCTTGGTAACGGATAGTAGTCCGTAGCGATGTAAACTGTCCATGTCACACCAGAACTCGTCAGTTTTTCCGACATAGTATGCCCTGATGTTAACGAGCATATTCCGACTGTATGTTATGCGTCTAGGACAAACAGAACAAACACTAGATACACTTTTCGCTCCCCGAGGGGCTGCTGCGTCCATGCGCGCCGCCATCTTGATGGAACAAAAGTGAGGGGATGGGATTGAAGAGAATGTTCTCAGAAGTGGCACAGACTTTAAGGGACCGAATTTCATAATGTGATAAGGAAATACAACACAGCAATATAGTGAATTAACCTTCAGCTTTCATTCGACAGGAACAGTCACACAGCCTTCAGTCTCACATCACATCCCAGTTTGCTGAACTGCACCAGATTCTCCTGAGAAAGAGCAACGCTTACTCAGAGATCTCAGGAGAGAAGAGGAGAGGATTCTAAATCCAATGGAGAAAAATCTTCGAGAGATTAAACGAATGTTAAATTCTATTCAGAATGAAATCTCAAAGTTACAGGAACAGGTGGTTCAAAAAGAGTGTAATATTTCTCATGGTGAGAAATTTCAGTCTGGATCTGTAAAAGTGCACATTCACATAATGATGTATTTTAACTCTGTGGTATTTACAAACACTGTAGTTTTAAACTGATTTTTGCTGTAGTTGTAAACTGATTGAAACCAGACAGATCTTCTGTCTGTTCAGAATAGTTGTTGTCTCCAAACTGGCCTCCCACAACATCTGTACAGTACATCACAGGACAGTCTGCAACCTTCTCGGGAATGAGTTACTCTGATCAGAACACTGAGCTGGGGATCGTTTCTGTGATTTCCACATATATATTATATGTATGTGACTGTAACTGGATGTTACTCTGAGTCTCAGTGGATATTATACGTGGGAATCACAGAAACGATCCCCAGCTCAGTGTTATCAGAGTAACTCATTCCCAAGAAGGTTGCAGACTATCCTGTGATGTACAGATGTTGTGGGAGGCCGGTTTGGGAGAATGACAATTCTGAACAGTCAGGATGTCCACATGGTGGAAATCAGTTTCCAGCTACAGTATATGCGATAAAATATATCAGTTGTGATGGTGCACTTTTACAGATCCAAACTGGAATCTCTCACCATGAGAGTGTGATATTTTCTTGTTGATCCATCCGTTCTTGTAACTTCGAGATTTCCTCTTGGATAGAATTTAAATTCTCTCGAATCTCTCAAAGATTTTTTTCCATTGGATTCAGAATCCTCTCCTCTTCTTCCCTGAGATCTCGGAGTGCACGCTGCTCTTTCTCAGTGAGAACCCGGCGCAGTTCAGCAAAATGGGATGTGATCTGGGACTGAAGGCTGTGTGACTGTTCCTGTCAATGAAAGGAGAGGCCAGTTTACTATTTGAGGCTATTTTTTGTATTTCTTTCTGACATGGAAGGTAACTATTCAGCCCATTAAAGTCTATGCTGGTTCTCAGAACAATTCCCTCCATCACATTCCCCCACGGCTCCTTGAAACATATACTCCGTCTCTGACCCCCTAACTCTGACCTGATTCTCAGACCACCCAACTTCACAAGGTTAATTACAGTTGCCAATTTACCGCTCAACTATGCAATGTCGGATAAAAGAAGGTACTGGTTACGGGGAGAACATGCAAACTCCACACTGACAGCTCCAGGGGTCAGGATCGATCCCAGGTTACTGGAGCTGCGATATTTTGCTATTCTGCATTGAAGGGAACAAAACTACACAGCGACTTTGTAGATTCTGCTCAGGAGCCTCACTCTAACTCCAGAAATCTTCTCTTTCTGTTGTGCTCCATTTCCTCGAAGTCTGATTTCTTTTTAGTGAGAGAGTCTAAGGAAGATTTAACCCGACCCTGGGAATCAGAGTGAAGATATTAGACCAAAATATTCAACTAAGTAAACAGCTAATCAAAACCTGGTTAGTTTTACCTTGTAGATTTCAACGGCTTCGTTAACAGGCATGAAGTTGTGAGACTTGTTTTCCCGCGCATCTCTACAGATCAGGCAGATCAGTGTCTTGTCCGTCTCACAAAACAGCTTCAGTTCTTCCCCATGTTTCTCGCAGTTAAGTTTACTTTTCTCCTTTTTCGGATTCAGGTTTGGTTTTCGAGCTTTCTCAGACAGATTTGCTAAGGCCCGATTGACCTTGAGGGTGCGGTCTGCAATCTCCTCTCTACATTCCGGGCAGGAGATTCTCTCCCCCCTTTCCCAACACCGTGTGATGCAGGAGCGGCAGAAGTTGTGTCCACACTCCAGTATAACCGGATCGGTGAAGAAATCCAGGCAGATGGGACAAATTGCCTCCTCGGTCCAACTCCCGACCTGTTCTTTCGAAGCCATGTTAACTCCCGGTACTTCCTGGTTCAGGATCCTTTCACCTTCGGGGAGCTGCTGAACGCCTGCGCTACCGCGCATGTCCACTAGGGGCGCTGCAGTCTTGAGAATGAATGTTCCTTTTTAGTGATCAGGAATCGTGTTCATTTCCACAGCAGCGATCAGAAACACTTTAAACAAGTCTAACATATAGAAAGGCGCAGAGAAGAGCTTGGTTCAGTCTACGGCAGAACTGAAGTCGCACGTCCTGAAAAGAGAGACACAAGGTACATGAATCTGGTACATGAATGCAAGAATCTGGACGGAAAATAGAATGGCTGGAGGAACTCAGCCAGTCAGACAGCATTTGTGGAGAAAAGTAGACAGGAGATATTCTGGATTGAGACAGTCCAGATGAAGGTTCTCGAAATGAAATGTCGATTGTCCATTTCTCTCCACAGATGCTGCCTCACCCTCGATGTTCCTCCAAATGCTCCTTTCGTTTAGCTCGAGGACTGAAGATCGTCAAATTGAAGTGTTAGAACTGTGGTTAATGTAAATTTGTAGCAACTATTAAATCAGTTAATGGTATGAAACACGGGATGTGGAGGGAATCTGCTGTGAGGAGACTGATGCTGTGCCGATGACAAAGATGTGTCTGCAGGAATCACCACAGGACTGGACATTATACATCACAGTGTGGAAAACATTCAACTCCTGATTTCCATTTCCCTTCTTGACTTCACCACATACAGCCCGGCTCCAAAGATCTGGTCTCACTTGTTCTGAACAGGGTCCACATGTGGAAATGATTTCCCCGCCTGTCTTCTGAACCCCGTCAGCCCCAGAGAGCAGGGGCACTGGGCTGGAATCTCCACTCACAAACACAGGAGATTCTACAGATGCTGGAATTCCAGAGCAACACACACAATATCCTGGAGGAACTCAGCCGGTCAGGCAGCATATGGAGAGGAATAAACTGCGTTCAAGGGTCTCGGTCTGAAACGAGGACTGTTATCCTCTCCACAGCTGCTGCCTGACCCCCTGAGTTCCTCCAGTATTTTGAGTGTGTTGCTCTGCAATCTCCACGTCGCTGAGTCTGACAGTCTTCATCAGGCAGCGTCCACAACAGCAGCTCGAGGGACAGAGGGACTGGGGGTTGGATTGTGGGTGTGGGGACCAGTCTCCCACTTAAATACGGTTCAGATGGAACAGCACAGAAAGAACCTGCCAGACAGCAGTGGTGAGTTTCGGGAACTCGACAGTTTATTCAGCCCCTGTTACAGTGAACATCGGGGAACACTTCGAGTGTGATCTCAAAGATAGTCCGTTGAGTCAGTGATCTTACGGGTTCCTGTTATACAATGGTGACATGTGGATTACACAAAAAATGATCAGAAACCTGCATTTCTCTGTAGTATTTGACCTTTGATTATTTCTATGTGGTCTCTCTCGATCTGACTGGCCGCCATTTCCCAATGCTCTCTGTAATTCATTGTCTTCATTTCTGACCCTGTTTTCCTGCCGTGACTCTCCTTATCTGATGATAAACTCTCCTGCCGTGGTCTGCAATCCAACCTCCACCTGTTTACCTTTGATCCAGTGAGCTTCACCTTGCTGACTGAACACGTCCACAGTCTAATCACTGACCTGACTGTCATATCATCACCTCTCAGTCACCTTCTCCCTTGGTCTAACCACTATAATTTCCCAAATGGTAAGGCAGCTAGTTTGAATATTTAGCAATTTCCCCAATTCTCATGATTCCCAGAGATTCCTTCCTCAGACATCACTGCCTGTCACTGTGTGGTGTGATTGTCACTTGCCACCTATCAGCCCAGGCCTGGATATTGTCCAGGTCTTTCTGCATCTGTGTTGTGGGCTGCTTCATTACCTGAGGGGTGGCAGATGGTGCTGAACATTGTGTCGTCATCAGTGACCATCCCGACCTCTGACCTTACGATGGACAGAAGGTCGTTGAGGAAGCGGCTGAGGGTGTTTGGGCCGTGGACTCTGTCCTGAGGAGTTCCTGCAGAGATGTCCTGTGGCTGAGATGATCGGCTCCAAACACCACAACCATCTTCTTTGTGCCGGGGATGACACACAGATTCCCACTGACTCCCCCATTATTCCTTCACTTGCACTATTTATTTTATAATTCATAGTGATGTTATGTCTCTGCACTGCACTGCTGCTCAAAGCAACACATTTCACATCATATATAACAGAGATAATTAACCCGATTCTGATTCTGTTTCCGCAGATTAGTCAGGCCCAGTGACCTGTCTGATCCGACCTCTTCATATCATGTGTGTAAACCCTCCCAACATCCCATAATCTCTCCATTCATCCATCAGATCACCTCCCCCCACACACACAACTGTAAACACAACTCCTTCCCTCCACAACAGTGAGATCTTACAGAAGACAGGACTCTCAAGCCAGGCCAGGGCTCCTGCAGATTACAATATTTCATCGTCCCTCTGTAAACAAGAGACATTTGACCTGCCGGCCTCAGTGCTGATGTTCCTGTTTCCGGTGATCTCGGTGTCATTGAGTCATTCAGCACGGAAACTGCTGCTGGAAGATCATCAGCTCAGTGAGAGATGCTCTTTGGTCGGCCCGAAACCTGTTGGTCTCCCAGCACAGCCAGATGTCCGTCAGGGAATGCTGCCGACATTGAAAAGCTCCGTCACCTCTGAGACAACCTAGTGGCAATGGTTTAAACAATGTGAACATGACCGACTGGATTGACCAAATGGCACTCAGAATGTAAAATATTTTTCACGCAGTGTTCAGTATTTTGTACATATTTTTATTATGAATGAAAGGCACGTTTGAAATGCAAAATGCAGCTCAGATACAGGCCGAATCTCATCAACCATTATCCACTCTCTTACACTAATATCACACTGCAGATCACAGATTGGTCTCATTGGTCACCTCAGTCCTGGAGTGGAAATGAGTCATCCTCAACTCCGGGAGACACTGGAGAAGGTGCATTTCCCTGTGTGAGGAAAGAGTTAATTGTGATTCCTCCTTGGCACATGCCAAAATAAAATGGAAGTTCAAAGACAAAATGGTGTCAGGTTGAGATGTGGTAATGGTCTGTTTTCCCTCTGATTCACCAATGTCTTGTCCCTATTTTGGATGCACATCATGAAGATGAAATACCGATGAAGAATGTTTTCCTCCTTACATCCCCATTGTTACCTTCTTCCGAAATTCTGTGTCTGGGCTGCAGGTCACTATAGATAAGAGGGTTTAGCTGGAACCACCAAGCTACAGAAAAATACTGGGGCGATGATTATGTTATGTTTGATGGAATCTTAAATGGTATAAAAAGGGGCATTTTCTTTGTACAATGGGTGAGTTTTGTCTGAGGCTAGATCACCACCAGTGTTAGTGCTGAGATTTAGAGAAGATAGGGACGAGGGGAGAGGGACTAGGTATGGGAAGCTGTGAGAAAAATTGTTGGATCTGTGACGCCCTTCTGACATTGCAGAGATCAGCTCAGTGGATGATAAGAATCATTTTGATTTTGCACTGAAACTACTGTAGAGTTTTTGATTGTTCTATCTGTATTGCATTTTTGCTGTCAGTAACTCCAGTTGAACTCTGTCTTTTTGTGTGTTTCCCCCTAACTGTCAGTCTGTGGTTTTGTATTGCCATGTGCTCCTGTCCACACTCCTGCTCTACGCCTGCCTCTGTATCACTGAATACTCTGTCTCTCACCTGTTTCTCATTATTGCCTGTGTTGCTGCCACGTGTGTCTCGTTGAAAAGAAAAGAAAAGCTTACAAAAGGTTCCGAGGGCTAGGTAATGTTAGAGATCTAGAAGATTATAAGGTTAGCAGGAAGGACCTTAAAAAGGAAATTAGGAGAGACAGAAGGGGCCATAAGAAGGCCTTGGAGGGCAGAATTAAGGAAAACCCCAAGGCATTCTACAAGTATGTGAAGAGCAAGAGGATAAGATGTGAGAGAATAGGACCAATCAAGTGTGACAGTGGGGAAGTGTGTATTATGGAACCAAAGGAAATGGCAGAGGTACTTAATGAATATTTTACTTCAGTATTCAATCTGGAAAAGGATCTTGGTGATTGTAGTGATGAATTGAAGCAGACTTAAAAGCTTGAGCATGTAGATGTTAAGAAAGGGGACGTACTGGAGCTTTTGGAAAGCATCAAGTTGGATAAGTCGGCAGGACCAGATGAGATGTACCCCAGGCTACTGTGGGAGGCGAGGAAGGAGATTGCTGAGCCTCTGGCAATGATCTTTGAATCATCAATGCGGATGGAAGAGGTTCTGGATGAGTGAGGGGTTGCGGATGTTGTTCCTTTATTCAAGAAAGAGAGTAGAGATAGCCCAGGTAATTATTGACCAGTGAGTCTTCAGTGGTTGGTAAGTTAGATAGATAGATAGATAGATAGATAGATAGATAGATAGATAGATAGATAGATAGATACTTTATTCATCCCCATGGGGAAATTCAACTTTTTTTCCAATGTCCCATACACTTGTTGTAGCAAAACTAATTACATACAATACTTAACTCAGTAAAAAAATATGATATGCATCTAAATCACCATCTCAAAAAGCATTAATAATAGCTTTTAAAAAGTTCTTAAGTCCTGGCGGTAGAATTGTAAAGCCTAATGGCATTGGGGAGTATTGACCTCTTCATCCTGTCTGAGGAGCATTGCATCGATAGTAACCTGTCACTGAAACTGCTTCTCTGTCTCTGGATGGTGCTATGTAGAGGATGTTCAGAGTTATCCATAATTGACCGTAGCCTACTCAGCGCCCTTCGCTCAGCTACCGATGTTAAACTCTCCAGTACTTTGCCCACGACAGAGCCCGCCTTCCTTACCAGCTTATTAAGACGTGAGGCGTCCCTCTTCTTAATGCTTCCTCCCCAACACGCCACCACAAAGAAGAGGGCGCTCTCCACAACTGACCTATAGAACATCTTCAGCATCTCACTACAGACATTGAATGACGCCAACCTTCTTAGGAAGTACATTCGACTCTGTGCCTTCCTGCACAAGGCATCTGTGTTGGCAGTCCAGTCAAGTTTCTCGTCTAACTGTACTCCCAGATACTTGTAGGTCTTAACCTGCTCCACACATTCTCCATTAATGATCACTGGCTCCATATGAGGCCTAGATCTCCTAAAGTCCACCACCATCTCCTTGGTCTTGGTGATATTGAGACGCAGGTAGTTTGAGTTGCACCATATCACAAAGTCCTGTATCAGTTTCCTATACTCCTCCTCCTGTCCATTCCTGACACACCCCACTATGGCTCCACAACACTCCACAGTTGGTGGAGAAGATCCTGAGAGGCAGGATTTATGAACATTTGCAGAGGTATAATATGACCAGGAATAGTCAGCATTGCTTTGTCAAGGGCAGGCCGTGCATTATGAGCCTGACTGAATTTTTTTCAGGATGTGACTGAACACATTGATGAAAGTAGAGCAGTAGATTGAGTTTATATGTATTCCAGCAAGGCATTTGATAAGGTACCCCATCGAAGGCTTATTGAGAAAGTAACGAGGCATGGGATCCAAGAGGACATTGCTTTGTGGATCCAGAACTGGCTTGCCCACAGAAGGCAAAGGGTTGCTGTAGACGGGTCATATTCTGCATGGAGGTCGGTCACCAGTGGTGTGCCTCATGGATCTGTTCTGGGACCCTTACTCTTCGTGATTTTTATAAATGACCTGGAGAAGGAAGTGGAGGAATGGGTTAGTCAGTTTGCTGATGACACAAAGGTTGGAGGTGTTGTGGATAGAGTGGGGGGCTGTCAGAGATTACAGCAGGACATTGATGGAATGCGAAACTGGGCTGAGAAGTGCCAGATGGAGTTCAACCCAGATAAGTGTGAGGTGGTTCATTTTGGTTGGTCAAATATGATGGCAGAATATAGTATTAATGGTAAGACTCTTGGCAGAGGTATCTTGGGGTCCGAGTCCATAGGACGGTCAAAGAATCTGCGCACGTTGACTCTGTGGTTAAGAAGGCATATGTTGTATTGGACTTCATTAATCGAGGGATTGAATTTAAGAGCCGAGAGGTAATGTTGCAGCTATATAGGACCCTGGAGACCCCACATGGAGGACTGTGCTCAGTTCTGGTCGCCTCACTACAGGAAGGATGTGGAAGCCATAAAAAGGATGCAGAGGAGATTTACAAGGATGTTGCCTGGATTGGGGAGCATGCCTTATGAAAACAGGTTGGTTGAACTCGGCCTTTTCTCCATGGAGGGACGGAGGATGAGAGGTAACGATTGAGGTGTATAAGATAATGAGAGGCATTGATTGTGTGGATAGTCAGAGGCTTTTCCCTGGGCTGAAATGGTTGCCACAAGAGGACACAGGTTTAAGGTGCTGGGGAGTGGGTACAGAGGAGATATCAGGGGTAAGTGTTTTATGCATAGTGTGGTGAGTGCGTGGAATGGACTGCTGGAAACGGTGGTGGTGGCCGATACGATAGGGTCTTTTAAGAGACTTTTGGATAGGTACTTGAAGCTTAGAAAAATAGAAGGATATGGGTAAGCCTAGTAATTTCAAAGGTAGGGCATGTTTGGCACAACTTTGTGGCTCGAAGGGCTTGTATTCTGGTATAGGTCTTCTATGTTTCTCTGTTTCTATGAAACCTTCCAAATGTTGAAAGAAATAGATAAAGTGGATGTGAAGAGGGTGATCCCAATGATGGGGGTATCATGAACGAGAGGGCACGGCCTTAAAATTGAGGGGCAACCTTTTAGAACAGAGGTAATGAGGATTTTGAATCTGTGGAACGCTCTGCCACAGACTGCAGTGGCGGCCAAGTCTGTGGGTATCTTTAAAGTGGAAGTTGATAGTTCCCTGACTGGTCAATATACTTTGCAGGCAAATCTGAGAGACTGCTGGAGAAGGTGCACTTCTCTATCTGGCCAGCAGGCGGGGTTATTGCTCCAGTTATTCGCTCTCACACTCAGCTTTCTCCCGAGTCGTGACAGAACGTGCTAACAGATGCCAAGTGCACACTCCCTGTTCCCCACTGTCCTGCAGGAATTATGGGGAATTACTCTAGTCCACACTCCATGTCTTTTTACCAGGGAAGGGGCATACAAGTACAGAAATGTGGGAACACGGTGCTTCAGCAGCTATTGTCGTGGTTTCTCGTGCCTTACAAATGACCAGGAGACGCAGAAGATTCTTCAAGAAGGGTTAAACTTTAATTTGCAAATCAAAGCTGAGACAGTCATTGAGCTAGTCGCTGATTGTCCACCGATTCTCGGACACAGCAGCTTTTTAAAGCAATCTCCTGGACCAGTTGCTATAGTTGCATATCACACGTACTATCTTGTCCCTATTGTTTCTACCTATTGACTTATTCATGTTCTAGTCTACATCTCTTAGCTACCTTTTATTAACACATATTGTCTCCTACATTCTTAAGATTTCAAATAACAAGTTCAAACTACGTAATCTACATCAAGGCTGACTACATAGCTTTAGTTACACAGCAGACAAGTTCAAAGCAAAACATCTCTTAGCTACCTTTTATCACCACACCATTGTCGTCTACATTCAATTGGATACATGCAGAGCCCATAGCAAACTTCAAAGCTGACTACCTCTCATTAGCATATATTAACACACCATTGTCTCTAGCATTCCACATAGTTTTTAGCATTTCACATAGTTTTGGTTACACAGCAAATAATACAAGTTTTATACTCCATAATATTTTATACTCCAATATATCCCCCCTTTGAGACCCCTCTGGATCTCACACTCACACAGAGAGAGAAGACTAAGAGTCTGCGCACAAAAGCCCCAATAAACTCAAGCACTTATTCCCAAATCTCGGGTTAAACTAAAATTTCCTGCGCCAAGACCTCAAAGTATTCTCTCCCTGTAACCCTGGGCCGCTGAGCCAAAAACCTGTCCCTTTGTACCTGAGACAGGGAAAAAGACTCAAAAGCCCTTACAATCTACTCCCACACTGTCGTTTTGCTCCTGTTCATCCTGCAGGTGTTGTAGGCTGTAACGATACATTTTCGGTGTTTCTGTCTCCACTACGCTAGCTTCAGCAATCGTCACGAGCATCGGAAATTGTTTGGTTGCAGCATGCACTACAAGAGATTTGAGACAAGGAAGAAAACAGCACAGCACAAGCACACAGCTCAACAATACAATACTGACAGTTATTGCTATTTTAGTCATCCATGCTCGCCATCCTCCGAGTCTACTTTCTAACCAATCAAAGAACTGATGTCCGAACCCTGCATTCTGTTTGACCTCCATCCGCAGGTTCCTTAACTTATTCATTGCTCTGGTGAAAGACCCTTCTGGGCTAGTATTGTTCGGTATGAAAGTGCAGCATTGTTCTCCAAACATTACACACACACCCCCTTTCTCTGCCAAAAGCCAATCCAGTACCTGTTTTGCCACGCCACCCTGCTAGTTGCATCCAGCTGTTGCCCTAAGGCCTCCAGTGCATCATCGGTGTAGTTGATGAACCTCTGTTGATTATAGTATATATAGTTTATCCATTCAACATTTTTGCTTACCCCTATCACAGGTATGATAGCTTCCCAGTGAGCATCTCGTGTGGTGTCAGGCATGTTAGTCAATCAGTTTGCATGCGGTAACTCATCAATGCTAACGGTAAAGCATCGACCCAATTGAGTTTAGTGTCTGCACAAATTTTGTTTAGTTTGGCTTTCAGGGTTCCATTAATTCTCTCTACCATGCCCTGCGACTGAGGGTGATATACACATCCAAACCTTTGCTTTATCCTCAGCGCCTGTAGTACCAGTTTGACCACTTTCTGGATAAAAGCTGAACCATTGTCTGAGCTAACTTCGGTAAGGTATTCCAAACCTTGGGATCACTTCATTTGTCAGGAATTTTACCACTGTCTTTATCATGTCTACGTAATCGATCACTAAATGTTTAAATGGTCCTTCAGGTACAGGAATGTGGCCTATTGGGGTTGTAATTCCCTTCCGAACATTATTTTGTGCGCATACCTCACACTGTGATAAGACAAAGTCCACTGAAGCCTGTAAATAAGGTGACCAAAAACCATCCTTCTTTATTTTCCTTATCACTTCCCCCTTTGCACAATGGTCCATCCCATGTGCTTCTGAAATCAGAATCGTCAGTAGAGGGGTGGGCGCTACCAACAAACCGTCTTCCATGCTCCACAAGCCTTCCGGGTTCTGCTTGGCCCCCCTTTTTCTCCACATTGTCTGTTCTGCCAAAGTTGCCTTACCTTGTATTTCAATTAGGTCCTCTACGTCAGGTTCTGGAGTTAGGCTTACCTGGGGGGCAATGACAGCTGACGTACACCCAGACGCTTTTCTAGCTGCCTCATCTGCAGCTTGATTTCCCTTTGTTATTACATCGTTTCCCTTTTTATGTGCCTGGCATTTGACTATAGCCAATGCTTTAGGTTTCATTATGGCTTTTATTAAGTCTAGAATTTGCTGACAATGTTGTATGAGAGCTCTGCTACTTTTTTTAAAGCCTCTCTGCTTCCACACTGCCCCGAACAAATGGCATACTCCGTGAGAATATGCTGAATCAGTATAGATGTCTACTTTCTCACCTTCCATCATTTCACACGCAGCTGTCAGGGCTTTGAGTTCTGCTAGTTGGGTGGAACACGGTTGGGGACAGGACTCCATCCTAATAATCCTATAGCTCGACTGATCCTGTTGCACCACTGAGAATCCTGCGTGATTTCCATCATAATCCCTATAACAAGAGCCATCTACGAACAGAACCTTTTTATCTATCTCCTCTAGTGGTTCTGACCGTAAATCTGCTCTCAATTTGGCGAATGCCATCGTCTTCCCTACACAATCATGGAGTTCTCCTTCATAGTCTAAAGGGACAAAATCGGCTATATTACTGGTAGTGCATCTCTGTATAGTTATGTCAGGAAATGTCAATAGCATCTGATATGCAGCTATCCTGGCTGGCGTCAGCACAAATTTCCCTCTTTCCAGCAGTTCTGCTACTTTGTGGTGTGTGTACAGAGTCACAGGATAGCCCAGGGTTACCAATGATGCCTTTTCATATGCATAGTACAGCGCCGCCAATCCCTGATAACAGAGTGGGTACCCCTGAGCCACTTCATCTAGTCTCGTACTGTAGTATGCTATCGGCTGCTTTGCTTTTCCTGTGCCTGTCTCTTGTGTTAGAACCGCTGTAACATAACCCTCCTGTCGAGTGGATACATACAAATAAAAGACCTTCTCGTAGTCAGGCAAAGCTAATGCTGGTGCTGACTGCAATTCCTGCTTAATAGTATTGAAAGCTATCTCCGCCTCTCCATTCCACAGTAAGCCGTTCTTCAAATTTGTATGTCCTGCTTCTTTCATTATCTTTCTTAAAGGTGCCACAATCTCAGCATATTCTCCTATCCAATCTGAGCTGTACCCTGCCATTCCCAAAAATGTCATCATCTGCCCTACAGTCTGGGGTTTTGGGGCCTTAGCTATTGCCTCAATCTGATCTGGTGCTATCGCCTTCACTCCCTTGGATATTACCCTGCCTAAGTACTCCACTTGCTGCATGCAGAATTGCAGTTTCTTTTTGGATACTTTATGTCCTCCGTGCGCTAGCTTCTCTAACAGAGTTACAGTGTCCTGCTTACACTGTTCCTCGCTGTGGGAGCAAATCAACAGGTCATCCACATATTGTAACAATGTACTTTCCAATGGCATGCCTTCCAGGTCTGTCTTCAATATCTGATTAAAAATGTGTGGTGCATGTTTAAATCCTTGCGGCATTCTGGTATAGGTATACTGAGCACCTCTGTAGGTAAATGCAAACAAATACTGACATTGCTCAGCCAGAGGAATGCTGAAGAAAGCCGAACACAAATCGATCACTGAAAAGTAACTTGCTTCTGGTGGAACGTTAGTCAAAAGCGTGTGTGGGTTGGGGACTACCGCTGGCCAATCCTCTACCACATCGTTTACCGCTCGCAAATCATGCACCAATCTCCACTTAGATTTATCTGCTTTTAAGACCGGCAGCAACGGGGTATTGCATGGACTGTTTGTTCTTTTAAGCACTCCTATTTCAAGCAACCCCTGCACTGTCGACGCTATTCCTTCCTCTGCTTCTGGTCTTAGTGGGTATTGTGGTCTCCTGGGTGGAATTGCTCCCCTTTTCAGCCTTATTTCCACCGGACTAGCTGTTTTTATTTTCCCTACGTCCGTGTCATGCTGTGACCACAGAATAGACGGCAACTCATCTAACCTTTTATCTTTCTGCTGGCCTCTTTCCTTTCCCAGCACGGGCAAGTGTGGTTGGGGAGTTATTTTGACCTCTCTCACTGTCCCTACCATATCTACACTTACCATTATTTTAATACAATTGTTGTCTTCTGATATCCACACCTCTGGCGTGATTTTCCTCCACACTGTCACGGTTTCAGCACACTTAACTAAAGGTCCTAAGTCTTTAGACTGATATCCCTTATTTATCAACAACGTTACGTGGGGCGCCGCCTCCGGTATCCTGTACCATTTTTCTAAAAAGGTGTTCCACTTAACTTGTAAAGCTGCCCCTTGCTTTCCAATTATCACAGCCTCCCCTTCCAGGTGCTGCTGGGTACATGCCTCCAGGTGCCATCTCTCCTCTAACTCCCTGTTCTGAGTCTCGTCAAAAATCACTGTACAATGTAGCTCAGATTTGGGCATTACCGCCCTGGGTAATATAGCCTGCACGCCCTTTTTCCATTTTTCCCAGGTTTCCTGAATCTGGTCTGCGATGTCTCCTATCCAAAAGACATTAGCCTTCTTGTCTTCTTGCACTATCAGTTGAGCCCCTGCTCTTTCCACACTCAGCCCATTTCTGGTGCATTCTAATTTTAATTCCAGTTTCAACAAGGCATCTCTGCCTAACAAATTAATCGGAGTCCCTTTAAATACTAGCACCTGCAAAACAATTTCTTTATTTCCCATTCTCAACCGCACTGGAGCCGTGCACTGTGTTAACTGTGTTTTCCCCGAGAACCCTACTGTCTTAATAAACTTTCCTGACATGGGAAGGTGAAGGGCATACTGTGGCTGTACACAAGTGTACGTGGCTCCAGTATTTATCATCATTGGTGTCAGTTGCCCTTCTAACATAACTTGAACAATGGGTTCCTCCTCTGCCTCCCTTGTTATCATTGGGTAATGTCCCTTCCCACTCAAGTTCTCGGGGCACCCCTAATACCTCGCATAGGGGTTCACAGGTCCGCTTGGGCCGGTGGGGGCTAGTCCTTGGCTAAACTTTAGTTCCCTTCTTATCGGTTCCTGTTGGTGTGTGACAGGCCATAGTATAAACGGACAATCTCTTCTCATGTGACCTGGCTGATTACATTCCCAGCACAATCTCTCTACCTCTCTTTCCCACTGTCTTCTCACTGGTCTCCTTTGCCCATAGCTCATCTGTCCCCCTCCTTGGGACTTCCAGTCCTGTCTGGGCTGTTTGAATTTAGTTTGTTCCTGATAGAACATTTGTGGGGATGCTCCCTCAAAGTTAATTATTGGCATGGGGTTTTCCAGCCCTTGTCTTACAGTATGATCGGCCCCTCCATATAGCAGTGTTTTGTCCACTTCGATGGCTGTACTCGAACTGGTGGTTGTTGGCAGCATCTTTTTGTTTTTCTCCTTTTCCTTCTTTTTGAGTTCTTCGAGCTGCATTTGTGTTTATTTTCTTTGCACCTCTTCCTGCTGCTCAGCCAACCTTCGTTTGTCATTCCGGTATTTCTCAACCGCATGGACTACGTGGTCTCTGAATTCTTGTGGGGTCATTGACGTCAGCCCAACCACCTCCTCCAGTTTGGATTTTACTTGTGGCGGCATTGCATCCAAAATGCTATGTCGGAACAGTGAGGTCGTAAATAAGCTATTCTCCACCTCTTGCTCAGTCTCCAGTCTCCACCTTTTCAACTGGTTTTCTACGTAGGCTGCTGGGTTTTCAGTGTCTCCCAGTGGATCCCCTTTTAAGGCTTTGGGGTCCACTTTGGGTGGATAAAGCTTTCTGAGGGCCTGCCATACCCTCTGCTTCACTCTGTCAAACCCATCTCCATCAGTTCTTGGGTCGTTCGAGTTTACTATGCCAGCCATTTCCATTAGTTCGTTAAATTTGGAGGTTCCCATCAACCTTATCAACAGTGCCTTCAAATCTCCCATAGCCAATAATCGTCCTGCTGTTTCTTCTTCAAAGGCTCTAATCCATTTTCCTGCTCCTTCATGTAAATTGGGCAGAGTGTTTTTCAGCCCTTCTAGGTCCTGGGATCCCCAAGGGATATACTGCACTTGTCCTGATCCTTTAACTAACAACGGCATCATTCTTCCTCCTCCTTCCCACCTGCCCTGGCTTTCCTCCTCACCTGACTCCCCATCTGTCTCTGGGTATGTCTTTACTGCCTCCCACACAAATGTCTCCGGGGTTCTGCTCTTCCCTCTGTCTCCCTGTGGAGTCCTTCCTTTCTGTCTTGATTCAATACCTGGTTGGCCCCTTGAATATTTTCCGCATCTCTCCTGGCAATCCCCTTTTTGTAACTTATCTGACTCTCTCTCTACTTCCGCAAGCCGCTCCCCTACTGCCTCCTTCTGTCCTTTTAGGCTTCTGCCCCCTACCTCTTCCCCATAAATTCTCGCATCCTCTCTCTCTCCACTTAACTCTTGCTCCTCCAATGAGTCACCTTCTCTAGTCTGTTTATTTCTTTGGTACAATCGGTACTCCTCATATTCCTTTGCCTCTCTCAAGTATATCATCCGTTCAATCTGTTCTTGCATTTCTCTCTGTACCTGTTCTATCTTTATCTTTTCTGCCTGTATCTCCTGCCATATCGCCGCTTTTTCCTTCTCATATTGTTATTTCTCCTCCTCATTATCCCAAACTTGGACTTCTCCCTGCATGTTTACTGTTCCCGTCAGCAGGGTGCACTGCTTGGGGGTTCCTTCCTCATTATAGGGAGGGGGTTTTTCTGTTTCTTTCGCATCCGGGTACGGAGCTGAAGCCAGCTTCTCATCGTACCCTTCTTTCTTTTTAATAGGCTGTTTCTCCAGCACCTTAGTGTCTTCCTCGCTTGTAATCAATATTCTACCTGTCCTCCTCAGCCTTTCTCCCTCCGTTCTGAAGAGTTTTAGCACTTCCATTTCTCGTTCTCTTTTTTGCTATCTTTTCTTAGATTTATCTTTTGCTTTGTACTTTTTAATTAGTCCCTCCATTTCTTCGCACAAACTTACATCAAATGTTCCTTCTTTTGGCCACTTTGTGACCAGGTTTTTGGTTCTTTCTTCCCATTTTTCTGAAGTTTTTGTGATTTCATTTTGAAAAAAATGAGAATTTTTTGCTCAGAATCTCTACTGCTGTTCCTTTACCTGTCATGTTATTCTCTCTTGTTAAGGTATTTCGGAGATTCACAGTTTGTTTACTGGATAATATTATTTACTCTAATTCTACACCTATTCTAACACCTCGCCCGAGCAGACCCTTCTCTCTTAAGGCGGTAACCACGAGGACTTTCTACCCTAATTCTACTCTAACACCTCGCCCGAGCAGACCCTTCTCTCTTAAGGCGGTAACGACGAGGACTTTTTCTTAACGTATTAACTTATTTGTACTTACCCTCACTGCAGTGTTCTTGAGCAATCCTCTGAGCCTCCTCCGTTAACCCCCAATTCTGCCAGATTCTTTGGACCGGAGAGACCCTTTGGCAGCGGTTCCACACTTCCGAGACTCCAAGACCTCCTCAAAGCCAACAGAATTCTTAGTCCAAATTGTCGCAAAAAGCGCTTTTCTTTTGTTTTGGGTGCACCCTTAATTCTATTAGCCTTGTGGGGGTCCCTAGAGGACCGGGAAGCGTTCCCAATTTGCCATTTCCCTTCCGCGGGTCTCTATCCGATCCTGTTCGTGACGCCAATTATGTCGTGGTTTTTCGTGCCTTACAAATGACCAGGAGATGCAGAAGATTCTTCAAGAAGGGTTAAACTTTAATTTGCAAATCAAAGCTGAGACAGTCATTGAGCTAGTCGCTGATTGTCCACCGATTCTCGGACACAGCAGCTTTTTAAAGCAATCTCCTGGACCAGTTGCTATAGTTGCATATCACACGTACTATCTTGTCCCTATTGTTTCTACCTATTGACTTATTCATGTTCTAGTCTACATCTCTTAGCCACCTTTTATTAACACATATTGTCTCCTACATTCTTAAGATTTCAAATAACAAGTTCAAACTACATAATCTACATCAAGGCTGACTACATAGCTTTAGTTACACAGCAGACAAGTTCAAAGCAAAACATCTCTTAGCTACCTTTTATCACCACACCATTGTCGTCTACATTCAATTGGATGCATGCAGAGCCCATAGCAAACTTCAAAGCTGACTACCTCTCATTAGCATATATTAACACACCATTGTCTCTAACATTCCACATAGTTTTTAGCATTTCACATAGTTTTGGTTACACAGCAAATAATACAAGTTTTATACTCCATAATATTTTATACTCCAATACTATCCAGAAAATAGCCAACAACAACTGACGCAGACATAATAGACAGTCGGAGCCTCTTTATCCTCAGTGTAGGGATGTCAATTCCTACAGGAAATAAATATAAGGTGAGAGGAGAAGGTTTAAATGAGATTGATGAGGTAAGTTTTTTAAACAGAGGGTGGTCGGGGTCTGGAACGTGCTGTCAGGGGAGGGGGTGGAAACAGATACAACAACAACATTTCAGTGACATTCAGACAGACACATGAACAGACAGGGAATGGAGGGTTGTGGACCACGTACAGGCAGATGGGATGAGACTGAAGTGGCACAATGTTCAGCACAGACTTTTGGGCTGAATGGCCTGTTCCTGTGCTGTATTGTTCAATGTTCTGTGTTCAGCAGTTGTGGATGCAGCAGTCAACAACAACAACAACAACTGGTATTTTGGCACAGTCGCTGTGTAAATGCAGTAAAGTGTCCCGGGTGCTTACACAGACGTGTTTCTCACTGGATACAAAAACAATGAATACAACAAACTCTGCATCCTGTTACAAACACTGGGGACAGTGGAGTGAATACAGTCAACACGGGGTACAAAGGATGCTTTACACAGAGTGCATTGGTTACCGCTCCCCTGTGTAATCCAACAGACTGAAGACCAAAAAAATTAAAAGACACAAAGATCGATTTGTGTTTCAAGAAAATGAGAAACAGGAGCAGTTATGGCCATTCGGCCCATTTCTCCTGTTCTACCCTTCACTCAGAGCATGGCTGATCATTGACCTTGGTGCCAATTTCATGCATCATCCCATCATCGCTGTTCCTCTTAAATCCAGAAATCTTTTGCAAAGAATTCCAAAGATTCGCCACACACTGGGTGAGGAATTTTTCCTAATTTAGTCCTGCTGAGGCGACCTCTGATTGTGAGTTTGTGACCCCTGGTTCCACACCCCATCCAGGGGAAACATCATTCCTGCCTCTACCTTGTCAATACCCAGTGAGACTGTCTGTGCCAGTGAGAACACCTCTTATTCTTCTGATTATCAGACAGTCTCAGTCAGTGTAATCTCCCCGAGGACACTACGTGAAGGGTAAAGCTTTACAGTAAGAAGGTCAATGTTGAACCGGGATTTTTCAAGGCATGTTTTTGGACACAATGGGTGGTATCTTACTGGAATGCACGACCGGGATTTGGAGTGATGGAAGCAGATACGATCGTGCTGCTTAACAGGCATTTAAACAGGGAAATGAACAGATAGGGAATGGAAGATTTGGATCATTTGCAGGCAAACGTGATTACATCACGGTCAGCATAGAAAGCGTGGGCAGAATGGCCTGTTCCTGTGCTGTACTGTTCAGAGTTCAGTGTTTGAAATATCACACCCAGGGACCGAGCAATTTCTTCTCTGGATTCCCACCATGACAGAGGATGCACTGGATCAGACCCTGGGATTTATTCATCTTAATGTCTTTAATCTGGCCAGCCTCCTTTGCAATGTCGGCATGTTTCAGGACATTCGTATTCTCCTCCCTGAATTCCCCAGCTTCCATCACCTTCTCCACAGTAAATACAGATGAGAAGCATTTATTTCAAACCTCATTCATCTGCTGTTTCTCCACACGTAGATGAACACATTGATCCTTCAAGGGACATATTCCCTCACTAGTTACCCTTTCACAGAGTCGTTTTGGAATCACCTTTATCTGACCTGCTAAAGCTATCTCATGAGGCACTTCCGGTAAGATGGCGATTGCTTAGCTGCTCCGAACTTTTGTTCCGTTACTGTCGCTACCTTTGCACTAAATGTCTCCATTTTATAAAGCTTAGTTAGGAATTACTTCGGTATCTCTTACTTGCCTGTGAATATATCTAACCTACAATGTCTAGCAAGAGTTCTAAATCCGGGAGAAAAGAAACTACGACTTCGTCGGACGTGACGATGGAGGCGCTTGAAAATCTCCGAGACAAAATCTTAAAGGAAATTAAAACCGCTTTCAAACAGTTAGAAGAGGAACTGGATCGGACCAACGATAAAGTGGACAAACATGCTGAACACTTATCTCGCATCGATTCGACTTCTGAAGCTTTAGAAAGTCGGGTTCGATACTTGGAGACTTTCTGTTCCAGCTTAGAGGAAAAATCTAACAAACTTCTTTCCAAAACGGTGGATCTCGAAAATCGCAGCAGACGCTGCAACATCAGAATTCTGGGATTACCAGAGGCAACTGAGAAGGGGTCAACCGTGAAGTTTTTCGCCGAGTTTCTCTGTGAGATGTTTGGGAAGGATCTGCTTCCGAAGCCGCCCGAGCTCGAACGGGCATACAGAGTTAACGTCCCTCTCGGAATTCTGGGATCCCGTCCACGACCAGTAGTCTTGTGTTTCCATCAATACCAGGTAAAACACAGTCTGATTGTGGAGGCACGTCGCAGAGGCTCTTTTTCTTTCCAGGATACAACCATTCGCTTTGTGGAAGATTTTGCACCCCAGACCTTAAAGATGCGCGCTGAGTATAAAGGCACAATGAAAGTGCTTTTTGATCGTGGTTTCAAACCTTCCTTTCGTAACCTTGCTGACCTAAGAATCAAGTTTAATACCGGGGAATTCAAGTGGTTCAAATCAGCGAGGGAAGCTGAAGCGTTTGTGGCAAGTCTTCCGGCTATCCAGTCATCTTCGGAATCTGATCGGGCCTCCTAAAATGGTGGATAAGTACTCCTCGTAGTAAAATTACTTTCTCTGGACTCGGAATTCACTTGAATCACTCAGACATTATTCACTGAAACTCTAAAGGCTGTTGACAATCTCTCCCGGGATCTGGTGTGTGTGTAATCTATTTTTACCTCTGTATAACTTTACCTACAGAGTTCTACAACTAATTCTAACTTGTTTTAGAGGTTTGAAGTCTTTAGTGAAGGCCTCCCTGTTTGTTGGTTCACAGTTCAACTGCTGATTTATTTTTCCTCTGTTTTAAATATTTATTTATTTTATCTCTTTCTCTTCTTCACCCCTTTTTTATCCATTCTCTGATTTTTTTTTTCTCCCTTCTCGGTAAACGGTTGATAAATACTCGTCTTGAATTTATAACTTTCCCCTTCCTCTTTTTTCTTTTTCCTTCTTACCTTTTTTTTCCCCCTTCTCTTTACTTTACTCTTCTATAATATTTCGCGGGTAGGTTAGTTTTGGTTTTCTTCCGATTTTCTCTGTATTAAGTTGTATATCTCGGCAGAAGGTGCTCTAATCTGTAGTTATGTTTTCTAGTGCATAAACTAGTTACTGTTTGTTATAGTATTTATACGGAACTGCTGTCAATGACACAGATCTGGAAGTTGTATTTGGGTTAATTTTTTTGGTAGAGCTAGCTACTTGTTTTGGTAGCCGTCTAGTTCTGGGTTGTGTGGGTGGGATGGGTTTTCCAGTTCCAACATTTCTTTATTGTTTAGGACATGTTTATATTTTGACCTTACGAATCTATGTTTACATCTCTGCTCCCAGACTGCTATTGTACCGCTTGATTTTTTTATATGCCTGCTGCCTTTTATGCATTAGTAATTGATAATGGCTAGTGCACTTAAATTTGTGAGCTGGAATGTAAAGGGACTGAACCACCCTGTTAAAAGGAGGAAGGTATTTTCACATATTAAACAACTCAAAGCTGACATTGCTTTCCTCCAAGAAACTCATATTCGTTGTTTTGATAACTCCCGGCTTCTGTCCAAGTGGGTGGGTCAGCATTTTCATTCATCCTTTGCCGCCAAAGCTAGGGGAGTCTCCATCCTTATTAACTCAAATATTCCTTTTGAACTCCATAATAAAATATCGGACACAAATGGCCATTTTATTATTGTTTCTGGTAAACTATATAACACTAAAGTTGCACTAGCAAACCTGTATGCCCCCAACTTTGATGATGTTAACTTCTTTGAACGGTTTTTTTCCTCACTACCAGACCTAAACTCATACTCTCTTATATTGGGTGGTGACTTTAACTGTTGGTTGAATCCTAAACTGGACCGATCGTCCTCTGTTACCAGATCACCTACCAAACTCTGCCTTAGCTATTCAGTCGTTTCTCTCTAATTTTGGTATCTCTGATATATGGCGTTTCCTCCATCCTACGGAGAGAGATTATTCCTTTTTCTCACATGTTCACCATACCTTCACTAGAATTGACTATTTCCTACTCGATAACCAACTTATCCCATTTGCCCACACTTGTGACTATCAGAGTATACTGATTTCTGACCATGCCCCAATTACCCTCTCTCTGAACTTTCCCGGTCTCCCTCAGAGGAACAAACACTGGCGGTTCGATTCAACTTTATTATCGGATGATGATTTCATAAAATTTATTAAAGACCAGATAACCTTCTATTTTAACACTAATACATCACCTGAAGTGCCATCCCAGACTGTCTGGGATGCCATGAAAGCATATTTGAGGGGTCAAATAATCTCTTACACAGCAAATCTCAACAGAAGATCCCGTGCAGATCGAGCAGACCTCATTAACCAGATCAAAGATGTGGATCAATTATATGCCCAAACTAAGAACCCTGAATTATACAAGAAGCGCGTTGAACTCCAAACTAAATTTAACCTTCTGTCCACTCAACCTGTCGAACGCCAACTTCTCGAAAGCAAGAGCCGCTTTTACATTCATGGGGATAAGCCTAGTAAATTCCTAGCCAATCAGCTGAGGCGTTCTAAAGACAAACAACATATTACAAAGATCCGGAAGGAGAACGGAGACTTTACATCGGATCATTTAGAAATTAATGACGCATTTAAAAATTTTTATTCTCGGCTTTATTCCTCTGAATCCCTGAATGACAATATCTCTGTGGATCAATTTTTACAGAATCTGAATATCCCCTCACTTTCATCTGATTTCAAAGCCAAACTTAATGCGCCTATTTCACTAGAAGAAATATCTTCTGCAATTTCTGCACTGTCCTCAGGGAAATCTCCTGGACCTGATGGGTTCCCTGTGGAATTTTATAAATCATTCTCCTCACTTCTTTCTCCTCAGTTACTTTCAGTATTAACTGACTCGTTTAACTATGGCAAATTGCCACCCTCTTTCAATGAGGCATCTATTATTCTTCTTTTAAAAAAGGGCAAAGACCCAACAGAGTGTTCCTCGTACAGGCCGATCTCTCTGCTCAATGTTGATGTAAAGATCTTAGCTAAAGTGTTGGCTCATAGATTAGAAACCGTTATTCCCTCCATTATCTCTGATGACCAAACAGGCTTTATTAAAAACCGTCTCCCTTTTTTTAAACATTCGGCGTCTATTTAATATTTTATACTCAGTTCCAACTGGGACTCCTGAATGTGTTATCTCCCTTGATGCGGAGAAAGCATTTGATCGTATAGAGTGGAACTACCTTTTTGCAGTCTTAGAAAAATTTGACCTCGGCCAAAGTTTCATCTCTTGGATCCAATTGCTGTACCTGTGTCCTACTGCTTCTGTTCTAACTAACTTTCAGAAATCCCAAGTATTCAATCTCAAACGTGGCACCCGTCAGGGATGCCCCTTAAGTCCCTTTCTCTTTGATTTGGCTATAGAACCTCTGGCGATAGAATTTCGAAAATGTCCTGAACTGACCGGGATTTGGAGAGGGGGTGTTGAGCATAAAGTCTTTCTCTATGCTGATGACTTACTACTCTTTCTCTCATATCCGTCTACATCCTTACCTCTAATGTTTTCACTTCTTGACCAGTTTAGCCAGATCTCTGGCTATAAACTCAACTTACATAAGAGTGAACTTTTCCCAATTAATAAAGAAGCACAAGAACTAATATTTCGTGATCTCCTTTTTAAAGTAGTCCATAATCAATTTACTTATCTTGGAATTACAGTCACAAGGAAGTTTAAAGATCTCTTTCGTGAAAACTTTGTCAATCTTTCATATGCTACAAAACAGAATCTGGTACAATGGTCACCTCTATCTATGTCCTTGGTAGGTCGTATCAATGTTGTCAAAATGTATGTTCTCCACAAATTTTTATACTTATTTCAATCTATCCCAATTTCTATTCCTAAATCCTTTTTTGATTCCTTAGACTCTATTATTTTGTCATATCTGTGGCAGAATAAGCGCTCTAGAATTAATAAAATCCACCTCCAAAAATCTAAAAAAGAGGGTGGCATGGCTTTACCTAACTTTCGCTTATATTACTGGGCAGCTAATATACGTAGTGCTGCCTTCTGGTCTTTCTTCCACGGTCAACCTGAGTGCCCTAACTGGGTGGCAATGGAGTTGAGCTCCACTAAAGAATTATCTATATCTGCACTTCTTGGCTCTGCACTCCCTAGCAGTCTGCCCAGATCAATAGCTAATCCTCTGGTTAGACACACTTTGCGTATATGGGCTCAGTTCAGGAAATGCTATGGTTTCCAAGGGTTTTCCATTTCTAGCCCTGTCGCACACAATCACCTTTTTTTACCTACCACGTTCGATTCAGCATTCCATGTTTGGTACAGGAAGGGCATTAGACATTTTGAAGATCTCTTCATTGATAACCGCTTTGCTTCTTTTCAACAGCTCTCTGTTAAGTTCAACCTGCCTAATGCTCACTTTTTCAGATATCGTCAAATCCGACTCTTCACTGCTCCTGTTACGTATTCAGACAACAATAAATATAGATGAGTTAGGCAAGGGTTTTTATAACAACTAACATGTTTATTAAACACTGAAAACAAACCCCCCTCAAAAGTAAACAAACTCAAACCTAACCCGAACTCAGCTGCTGTGCGACATATTCACAGTTCTTAATAGCGCTGCAATTCCAAACAGTCTTTAAAGCGGTATTGAAAAAAAAGTTCTTTAAAGCGGTATGCCGAAAGTTCAAAAGCTCACAGTCCTTTTAAAAGGAGAGACTTTTTAAAGCGATTTAAATTCTCTTCCACGTCGTTGTCCTTCGATTCCCCGGCGTCGAACTTTCCCACGAAGAATTTTATAAAATATAACGGCTTAAAGGTACTGACCTTTCTTCCACACTGTTCTCAAATCCTTTCTGGTCATCCCAGGGACTAACAGCGAGAATAGTCAACGAAATCCTTCCGAATGAGGATCAAATAAGGTCGAACTTTCCACCTTCGAAAATCGGTTCTCCTCGATTTTTATCTTCCAAACTTTTCTTCACTTTCCACCAGCAAAGAAACTGCTGGCAATGACCTTTTAAACTTTAGGCATTATATAGAACTTAATTTTTAACTAAACTGCGTCATCACATTAAATCACGCAGGGACATGAAGTCATCTTGGCAAATTCCGCCACGAACTGCCCCACCTGACAGGGTGGGTCTTCCTTTTATACCCTGTAAAAAAAACCTGTCACATGACCTCTACTGTCGGGAAAATGACATCACTCCACCATCATAAGACCATTACCTCATGTCCAGTATAACTTCAACCCCAGTCACGTGACAAGGGTACCACTGTCACGTGTCACGGGTACGTAACACCTCCCTCCAAAAAAAACATTTTTGGTCTGACAAGAACAAAAATTTTAACAATTACTTACAAGAAAAAACAAATGTATAAATTATATAACATACACAATATACAATACAGTAGGAGTGTTACAATAAAAAAACCACTCCAAAAAAAAAATTACATTGTACATTCAACATTGAGATAGACAATCAGCAACCACATTATCTTTACCTTTAACATGAGTTATCACAATATTGTACTCTTGTAACATCAAACTCCAATTTAACAATCTTCTGTTTTTGTTTTTCATCTTACTCAGAAAAACTAGCGGATTATGATCAGTGTAAACAATAAGTGGTTTTTGAGTTGTGCCAACATATACCTCAAAATATTCCAAAGCTAAAACAAGAGATAACAATTCTTTCTCTATTGTTGAATAGTTTCTTTGATGCTTATTAAATTTCTTAGAAAAGTAAGCTACTGGATGATCAACCTCATCACCCTCATTCCTTTGCATCAATACTGCGCATCTACAGCTAATGAAAAAGGTTTTTCAAAGTCAGGTGCCTTAAGCACAGGTTGTTGACATATCATTGTTTTCAATTTTTCAAATGCTTCCTGACAAGGCACTGTCCACACAAACTTCACATTCTTCTGCAGAAGGTTAGTTAATGGAAGGGCAACATTAGCAAAATTCTTACAAAATTTTCGATAATATCCTACCATTCCCAAAAACCTTCTGAGAGTTTTTTTCCCCGTCGGAGTGGGAATCTCTAAAATTGCCTGAACCTTTGCCTGAACAGGAGCTACCTTACCTTGACCTACAACATAACCAAGGTAAGTCACAGTGGCATGTCCAAATTCACTCTTGGCTAAATTAATAGTCAAGTTAGCTTTTGAAAGCCTTTCAAACAATTTCTCCACCGCAATTATGTGTGCTTCCCAAGTATCATTTCCTGTCACTAAATCATCAATATAAGCATCAGTATCTTTCAATCCCTGAATCACAGAATTAATCATCCTCTGGAAAGTACCTGGGGCATTCTTCATCCCAAATGGAAGAACATTATACTCATATAACCCAGATGGAGTTACAAATGCAGAAATCTCTCTACCTCTGCCCGTTAATGGAACACACCAATACCCTTTCAATAAATCAATCTTTGTAAGGAACTTTGCTTTCCCAACTTTATCTACACAATCATCTACTCTAGGAATTGGATATGCATCTGTTTTTGTTACAGCATTCACCTTCCTATAGTCTGTACAAAACCTAATACTACCATCAGGTTTTGGCACCATAACACATGGCGAACTCCAATTCGAGTTAGAATGTCTAATAATATCATTCTCTAACATGTATTCAATTTCTTTCTCAGCAAGTTCACATTTTTCCATGTTCATCCTATATGGATGTTGTTTAATAGGTTTGGCATCTCCAACATCTACATCATGTGAAGCTATAGTAGTCCTTCTCGGAACATCTGGAAACAAATCCTTATACTTAAAAATCAATTCTTTCATCTGTTGTTTCTGCTCTAGCTGTAAATGTGCTAATTTCTCATCCATATTTTCCAAAATGGTCGAATTAGGTAACCTAACAGAAACAATGTTAGATTTAGAATGAAAGTCAGATGAATCGTCTATCATGTTCCCAGTTAAATCAAACTCATTCTCACTAACCACAACAGTCACAGTATCAGATTGTTTCTCAAAATATGGTTTAATCATATTTATGTGGCAAAGTTGTGTTGACCTTCTGCGATCTGGAGTTTTTATTACGTAATCCACATCATTGATTCTAGACACAATTTCATAAGGACCATGAAATCTAGCTTGAAAAGGATTTGTCTGCACTGGGAAAAGAACCAACACCTTATCTCCAGGCTTAAACATCCTCATCCTAGCTTCCTTATCATACCAAGTTTTCATTTTCTCCTGAGCCAACTTTAAATTTTCCTTGGCTAAACTACAAGCTTTATGTAACCTGTCCTTAAATTTCAAAACATAGTCCAACAAATTAGTATGCACTTCCTTACTAATCCACTGTTCCTTCAATAAAGCTAAAGGTCCTCTAACTCTATGCCCAAACACAAGTTCAAATGGACTAAAACCTAAAGATTCCTGTACCGATTCCCTTACTGCAAATAAAAGTAAGTTTATACTCTCATCCCAGTCACTTTCATTTTCCACACAATATGTCCTAATCATATTCTTGAGAGTAGAATGAAACCTCTCCAAAGAACCTTGCAATTCTGGATGGTATGCAGACGAAGTGATTTGCTTAGCTCCCAATTTATAAACTATCTGTTGAAACAATCCAGACATAAAATTACTACCTTGATCAGTTTGTATTTCCTTAGGCAATCCAAAATAAGTAAAGAATTTTATAAGAGCCTTCGTCACAGTTTTAGCTTTTATATTCCTCAGTGGTACTGCCTCTGGAAACCTAGACGAAGTACACATGATAGTCAACAAATACTGATAACCAGTTTTTGTCTTTGGTAATGGACCAACACAATCTACAATAACTTTAGAAAACGGTTCACCAAATGCTGGAATAGGTTGTAATGGAGCTACTGGTGTAACCTGATTTGGTTTACCCACAATTTGACAAGTATGGCAAGTCTTACAAAACATCGCCACATCTTTTCTTAAACCAGGCCAGTAAAAATGTTTTAAAATCTTGTCCACAGTTTTCCTTACCCCTTGATGTCCACCTAAAGGCACACTATGAGCTAAAGTCAAAATCTCATTCCGATAAACTTTAGGAACAACTACCTGATAAACAACATTCCATTCCTCACTTGCAGGAATTGTAGGCGACCTTCACTTCCTCATCAACACTCCTTTTTCCAAATAATATCCTACTGACACCTTCTCAATTTCACTACCTAGTAAAGCTTGTTCCCTTAATTTTATAATCTCAGGATCTCTATTCTGCTCTGCTATCATCTCCTTCCGAGACAGAGATAAATCTTCATAGTCAGACTTACTCCCAGAATCTTGTTCAAACAACGAAGGTAAGAAAGTCTCTGACACATCCTCAAAACTCAAATCCTGAGTTGAACAGTCATGAGTAACAACCTCATTCTGCACATCAATTTTTTTAGCCATAGCTCTAGTCACAACACAGGAAGAATCTGTGTTAGAATTCACCTCTGGTTCCTCTGACTCCATTGTCAAATGCACTTCAGGAAAAACTTGTCCACCCGCCAAGTCATTACCTAACAATAAAGAAATACCCTTCACAGGTAAGCTATGCTGTAATCCTACTTTAACAAATCCTGTAACTAACCCTGACTTTAAATTTACTTCATGTAAATGTACAGGCATAAAATCACTTCCAACACCTCTTATGTAATTCACCTCACCAGTATCACTCTCTTCATTAAACTTCAACACACTATCTAACATCAGTGATTGAGAAGCTCCAGTATCCCTAAGAATTTTTATTGGCACCAGAGTAGATCCTTCTTTCAAGGATACAAACCCTTCAGTTATAAAATGATCATATCCCTTTCTAACTTGGTCAGACTCTAACAAATCCTCATTTGTGTTTACCAAACCCTGTAACTTTACAGGTGCTTCAGTATGTTGCACACAAGCATCTGGAACTGCTTCCTTCTCTTTCTTTTTCAATTTGAAACAGTTAGCTATTACATGGCCAGGCTTCTTACAATAGTTACAAATAAGACCAAACTGTCTTTCCTTCACAGGTTTTCCTTCCTCCTTACCTTTCTCATTAACCTCTGATTTAATTTCTGATTTACCTTGAGTCTCCATATTATTTTTCCTCTTGAAAATTCTACCCTGAGGAAATTTATTCTTATGGATTAAAACATACTCATCAGCTAATCTAGCACAGTCCTGCAATTTATCAGTATCCCTCTCATTTAAGTAGGTCCTTACTTCAACAGGAATGCTTCTTTTAAATTCCTCCATTAAAATCAGCTCTCTCAAAGTCTCATAGTCCTCATTTACATTTTTAGAAGAAACCCATCTCTCAAAACACATAGCTTTATCATAGGCAAATTCCACATAAGTCTTTTCCACAGACTTCTTCAAACTCCTGAATCTTTCCCTATAAGCTTCTGGGACTAATTCGTATGCTTTGAGAATATTCGTTTTCACAATATCATAATCTAATGCTTGCGCAGCAGTTAAAGCTGTGTAAACTTGTTGTGCCTTGCCTTTAATCACACTCTGTAACAACACTGACCATTTATCTTTTGGCCACTCTGACATCCGAGCAATAGTTTCAAAATGTTGAAAATAGCTCTCCACTTCTGTTTCACTAAATGGAGGGACCAATTTAATTTCTTGGCTAGCAATAAACGGTTTTTTAAAATCAGAAGACTGATTCCCAGACCTTAATTTCTCCATTGCATATTCAAAATCTCTCTTTTTCTGGTCAGATTCCAATTTACACCTCTCTAACATCATTTGTTCGATTTGCAACTGCATCTCCAGATTACTTATTGGAAACGATTCTAAAATCGATTCATCAAAATGACCCGAAGCCACAAAATGTGATGCGATGTTTCTCTGTATTACAGCTTTTGATGTAGTCGCCAAAATACCTTTAAGTTGCAATCTATTAGCAATCTCAGATACTTCAGTTTTTTTCGCCTTCACTAACAAACCCGCAGCTGGCGAATCCAGAAACTCATCAATATTCATCGTTGCCGAATACCACTCACAAGCCAAACAAACAAAAGAATCGAGTAATCCCCGTATCCAAAACACCGATTCAAAATTCAAAAAGCATTTTAAACTCAAACGATCCAATTCCGGACGCAGCCCCCATAATTAAATGTTACGTATTCAGGCAACAATAAATATAGATGAGTTAGGCAAGGGTTTGATAACAACTAACATGTTTATTAAACACTGAAAACAAACCCCCCTCAAAAGTAAACAAACTCAAACCTAACCCGAACTCAGCTGCTGTGCGACATATTCACAGTTCTTAATAGCGCTGCAATTCCAAACAGTCTTTAAAGCGGTATTGAAAAAAAAGTTCTTTAAAGCGGTATGCCGAAAGTTCAAAAGCTCACAGTCCTTTTAAAAGGAGAGACTTTTTAAAGCGATTTAAATTCTCTTCCACGTCGTTGTCCTTCGATTCCCCGGCGTCGAACTTTCCCACGAAGAATTTTATAAAATATAACGGCTTAAAGGTACTGACCTTTCTTCCACACTATTCTCAAATCCTTTCTGGTCATCCCAGGGATTAACAGCGAGAATAGTCAACGAAATCCTTCCGAATGAGGATCAAATAAGGTCGAACTTTCCACCTTCGAAAATCGGTTCTCCTCGATTTTTATCTTCCAAACTTTTCTTCACTTTCCACCAGCAAAGAAACCGCTGGCAATGACCTTTTAAACTTTAGGCATGAAATAGAACTTAATTTTTAACTAAACTGCGTCATCACATTAAATCACGCAGGGACATGAAGTCATCTTGGCAAATTCCGCCACGAACTGCCCCACCTGACAGGGTGGGTCTTCCTTTTATACCCTGTAAAAAAAAACCTGTCACATGACCTCTACTGTCGGGAAAATGACATCACTCCACCATCACAAGACCATTACCTCATGTCCAGTATAACTACAACCCCAGTCACGTGACAAGGGTACCACTGTCACGTGTCACGGGTACGTAACACTCCTTTAATTCCTAACTTTCCTGAAATGCCTGCGAAAAATGCTATGGACCTATTTCTCTCCATTAATCCACTAGGTAAAGGTTTAATTTCAATTATCCAAGATAAACTAGCAGCCTTACGACGGGCCCCTGTGGATAAAATTAAAATGGCCTGGGAGCAGGATTTAAATATCTCCTTATCCGAGGAGAGCTGGGACTCAGTTCTCAAGTCGGTTAACTCAACCTCTCTTTGTGCTCACCATTGTCTCTTACAGTTTAAGATTGTTCATAGAGCCCATATGTCTAAATCTAAACTATCTCGATTCTACCCTGGCATTAGTCCGCTCTGTGATAAATGCAAGAGGGGCGTGGCCTCTCTCATCCATATGTATTGGTTCTGTCCTAGCTTGGAGAAATTCTGGAAAGATGTCTTCACTACACTATCGGGTATTCTGAATCAGCACCTAGAACCTAACCCCCTAATTGCTCTGTTCGGTTTTTGGGGCGAGACAGATTTATGTCTGGGTCCGACCAAATGCCGAATACTATCCTTTGCCTCTCTCCTGGCGAGACGCTTGATCCTCCTTAGATGGAGAGATGTTGCCCCGCCCACTCATGCGCAATGGCTTAACGACATTATGGCCTGCTTGGACCTCGAAAAAATTCATTATTCAGTTCTCAATTCGGATTTAAAGTTCCATAAGGTCTGGGGGCCTTTTATCGAGTACTTTCATAACCTTCCTCTTGACTAGGGTTTTTTTTTTCTTTTCGGTCCCTTGCTTTCAGCTCCCTTTTTTTTCTGGTAGTAGGCATTATTATCCTCTGTTGCTAAGTGTATTCACAGTCTGGGAGTCTGACTGTCCGGACTTATACTCTCTATATTGTGTGGTGGTTGGTCTGGAATTATTGTTTTTTTTCTTGTGTTGTGGGGTTTGGGGAGGACACTAAGCTCACTTGTCTTTAATTTAGGTGCTTTTTTGTTAAATTCTCTTCCTTTGTAGCATATTGTTATTGTATGCTTAACCTTGCTCTGTATTAATGCTCCTCACTGGGATTTGGGGTTTTTAATTTTGTAAAATGTTTTGAAAAACTAATTAAAATTTTTTAAAAAAGCTATCTCATGTCCCCTTTTGCTCTCCTGATTTTCTCTCTTCTGTGTTCTCCTACATCCCTTCTACTCCTCGAAAGCCCCACCTGATTTCCCCTGAATTACGACTCCATCCGAACCAGAGCCTCAATAACCCTCGTCACCCAGGTTCCCTCATCCCTCCAGTCTTGCCATTCACTCTAACAAGGACAGGCTGATCCTGATTCCTTCTAAACTTAGTTTTGAAGCCGCTCACTTGCCAGGTGTCTGTTTACTTGGGACCACCCTTCCGTTCTACACCTTTATTTATTACCTGACGCCTTCTATCCTCCCTCAGTTCAGACTGTTCACTGCTCTGAACATCAGAAATAGCAGCAAGAGGAGGCTGTTCAGCCCCTCACACCTGCTCTCCCACTGAATAAGATCAAAACCACCTCACTGTGCTACAGATGCAAAGGACATGACAGAAGTGGAGGTCAGAGAGGAGGGGGAGTTGTGATGTTGATTAGGGAGAACATCACCACAGCACTGAGAGAGATCCTTGTGGGGAACGGTCAGTGAGAGTATATTAGTAGGAGTTAGAAATATGGAGATGGTCGCTTTGTTGGGATTGTACTATAGGATCCCAAATGTCAGTGAGAATCAGAAAAGCCCATGTGTAGGGAGAATGCAGATAACTGTTGGAATATTAGGGTTGTAGAATACATACACAACGCTGGAAGAACTCAGCAGGTCAGGCAGCATCCGTGAGAAAAGAGTAGCCAATGTTTCGGGCCAAGAACCTTCTGCAGTTGTATTTTTGTGTTTTGATATTAGGGTTGTAATAGTCAGTAACTTCAGCCTCCCTAACATTGACTGGGACTGATATAGTGCTGAGTGATTTGACAGGGTAGAATTTGTGAGTGTGGTCTGGAATGTTTTCACAAGCAACGTGTAGATACCGAACTAGAGAAAGGGTCAAATGTTTCAAGTGTCAGTGGGGGTGGGGGGGTGGGGGCACTTTGGGACCGGTGACCATCATTCTGTTAGATATGCTTGTGGACTCGTTCTGAATTGGATCGAAGTGAATGCTGAAGGGATCAGACGGGAACGTGATGGTTGTTTGGTCGAGGCTGTTCACAGGTCCAGGCGCACAAAGCTGCAGAAAGTTGTAAACTCAGTCTGCTCCATCATACTTTACTGAAATCCATACACACTACATCCACTGCTCTACCATCATCAATGTGTTTTGTTACATCTTCGAAGAACTCGACCAGGCTTGTCAGGCAAGACCTGCCCTTGGCAAAGCCATGACTATCCCTAATCAGATTAAGTCTCTCCAAATGCTAATAAATCCGGCCTCATCTGTATTTACTGTGGAGAAAGTCATGGAAGCTAGGGAATTCAGGGAGGAGAATACGAATGTCCTGAAACACGCTGACATTACAAAGCAGTCTGCCCAGCTTAAACACATAAAGCTAAATAAACCTGGGGGTCTGACCCAGTGTATCGTCTGGCATGGTGGGAATCCAGGGAAGAAATTGCTGTGCCTATGTCTGTGATATTTCGAACACTGAACATGGAACAGTACAGCACAGGAACAGGCCATTCTGCCCAGTGTGTACTGGTCTAATTTTGAGACTGGCCCAGTCAGTGACATCTCTCTGAGAACATCACGTGAAGGGTAAAGTGGAATCGGGATGTTCAAGGAATGTTTCCTGACACAATGAGTGGTTTGTTCCTGGAATGACAGCTGGGATAGGGAGTGGTGGAAATAGACACAATCGTGATGTTTAAGAGATTCAAAGGCTCATTTTATTATCAAAGTTTACAACTCTGAAATTCTTCAGTTCAAACAGGCATTTAAACAGTGAAATGAACAGGCAGGGAATGGACGGTATGGAGTGTTGTTGAATAGAAATACCCAGGGGAACAAGTACATAGTTCCTGAGAGTAGAGACACAGGTAGACAGGGCAGTGAAGAAGGGGTCTGGTACGCTGGCCTTCATCGATCGGGGATTAAGTACATGACATGGTTTGTCGTGTTACAGCTGTACAAGACATTGGGGAGACCACACTCAGAGTACTGGGTGCAGTTCTGGTCACCGAGCTGTAGAAAGGATGACATTCAGCTGGAATGTGTGTAGACAAGATTCACAGGAATGTTACCGGGGCTCAAGGGCTTCTGGAGAATCTGGATCGACCTGGACTGATTTCCTGAAGCAAAGGAGACTGAGGGTTGACATTATTGTGATTGATGAAATCCTGCAGGGCAGAGATGAGGTCAATGGTCACAGTCTTTCCCCAGGGTAGGGGAGTCTAAAAATCGAGGATATAGACTTAAGCTCAGAGGGTATAGATTAGCAGGGGACCTGAGCGGCAAATTTTCCACACAGATGGTGGTCGGTAAATGGGACGAGCTGCCAGAGGAAATGGTAGACACTGATAGAGTTGAGACATCTTAAACAAGTTCTTGATTGAAAACACTTAGAGGGATGCTGGCCAAATGCAGTCAAATGGGACGTGCTGAGGAAGCCACCTTGGTTGTCAGGGACATGTTACGTCGAAGGGCCGGTGTGCGTGCTGTCACCTCCATTAGTCTAATTAGGAAGAGTGGGACCTTACATCAGAGCAGGGCTGTACAGGAGTGATGTCAGGAAGTTTTCCTGCATCCGTCTTTGAGTAATCCCAGTGTATCCGACACCTCACAATCTTCTGCTGCATCAAGATCCCCCGTTTCAGTGTCAAAGATATTTGCCTAACAATTTAAATAATTGATACGTAATCACCTTTTCACCCTCCTGCTTTACCCCTCTATTTATTTTCTTTAATCCTTTTCGCTCCTTATGGAGCATAGGGCCTCAACAAAAGTCCTCCACTTCCTGCGATCTCTAGCAGATGTTTTTGTAGTCTCCCAAGTTTGGCCGGCGGCTTTCAGTTCATCCAAAAGCCTACGCCTCCAGGTTTGCTTTGGGCGAACTCTTCTTCTCTTCCCTTGTGGATTCCATTCGAGTGATTGTCGAGTGACATTCGACTGGCTCTTCCTCAAGGTGTGGCCGACCCATCTCCACTTCCTCCTCCTTATCTGGAATACAATAGGCTCTTGGTTTGCTCTGTTCCATAGGTCTAGGTTTGACACTCTGTCGTACCACTTGAAGCGGAGGATCTGATGGAGGCATTTGTTGAGAAAGGTCTGGATTTTGTTGCAACTGGTGTTAGTGATTCTCCATGTTTTTGATCCATATAGCAGGATGGCTTTCACATTGGAGCTGAATATTCGGAGCTTAGTCTTGACAGAGATGGCCAGAGATCTCCAAACAGGTCGCAGGGTTGTGAAGACATGTTGGGTTTTCCGATCTTTGCTCTGATGTCCTCATCTGTACATCCTGATTTACTGATTTTGCTTCCGAGGTAGGTGAATTTGTCTACATCATCAACTATTTGTCCTTCAATCCGTATTGGCTCCTCTTGTTTGTTATTAATGCATAGAAATTTGGTCTTCTCCTGACTGAACTTGAGGCCTATTAGCTGTGAGGTCTCTCCCAAGGAATCTACTTTCTTCTGCATATCTTGAAGCCAGTGTGAGAGAACAGCGAGATCATCTGCAAATGCTAGGTCTTCCAATTTCCCTGTTGACGTCCACTGGATGCCTCTCTCTGAGCCAGCATAGGCTGTTCTTGTAGCCCAGTCGAGTACCACAAGAAAAAGTAGAGGCGACAGCAGGCATCCCTGTCTGACTCCAGTAGTGACCAGGAACTCTTCGGACATTCTGCCATCGTGGATGACCCTGCATGAGAAGCCATCATAAAGCTGCTTGATGATATTCACCATCACTTCCGGTACACCATAGTGTCGTAAGATGCTCCACATTGACTTTCTGTCCAGGCCATCAAATGCCTTCTCAAAATCAATAAAACACACATATAGTGTGCCATTCTATTGACTGCTCCACAATGACTCTAAGTGTAGCTATCTGGTCAATGCATGATCTCTCTTTCCTGAACCCTGCCTGTTCATCTCTAAGTCTCTGGTCAATGGCGTCTTTCATCTGCTCCAAGATTACCCTGGTGAGAACTTTGCTAGGAATGGACAAGGTGATCCCCTCCACTTGCCACACAGTGAAAGATCTCCAGATTTTGGCAGCTTCACAAGGAGGCCCTTCTTCCAATCTGATGGGATCTCTCCTGTTCTCCATATCAAATTCAGCAGTATATGCAAATTGTCCACCATAACCTCTCCACCCTCTTGCAATGCTTCTGCAGGAATGTTGTCTTCTCCAGCAGCCTTGTCGTTCTTCAGGCTTTTCAGGGCTTTTCACATTTCTTGCTTTGTGATTTCACCTATATTGATGTTGAGTGGGTCTTCAGGCTCCAGGTCAGGTGGGTTCTGTGGTGGTGGTCTACTCAATACTTCCTGGAAGTGTTCCTCCCATCTCGCCAGCTGATCTTCAACCGAAGTGAGCAGATGGCCTGTCTTGTCTCTAACAGGTCTGTTGAAATTGCTTTTCTTCCCTCTCAAAAGTTTAGTTGTCGTGTAGAGTGCCTTGAGGTCCCCTTTACTGGCCGCTGTTTCTGCTTGCTCTGCTATTTCATTGAAGTAGGACCTCTTGTCCTTTCTGAGCTGTTTCTTCACCTCCTTGGCCATCACGCTGTACCTGTTGGCAGTGATTTGTTTCTGTTGCCGGGTTCTGGCCTGATTCAACTACTGTTTGAGCTTTTTCCTCTCCTCCACCTTCTGCCATGTCTCGTCCCTGATCCAAGGTTTACTGTTGACTGGTGGTCTTCCCAGTACTTCTTCGCAGGCTCCTACAGTGGCCTGCTTGAAGGTAATCAGGTGTGTTCCGCTGTTCTCTCATCTTGTTCCTCTATTTGAAGAGCCCCAAAGTGGTTTTGCAAGGCGATGTGGAAATCTTTCTTGTTCTCTTCCGTCTGTAGTTTTCTAACATCAAACTTCATTCGCGTGTTCTGTTGCTTCTTCTTGGCTGACAGCTTCATCTTCAGCTTTACAACAACCAAATGGTGGTCAGATCCAATATCTGCTCCTCTTTTGGCTCTCACATCTTGCAATGAACTTCTCCAGCGCTGGCGGACTATTACGTGATCAATCTGGTTCTCTGTTTGATGGTCAGGTGAGACCTAGGTTATCTTATGGCAGCGTCGGTGGGGAAAGAGGGTACCTCCAACGGTCAGTTCATTGAAGGCACAGAAGTCGGTAAGGAGTTCTCCATTTTCATTCATATTCCCCAAACCATTCTGGCCCATCTCTCTCTCCCTGCCAGTGTTATCGCTGCCTACTTTGGCATTCAGATCTCCCATGACGATCAACACATCTTGCTTAGGTACCTTTTCAACTACTGCTTGAAGCTGGGTGTAGAAGAGATCTTTTTCTTCTTCCTCTGCGTTGTTAGTTGGGATGTAGCACAGGATAATGGATACTTTCTGGAATCTGGACTCGAACCTGGCTGTGATGATACGGTCGGACACTGGTTCCCATTCTATCAAACTTCTGGCTGCTTCTTTGGACAACATCAGGGCCACACCAGCCTCATGCGGGTCTTCCTCTTTTTCTTTGCCGGAATAGAGCAGAGTTTCTCCCGTCTGCAGTTTGGTCTCACCAGAAGTATTCCACCTTGCTTCGCACATGCCCAGGAGTGTGAGGTGGTACCGGTTCATTTCCTTCACTGCCTGTGCGCACCTACCTGTCTCCCAAAGCGATCTCACATTCCATGTTCCGATTAGGATAGATTTCTTCTGTGAGAGCAGCTTTGGAACCTCCATAATGTTTTTCCTCAGGTGAAGGAGGGTTGTCAGCCCTGCAGCTTCCTGACGGGTTTGGTTGCAGTGCGTCATCAGCCTCCTGAATGGGGCCCTGCTTTTCCCGAGATCTGGGTTAGTGGTTGACAATCTGTTGACGGTTTCTGTAACAATTGCTTGTTTTACGTGAACGAGTTGTTAGCCCATTGCACAATCCCCAACCTGGAGGACCAGGGGTTTTCTGTCGGGGTTACCTTCCCCTAGGTGATGGCACTTCCATGCTAACGAGCTCCACCTGCCCGGGTTTGAAATCAGAGTTTACCTTCTCCTAGATAGGCTGCCATCTAACGAGTCCTATCTACCCGGGTTTGGAATCGGAGTTCCTTCTCCTAGGCTATGTTGGTTCGCGGCACCTTCTTCCATATTATCCAGTGCACCCCTCACATGAGGGATCCCCCATCCTCCACCCAGGGGACGCGCCTCAATGCCGTATAGCCCCTGTGCGAGGCCTCTATTTATTACCCAAACCTGTCTATCCTCCCTCTGATCAGTCTGCACACTGCTCTGAAGAACATCAGAAACAGAAGCAAGGAGGCCATTCTGTCCCTCACACCTGCTCTCCCATAGACATGATCAATACCACTTCCCTGTGCTCATGATGTTTCTACTGATTCACTTTGTATCCAAAACTCTATCCACGTCTCTCCTCAACATAATTGATGTGTAAATGTGCACAGCCCTGTTAGATTGTGAGCTGTGTAAATACATTTATTCACCTCTGTATAGTTGTCCCCTTACTGTACCTCCTCATCCTGACACCCCTGTAACTAGAAGCATCATCCCAGCATCGACCTGGGGAGCTCAGAGCAAGTCTCAGGGTCTCTCTCTCTCTCTCTCTATCTCTCTCTCTCTCTCTCTCTCTCTCTCTCTCTCTCTCTCTCTCTCTCTCTCTCCTCTCCCTCTCCCTCTCCCTCTCCCCCTCCCTCCCTCCCTCCCAAACACAAATATACACAGAGGGCTTCACCATTTACATTTCTCCATTGCATCAATCACCAACACAGTCTGCCCGAGGATTGTGCTGCGATCAGCCTGCATGTGTTGCCACACTTCCGGCTCCAAAATATCATGTCCCCGTCTCTCTCACCTTCACCGTACCTCTCTGGGTAGATCCAACCTGAGCATCGATTTCTTTAATGGTCCACTCCCCTCTCCTATAACATTCCTCCTTCTCTATCCCCCTTCCAGAGGAAATTACACTGCACTCCGATTTTTTTCTTGACTCAGATGCTGGAAGAACTAAAACAAAACAGAAATTACTTGCAATCCGCAACAGAGCAGGTAGTATTTGAATCAATTCCGGGAGAGGTCACCGACGTGGAATGTGAAGCCTGTTCCTCTCTCCACAGATCCTGACCAACCTGTTGTGTTTTTACTGCATTTCCTGAGTGTGTACCGGGTCCGTTTTGGATGCTGTTGAGGGGGATAATCCCGAAACAGGATGACCACAGCGATTGGAGCCTGGTTCTGTGGTGAAGAATGAAAAAAAGACGAGAAATGCAGTTGTCATAAGGGATTCCATAGTGAGGGGAACAGGTAGGAAGTTCTGTCAGCCTGATAGAGATACCCGCATGGTGTGTTGCCTCCCAGCTGCCAGGCTACGGGATGTCTCGGATCGGGTGCAGAGTATTCTGAAGGGAGAGGGTGACCAGCCAGAAGTCTTGGTACACGTTCATACCAATGACACTGGTAGAAAAAGGGAGGAGGCCCTGAAGAGAGAATTCAGGGAGTTGGGTAGGGAGCTGAAAAGCAGGACCTCTAGGGTAGTAATCTCAGGATTGCTGCCTGTGACAAGTGCTAACGAGCGCAAGAATAGCATGAACAGGCATATTAATGCGTGGCTGGGAGACTGGTGTAGCGGGCAGTGTTTTGGGTTCCTGGATCATTGGGGGAGGAACGACCTGTACAAAAAGGACGGGTTACACCTGAAAATCCTGCCTGACAAAATAGTGCAAATTTTTGAGGAAATTACAAACAGGGTAGACAAAGAAGATGTAGTATATGTGGTGTACATGGATTTTCAGAAGGGCTTTGACAAGGTGCCAAACATGAGGCTGCTTAGCAAGATGAGAACACATGGTATTACAGGGAAGTTACTTGCATGGGTGGAGTATTAGCTGATTGGCAGAAAACAGAGAACGGGAATAAAGGGATCCTATTCTGTCTGCATGCCGGTTACCAGTGAAGTTCCATTGGGGTCGATGCTGGGTCCACTGCTTTTTATGATGTAAAAAGTCAATGATTTGGACTATGGGATTAACGGATATGTGGCTAATTTTGCCAATGATACAAAGATAGGTGGTGGAGTGGGTAGTGTTGAGGAGAGAGAGAGCGTTCAGAAAGACTTAGATAGTTTAGGGGAATGGGCAAAGAAGAGGCAAGTGATGGAAAGTGTATGGTCATGTGGAAGAAATAAGCGGGCAGACTATTATTTAGATGGGGAGAGAATTCAAAATGCAGAGTGTTACATACTCACAGTTTGTACATGGGATGATGTAATGGTCTTGTGACTGGGATGATGTAATTGTCTCATGAGCGTGGGGTGATGTGATGTCACGTGATGGCATGTTCCAGACGATATTTAAACAAAGCCCGTGGTCTGTGATGCAGTTCTCATTTTAATTTTAGTGCAACGTTGTTGTTGCCGGTCGGAGGTGTGGCGACTCCACCGGTTTTGTTTGTTGCATGTTTATTTTTCCCTTACAGTCCAGTATCAGAGAGTGAAGGCATTGCTGGAGTTATCCGAGTTCAAAGGATTGGATAAAGTTAATGTCATTCAGCGTCTTGGGAATGTTAGACTTTTGTGACTTCGTTCAAAAATTGTGGCATGCACATTTGAGTGAAACCCCTGCAAGGTCGGGAAGGTTTGTGCAGTGACCACCCTCCAGTCAAAAGGTCAGTTCCTTTCATTTCCTCCTGATTTCTTCGAACAAGGCATCGCTCGGCTGTGGGATCGGCAGATTCATCATTACTTCGAAGGAATCGTTGTTTCGGGGAAATCTCACTTTAATGACTGTATAAATCACATGCACATTTGAACTTATCACTTCAAGTCTGTGCTTGGATGAGAACTCGTTGAGAACAGTTTCTACGTTTGACTGTTCGTTAGATATAGCCGCCGAACTATTAACTTCCGGTTAAGTTAGTCGTTTGTTTACTTTGCTAACTTTTGAGCAGAAGTTAACAAATCTCTGGATTTGTTTATAAACCCTTTCTCAGTTTCATATCGATTGCTGCTGCATTCGTAACAAGAGAAGCAAAGGGAATTGGGAATCCTTCTGCAGGATACCCTAAAGGTTAACCGCCAGTTTGAGTCGGTTGTATAGAAGGCAAATGCAATGTTGGCACTCATTTCTAGAAGTATAGAATATAAGAGCAGGGATGTGGTATTGAGGCTCTATAAGGCACTTGTGAGACCACATGGAGTATTGGGTGCAGTTTTGGGCTCCTTATTTTAGAAAAGATATACTGACATGGGAGAGGGTTCAAAGAAGATTCACGAGAATGATTCCAGGAATGAAAGGGTTACCATATGAGGAATGTCTGGCAGCTCTTAGGCTGTATTCCCTGGAGTTCAGGAGAGTGAGGGGGGTATCTCACAGAAACATTCCGAATGTTAAAAGACCTGATCAGATTAGATATGGCAACGTTATTTCCCATGGTAGGGGATTCTAGGAGAAGAGGGCACGACGTCAGGATTGAAGGATGTCCACTTAGAACTGAGATGCGGACAAATTACTTTAGTCAGAGGGTGGTAAATCTGTGGAATTTGTTGCCACGAGTGGTTGTGGATGCCAAGTCATTGGGTGCATTTAATGCAGAGATAGATAGGTTCTTGATTAGCCAGGGCATCAAAGGGTATCGGGAGAAGGCAGGGGATGGGGATGACTGGAAGGATTGGATCAGCCCATGATTGAATGGCAGAGCAAACTCGATGGGCCGAATGGCCTACTTCTTCTTCTATATCTTATGGTCTTAAAATGAATATGATTCAATGTCGAGCAATGGCTCCTCATGTTCCACCAGTGTGGCTGACAACCTGACGTCATCAACATCGATTTCTCAAACTTCTGGTAGTTGCTCCCTCTCTGTCACTTTTCTTGTTTAATTGTCTCCTCCTGATCCACCAGCCCCATCACCCTACCTCTTTCCCCTACTTCCCCCACCCCCTCCATCTGCCCATCACCCACACACTACTACCCACCTCCCTCCCTTTATTCACTCCACTTCCCCCTCCTGTCAGATTCCAAAATCTTCAGCCCTTTGTCACTGACAACTCTCACCTCCCAGTTTCTGACTCATTTCCACACTCCACCCCTCCCTCATCTACCTGGATCACCTGCCAGCTCTGTCTCCATCCCTCTCTCCACCATTCTGCACAGGTCATCTTCACTCTGACTTTCAGTCCGGATGAAGGGCCTCGAGCCAAATCGTCACCTGTCCATTTCCCTCCACAGATATTATCTGACACGCTGGGAGACCCAGGAGCTTTATGTGTTACCACAACTACATGTCCCGTTTTCCCAAGATTCACCTTGACCTCCCTCTTTCAGTTAACACCACTTGTCCCACTTCACCTGTCACGGTGAGAGTGGACTTCAGGACCCGGGGGAGCCGGGGAGCTCAGGACCCGCCGCCCGCGGCTACTGCTGAATCCGCAGTGTTTCTGTTCCTTTGACGGATGCGGTAAACGATTTAAAATTAATGGGTCGATAATTCTCATATCGTGTTTATTTCACTCTCCGCACATTTATATTTATACTGACTTACTCCTGTCACCGGTCCCGGGACACGACCCGTTTACAGACCAGGAGTGGAACCGGAGCAGATTCTCAGCCACTCGTTTTTATATATAATCCACAAGAAAGGATAAAGTTTCTCCGTGAATTTATTCCCAGCGAAGGTGTGGAGATGGGACTTGGTCTCCGCGTTGTAAAATGAAACTGCCCCGGACTCATAACTGAGATAAACTCCCACCCTCCCGGGGATGGGACCGTCAGGGAGACGGGACACAGGGGAGGTGTAAACATTTATCGCATCTTTAAACCGCCCGATGGTCCAGAATTCGGTCTCCGGACTCCTTATGACCCGTCACTTCCTCTTCACAGACTCTGCGGCAACTCCCAGTTCCCAGCACCGACTCCCCGTCACCTCCACCTCCCAGTAATGTCTCCCCGACGTGAATCCCTCTGATCCCAGCACAGAAGGCCAGGCTGTGAACCTCTTCCCGGTGTCAGGGAGATCTCTCAGGGTCCCGGTCAAACTCACACTCTTCCGATCCTCAGACACCTCGAGCGCCGGATGCGCCGTTTCCACATCCAGGGTGACAGAGACTGGGGGCGAGAAGCAGAGGATTAGAGAGTCCCGGGGGATCGGGGTGGGGGAGGGGGGAAGACTCAGTATTAAGAAGGGGTGGAGCAACAACTGTATCCAGATGAGGATGGGGTGAATAAACACTGGAGGCATTTAAAGAGGAGGTAAGGCAGAATTGATTCATGCCGACCAACTCATTTCAATGAACTAGTTCCATTTGCTTGTATTTGCCCATTATTCCTTTAAACCTTTCCCAACCACCTACCTGTCCAGATGTCTTTTAAATCATTGTAACTGTATAAACCTCTCCGGTTCTCTTTGGCAGTCTCCTGAGCCCACTCACTCACACTCAGTGAGTCTCAATCGGAGTCGGACAATTGAAGGAAACCGGTGACTAAGGGGTCACCGGTTGGAACTTTCGAGTGCCCACAAGGGTGGGTTGAGCATCGAACCAGAACAATGATAAATGGCTATCACGTTGAGTGATTGGGGCAATCTTGTGGAGTCTACTTATGTGTTAACCCTTGCCTGGGTGGTAGTTTCCTTTGAAGATGGCATCCCTGTAATAAACTACTATTGGTGATAATTCGCAATTGGATTTGGAACGACGACGGATAAAACCTACGGCGATTGTTATCCTGTTTTACCACCGTGGAACCTGCGGAATACGACATAAATGCCTTCTCTCGACTTTCACCTTGGATTACAAATATCTCTCTCACATCATTGAATCTGTGGATGATCTGAACTTTCATACCTTACCATCTCACGATTTTAAGCCTGGTGCTCTCCTTCTCTGCGAACTCAATAGTTTGGGAGATACATTTACGCATATGTATACTCATAACATTGTTAACTTTTGATTATTCTTGTTTAAGTTGCTATATTAAGTAGATACTAATAAAGATAGTGGTTTTAACATCAAAACCATGATGTTAAACCATGATGTCTGATGAGAAAGGATTATCTTTGTCTAGGATAGAGTCTGTAGCAGAACAAAATCGAGATCTTGAGATTGAAGCTTTAAAAGAAACAGCTCTCTCAGATGATGAGATTTAAAAAAGTGCCAGTAGGATACTATCTCAAGGATGGGGTATTGATGAGGAAGTGGAAACCACCTATGTACCTGTGAATGAAGAATGAGAAATTGTTCACCAAGTTGTAGTTCTTAAAGTCTATGGGACTGAAATTTCAACTTTAGCTCACAGTATGCCTTTAGGTGGACACTTTGTGGTGAATAAAACTGGAAACAGGATTAGGAAAGAATCTTACTTGCTTAATCTGGGGGAAGATGTTGTGACCTTTTGCAGAACCTGTCACATTTGTCAAGTTGTGGGTAAAGCTAATGAGGCCATCCCAATGGCCCCACTTCAAACTATACCTGTATTCGGTGAACCTTTTTCCAAAGTTATAGTAGATTGTGCTGGCCCATTGCCAAAGACAACAGCTGGCCATCAGTATCTGTTAACCATTATGTGCACTGTATCCAGATTTCCAGAGGCGATCCCTCTCAGAAACATTAAAGCTAAAATTGTGGTGAAGGCTCTCGCCAAGTTTTTTTTTACTTTTTTCATTTTGCCTAACGAAATTCAATCTGATCAAGGCAGTAATTTTACATCAGGATTATTCCAGCAGGTAGTCTGTGAGCTAAACAAATTACATTGTCTGCTTACCATCCAGAATCGCAAGGAGCTTCAGAAAGATTTCATTCTACCCTCAAAACAATGATTACGACATACTGTGCTGAGAATGGAAAGGACTGGGATGAGGGGGTACATTTGCTCCTATTTGCCGTAAGAGAATCGGTGCAGGAATCGCTGGGTTTTAGTCCAGTTGAACTCGTATTTGGTCACAGAGTGAGGGGACCTTTGACCATGCTGAGGGAACAGTGGACTGATGAAAAAGTGCATGATAGCTTGTTAAGCCATGTTGTGGAGTTCAAAAAATAAATTACACCAAGTCTGTAGCCTTGCAAGATAAAACCTACAGTATTCTCAAAACAAAAAGAAATCTTGGTATGATAAGCGAGCTCGAGAAAGGACATATCACGTGGGAGACAAAGTACTGGTGTTATTTCCAATGCTGACAAATCCGCTCCAAGCAAAGTTTAGCAGACTGTATGAAATAATCTCTAAAATTGATTCTTTGAATTTTGTTATTAAAACACCCGATCAAAGAAAACTCACACAGGTGGTACATGTAAATATGATAAAGTGTTATTTTGACCCGGAGACGCCATCTGTGAGCGTTGTTGTAGGAACATGTGAAACTAGAGGGCCTGAGAATAGGACTACTGACTCGTCTGATAATTTTAACAATCTGAACATAGTCTCAGTGAAGCTTATGAACTCAGTTATTTTGGAAATCATTGGTAACAAATTGGTCCATTTGCAGCCAAAGCAACGACAACAACTAAAAGAATTAATTCTAAAGTATGAAGATTTGTTTCCCAATGTACCCAAACAAATTTTGGCCACTGTTCATGATGTAGATGTTGGTCAAGCTGACCCAATTAAGCAGCACCCCTATCGCATGAACATAGTAAAGAGTAAATTGGCTGAGTAAGAGATTGAATATATGCTGGAAAATGGTATTATCGGGCTGTCAACATCAGATTGGGCATCACCCTGTGTTATTGTGCCCAAACCTGATGGTAGCGTTAAATTTTGTACTGATTATAGGAAGGTAAATGCAGTAACAAAGACAGAAGCTTACCCTATCCCTAGGGTGGATGATTTAATTGATAAGGATGGAAAAGCTAAATTACTTACAAAGATTGATCTGTTAAAAGGGTGTTGGTGTGTTCCATTGATGGAGAGAGGCAGAGAAATCTCTGCGTTTGTGACACCTTCTGGATTGTATGAATATAACGTTTTCCGTTTGGAATGAAAATGCTCCAGGAACCTTCCAAGGAATAACTAATTCTGTAATTCGAGGATTAGAAAACACAGATGCCCATATTGATGACTTAGTCATAAGCAGTGGCACTTGGGAAGGACATATCTCAGCAGTAGAAAAGCTGTTTGACAGGCTTTCCAAGGCCAACCTTACAGTCAACTTAGCTAAGAGTGAATTTGGCCATGCAACTGTGACCTATCTCGCCTATGTAGTTGGTCAAAGCAATCTGGCTCCTGTTCAGGCAGAAGTCCAAGGAATTTCTGAGGTTCCTGTTCCAACGGCTAAGAAGGCTCTTACAAGGTTTTTGGGAATGGTTGTATATTACCGTAAGTTTTGTAAGAACTTTGCTGATATCGCTCTTCCCCTAACTAATCTCCTACGGAAGGGTGAGAAGTTTGTTTGGACCGAGACTTGTCAGGAGGCATTTGATCGATTAAAAGCTATTCTATATCATCAACCTGAGCTCCGACCACCTGATTTTACAAAGTCATCCTCTATAGCTGTGGATGCCAGTGATGAAGCTACCGGGGCAGTGTTATCACTAAAAGATAATGGTGATGTTGAACATCCTGTAGATTACTTTTCGAGGAAATTTAATGAACATCAAAGGAATTATTCCACTGTAGAGAAAGAGTTGTTGTCACTCATTGTGGCTTTACTACATTTTGATATCCATATTTGTCCTGAGCAGAAACCACTTGTGGTTTACACTGCTCGTAATCTGTTAGTGTTTCTGAGTAAGGTAAAGGACAAAAACAGAAGGTTCTTAAACTGGAGTCTGATTTTGCAGGAATATGATATGGTAATAAAGCATGTGAAAGGCACAGGCAATATCATTGCAGATTGTCTGTCGAGATACTAAGCCAAGTTCAAGAAAAAAACTGGTATTTATATACGCTTCTACAATGTGTTACATGATAATCACATATATATTATATAACCATATAACAATTACAGCACGGAAACAGGCCATCTAGGCACTTCTAGTCCGTGTCGAACGCTTACTCTCACCTGGTCCCACTGACCCGCACTCAGCCCATAACCCTCCATTCCTTTCCTGTCCATATACCTATCCAATTTTACTTTAAATGACAATATAGAACCTGCCTCTACCATTTCTACTGGAAGCTCGTTCCACACAGCTACCACTCTCTGAGTAAAGAAATTCACCCTCGTGTTACCCTTAAACTTTTGCCCCCTAACTCTCAACTCATGTCTTCTTGTTTGAATCTCCCCTACTCTCGATGGAAAAAACCTATCTATCTATCCCACTCATAATTTTAAATACCTCTATCAAGTCCCCCCTCAACCTTCTACGCTCCAAAGAATAAAGACCTAACTTGTTCAACCTTTCCCTGTAACTTAGGTGTTGAAACCCAGGTAACATTCTAGTAAATCTTCTCTGTACTCTCTCTATTTTGTTGGTATTTTTCCTATAATTCGGTGACCAGAACTGTACACAATACTCCAAATTCGGCCTTACCAATGCCTTGTACAATTTTAACATTACATCCCAACTCCTATACTCAACGCTCTGATTTATAAAGGACAGCATAGCAAGAGCTTTCTTCACCACCCTATCCACATGAGATTCCATCTTCAGGGAACAATGCACCATTATTCCTAGATCACTCTGTTCTACTGCATTCTTTAATGCCCTACCATCTTTCCATGTATGTCCTATTTGGATTATTCCTACCAAAATGTAGCACCTCACACTTATCAGCAGATGACTCCATCTGCCATCGTTCAGCCCACTCTTCTAACTGGCCTAAATCTCTCCGAGAGAGACAGAGGGGCGGAACTATTTGACACTGCAGATTGTTTTGATTTAAGCAAGAACACTCACTCACATAAAGCCAGTCGCAGTTGGAGTCGGACAATGGAAGGAAGCCAGTGACTAAAGGGTCACTGTTTGGAACATCTGAGTTCCCACATGGGTGGGTTGAACATCGACCCAGCACATCGATAACTGGCTATCACGTTGAGTGATTGGGGCAACCTTGTGGAGTCTACCTGTGTGTTAACCCTTGCCTGGATGGTAGTTCCCTTTGATGACGGTGCCCCTGTGATAAGCTACTATTGGTGATAATTCGTAAGTGGATTTGGAACGATAAGGGATAAAACCTACTGTGATTGTTATTCTGTTTTGCCACCGTGGAACCTGTGGAATATGACATAAATGCCTTCTCTCGACTTTCACCTTGGATTACAAATATCTCTCTCACATCATTTAATCCGTGGATGAATTGAACTTTCATACCTTACCATCACAATATTTTAAGCCTGGTGCCTCCCACCTTCCTTTCCCCGAGCTCAGTGGTTTGTGAGTTACATTTACGCATATGTATACTCAGAACACTGTTAACTTTTGATTATTCTTGTTTAAGTTGCTACATTAAGTAGATACTAATAAAGATAGTGGTTTTTAAGATTCAACGTGGCACTAGACAGGGTGGTCTGTTGAGCCCTTTGCTTTTTGATCTGGCCTTGGAACCTTTAGCCATTGCTTTTCAAGAATCTAATGATATCACTGGTATTTTAAGGAGAGACACTGTTCATAAAGTCTCGTTCTTTGTATGCTGATGATTTGTTGCTATATATTTCTAATGTTAAAACTTCATTACCCCATGTGATTTCTTTACTCTCCTGTTTTAGCCAGTTTTTAAGTTATAAATTAAACCTACATAAAAGTGAACTTTTCCCTTTCAACAATTTGATACCAATAAATTCTAACTTTCCTTTTAAAATTGTAAGAAACCAATTTACCTATTTAAGTGTAACAATCACTAAAGATTATGTGTCGATTTAAAGAAAAATTTCTTACTCTATTGAATCAGGTAAAAAGTATACTAACAAATTGGTTGCCTCTTTCGTTATTGTTAATTGGTCGAATTAACTCTATCAAAATTAATATATTACCTAAATTTATAACTCTTTTTTAGGCATTGCCGGTTTTCATTCCTAAATCCTTTTTTGGTTCTCTTGACTCTATTATATCTTCTTATATATGGAAGAATAAGCATTCTAGATTAAATAATTCATCTTCAAAAAGATAAAAAGAATGGAGGATTAGCCTTACCAAACTTTAGATTTTATTATTGGGCAGTTAATATAAGAAATCTTACATTTTGGTTATATTATATAAATCGTGAGGATTACCCGATGTGGGCTTTTTTTAGAAGCTAATTCTGTTAATAAATTCTCTATTATTTCTCTTCTTGGATCCTCAATTCCTTTGTCTTTGAGTAAGTTAACTGATAATCTGGTAGTTAAACACACTCTGAGAATTTGGATACAATTCTGAAAATATTTTGGCTTATTGAGATTTTCTCTTTCAAGTACCATTTTTTCTAATTATTTTTTAAAATCCTCCATGATTGATGTGGCTTTTAAAGAATGGGATAGACTAGGTATTAAATGCTTTCAGGACTTGTTTGTAGAGAGAAGTCTTTTTCCGTTTGAACAATTGTCAACTAAATACAGTTTACCCAAAACGCATTTTTTTCGATATCTACAAATAAGAGATTTTTTTACAGTCTCAAATAGGTACATTTCTTAAAAGTCCTGTTAAGAATCTACTAGATGTAATCTTTAATCTGAAACCTTTTTATAATGGATCAGTATCTAATATTTTTAATATGCTGTTAGGAATGAGAAGTGTTCCTTTAGATAAAATTAAAAATCTTTGGGAACAAGATTTACAGACTTCAATTTCTGAGGAAACTTGGAATCAAATTTTTAAATTGGTCAACACTTCATTGTTATGTGCCCGTCACTCTCTCCTTCAATTTAAAGTGGTCAACAGGGCCCATCTAACTAAAGATAAGTTGTCTTGTTTTTTATTTAGATATATCTCCATATTGTGATAAATGTAATAATGAACTTCACTCATTCATATGCTTTGGACATGTCTGACTCTTGGAAAATATTGGAAAGAAGTATTTCGAAACTTTTCGATACTTTTTAAAGTAAATTTCAAGCCTAATCCTTTGACTCCTTTATTTGGTATTGTTGGAGGAAAGGATATTATTTTAGATATTATTTTGGATATTATTTTGGAGCCATCTGATCTGCACATACAAAATGCTGGTGGAACACAGCAGGCTAGGCAGCATCTATAGAGATAAGCACTTCGTTAGTCCTGACGAAGGGTCTCGGCTTGAAACGTCAAGAGTGCTTCTCCGAATAGCCTGGCCTGCTGTGTTCCACCAGCATTGTGTGTGTGTTTTTTGAATTTCCGGCATCTTCAGATTTCCTCGTGTCTCTTATGGCCAGAAGGACGCTTTTGCTTAAATGGAAAGACGAGGCCCCTTCTAATCATGCCCAATGGTTACGTGATGTGATGTCATGTTTAAATTTAGAGAAGATTCGATGTTCAAACTTTGAATCTAATCAAGACTTTCAAATATTGTGGAGACCTTTTCTGAAATATTTTAAAAACTTTTGATTTGCTGTTAAAGCACAGATGATGACTAACATCCTTTTTTTATTTTTTTTTCTACTAATCAGCTTCGGTCTTGGTAGGGGATAAGATTTTTTATATAATAAAATTATTATTTTTCAATGTTACGAACTAATTGACTAAACAATTATAGGGTAAGGAGTCTTTATATGCGATTTAGTTTAATGTTTTTACGTGTATATATTTTTCCTGTACTCTGTTTTCGTGTATGTATATATATATATATATAAATTAATAAAAATATTGGAAAGTTAACAACAGTGAGATCATGCATCCAACAGGGGGCAGAGCTGAGTCAATCAGACTGCGGTCACGGACAGGTCAGACAGGGTTGAGTGTGGCACGAAGGACTGTTGTATTTTTCTAACAAACCCTGTCACCACAGTGATACCAGATTTTATCCCCCTTAAGGTCATTAATGGAATATTAATTCCAGAGCTACCACGTCAGGATTCAAACTCGTGCATTGGCTTGTTTGTCCAGTGCAAATGAGATCAGGATGCAATGATTCACCTAACAGACCAGTGAATTGCTTGTATTTTCCCCTGGTTTGGTGTGTTCAAGGGTCTAACCTCTCCAGCTGACCATGTGGCAGTGATGCGTCCCAGCAGGTGGGGTTGGTGCTGGAATGAATCTGTATGTTTTACCTCGCTTAATGCCGTCAAACGCTTCTCCCAATGCAATGTCGAACAAATAGTGGTGATAGAATTTTTCAACCAGCAGGGCACCATCGGTCACTGACAATATCTGTTCTTCATCACAAAACCTGTAACTATTATACAGCTAGTTATAAACTGAACATCAGCAATATTTCATCTATTTTACAAAACCATACAGAGGTTCAGTAAAGACCATGTCCTACCTCCTCTTCCGACGAGCTTCCTCCTGAAATAAATAAAACACAGATTTCAGTTGACTGAGATGACTGAAGTCATCCGAACAGCAGGAATCTGAGTCAAGTTATTACAAGCTGCTGAAAAATCCCACTTAACTCTCTCCCACTGAAACGAATGGAGAAAGAGGAGAACCACGGGAGAAAGTACAAAGGATGTTTATGAAAATTATACTGTAACTGAGAGGATAGAACTTACAGGAGAGACTGGACAGGTTGTGCATTTTTATCTGGATACTATGTCAGAGAGGATCAGTTGGACGAATTTAACATTCCAAATGGATTTGATGGGATGGCAGTGGAGAAAATATTTCTCCTTGTATTAGACCAAAAGTCAAAGATAAAACATCAGTTGGTTGTTAATAAATCCCACAACAAATGTGGTGAAGAGAACATCAGAAACACACTCACAGCCTGTGACTAACTGGGTGTTACTCCGAGTCTCAGGGGATATTATACGTGGGAATCACAGAAACGATCACCAGCTCAGTGCTCTGATCAGAGTAACTCATTCCCGAGAAGGTTGCAGACTGTCCTGTGATGTACAGATGTAGTAGGAGGCCGGTTCGGGATAGCAAACAACAATCCTGAACAGTCAGGATGTCCACATGGTGGAAATCAGTTTCCAGCTACAGTATTTGCGATAAAATGCATTTTGTGATGGTGCACTTTTACAGAACCAAACTGAAATCTCTCACCATGAGGAATGTGATATTTTCTTGTTGACTCATCCGTTCCTGTAACTTTGAGACTTCCTCCTGAATAGAATTTAAATTCTCTTGAATTTCTCGAAGATTTTTTTCCATTGGATTCAGAATCCTCTCCTCTTCTTCTCTGAGATCTCGGAGTGCACGCTGCTCTTTCTCAGTGAGAATCTGGTGCAGTTCAGCATACTGGGATGTGATGTGGGACTGAAGGCTGTGTGACTGTTCCTGTCAAATGAAAGGAGAGGCTAGTTTTCTATTTGAGGCTACTTTTTGTATTTCCTTCTGACATGGATGGTAACCATTCAGCCCATTAAAGTCTATGCTGGTTCTCAGAACAATCCCCCCCATCACATTGCCCCATGACTCCCTAAAACGTTTTCACTGTCTCTGACCCCCCTAATTCCGACCTGAGTCATAGACCACCCAACTTCACAAGGTTAATTACAGTAACCAATTTACCGTTCAACCATGCAATGTCGACTAAAGGAAGGTACTGGTTACGGGGAGAACATACAAACTCCACGCAGACAGCTCCAGGTGTCAGGATCGGTCCCAGGTTACTGGAGCTGCGACACTCTGCTATTCTGCATTAAAGGGAACAAAACTACACAGCGAATTTGTAAATTCTGCTCAGGAGCCTCACCCGAACTCCAGAAATCTTCTCTATCTGTTGTTGCTCCATTTCCTCGAAGTCCGATTTCTTTTTAGTGAGAGAGTCTAAGGAAGATTTAACCCGACCCTGGGAATCAGAGAGTGAAGACATTAGACCAAAATATGCAACTAAGTAAACAGCTAATCAAAACCTGCTTAGTTTTACCTTGTAGGTTTCAACGGCTTGTTTAATCGGCATGAAGTTGTGAGACTTGTGTTCCCGAGCATCTCTACAGATCAGGCAGATCAGTGTCTTGTCCGTCTCACAAAACAGCTTCAGTTCTTCCTCATGTTCCTCGCAGTGAAGTTTACTTTCCTTCTCCTTCGGATTCAGGTTTAGTTTTCGAGCTTTCTTAGACAGATTTGCTAAGGCCCGATTGACCTTGAGGGTGCGGTCTGCAAACTCCTCTCTACATTCCGGGCAGGAGTTTCTCTCCTCCCTTTCCCAACACCGTGTGATACAGGAGCGGCAGAAGCTGTGCCCACACTCCAGTGACACCGGATCGGTGAAGAAATCCAGGCAGATGGAACAAATTGCCTCTTCGGTTAAACTCTCGAGCTGTCCTTTCGAAGCCATGTTAACTCCCGGTACTTCCTGGTTCAGGATCCTTTCACTTTCAGGGAGCTGCTGAACGTCTACAGTACTGATATTGTCCTCTAGGGGCGCTGCAGTCCTGGGAATGAATGTTCCTTTCCAGTGAGCAGGAATCGTGTTCATTTCCACAGCAGCGATCAGAAACACATTAAACAAGTCTAACATAGATAAAGCCGGAGAGAAGAGCTTGGTTCAGTCTACGGCAGAACTGAAAGGGCAAGTCCTGAAAAGAGAGAATAAAGGGACAGTAATTGCAGGAATCTGGAAGGAAAAGAGAGCTGCTGGAGGAACTCAGCGGGTCAGACAGCATTTGTGGAGAAAAACAGACAGGAGAAATTCCGGGCTGTGACAGTCCAGATGAAGGTTCTCGAACTGAATTGTCGATTGTCCATTTCTCTACACAGATGATGCCTCACCCTTGGTGTTCCTCCAAATGTTCCTTTTGTTTAGCTCGAGGACTGAAGATAGTTAAACTGAGGTGTAAAAGCGGTGGTTAATGTAAATTTATAGCAACTATTAAATCAGTTAATAGTATGAAACACGGGATGTGGAGGGAATCTGCTGTGAGGAGACGGATGCTGTGGCGATGACAAAGATGTGTCTGCAGGAATCACCACAGGACTGGACATTGTACGTCACAGTGTGGAAAACATTCAACTCCTGATTTCCATTTCCCTGCTTGACTTCACCACATACGGCCCGGCTCCAAAGATCCGGTCTCACTTGTTCTGAACAGGGCCCACGTGTGGAAATGATTCTTCCCCTGCCTGTCTTCTGAACCCCGTCAGCCCCGGAGAGCAGGGGCACTGCACAGGGGAGTGGTGAGAGCTTCAGAGATCCACCAGCAGCCGCTGCAGTACAGCTCCCGTCTCCGAACAGCAGGAGGCAGCTGCAGACAACGGTTTTATTCAAGAGCTCCAATAACGTATCATAAGTCAATTCAGTACGTTTAGGATCAGTCTTTTTTTTTCTTTCCATTGCCGTTAGAATCTTTCCCAGGGTCTCGCCCTTTAGATCTTAAAGCCATTTCTGTATTCATTTCTTCAAAATTCATAGTATACTCTTAAAGATAAGTCCAAAAATGTAACAAGAATCTTCTGGTGTAGGTAAAAATAAGTTAAGTAAGGGTGATCATAGGTTAAAAAAGTAAAGGTTATGGAGAGAATCTAAAACAGTGCTCACTCCATGAGGGTCTCCTGGTGACCCCCCTCACTACGTTTCTTGTGGCATTTATTGGCAGCCAACTGATGTTTTAACTTTGACTTTTGATCTTTGCCCAAGCAGAAATATTTTCTCCACACTCACTCCATCAAATCCATTCAGAATCTTAAATTTCTCCACCTTATCCTCACTGACATAAAAACATGAAACCTGTCCAGTCTCTCCTGTAAGTTCCATCCTCTCAGTTATGGGATAAATTTCATAAACACTCCTTGTGCTTACCCCCATGGTTCAGTGTCCCTCTTTCATGCCTTAGGAAAACAGGTTGAGTGAACTCGGCCTTTTGAGGTTGAGAGGCATTGATCGTGTGGATGGTCAGAGGCTCTTTCCCAGGGCTGAAATGGCTGCTTGTGGCACAGGTTTAAGGTGCTTGGGAGTAGGTACAGAGGAGATGTCAGGGGTAGGTTTTTTTTTACGCAGAGGGTGGTGAGTGCGTGGAATGGGCTGCTGGCAACGGTGGGGGAGGCAGATTTGATAGGGTCGTCTAAGAGACTTTTGGATAGATACATGGAGCTTAGAAAATAGAGGGCTATGGATAACCCTAGTAATTTCTAAGGTAGGGACATGTTCAGTAGAATTTTGTGGGCTGAAGGGCCTGTATTGTGCTGTAGGTTTTCTATGTTTCTTTCACCATGTGTGTTAGTGGGAGTAAGTGGGAATTTTCAGCAGTTTGTAATAACTTGACTCAGATTCCTGCTGTTCGGATGCCGACAGTCAGTTTCAGTCAATTGAGATCTGTGTTTTATTTATTTCAGGAGGAAGCTCGTCGGAAGAGGAGGTAGGAAATGGTCTTTACTGGTACTCTGTATGGATTTGTAAAATAGTTCAAACATTGCTGATGCTCAGTTTATAACCAGCTGTATAATATTTACAGGGTCAGTGATGATGCCCAGGCATTGTCTGTGACAGATGGTGCCCTACTGGCTGAAAAATTCAATCATCCCTATTTGCTGATATCGTCGGAAAAAGTGTTTGACGGCATTAAGCAAGGTAAAACATACAGTTTCATTTGTCCTTGTTTATGAGACACAATTTCAACGGTTCAAATTTAATGTCAGAGAAATGTATACAGTATACATCCTGAAGTGCTTTTTCTTTGCAACCATCTACAAAAACAGAGAAGTGCCCCAAAGAATGAATGACAGTTAAATGTTAGAACCCCTAAGCTCCCTAATGCTCCCCTCACTCCCGCACGTAAGCACCAGCGAGCAGCAATCCCACTCCCCCCACCGGCAAAAATAAAGTGCACCCGCTACCAGCACTCAAGCGTGAGCTAAGCGATAGCAAAGACACAGACTTGCAGTTACCCCAAAGACTACATTGTTCACCCGATAGTTGGACACACTGCAGGCACTCTCTCTCCTAATAAGGGAGAGAGGGGTGACCCCAATTTTCCAGCCATCGGGAGAGAGAACAAACAGCTTGCTGGTTTACGATGTTAAAAGTCCATTATGTCGCTTTTTCCGAGCTCTGTGCCTGAAGATCACAAAGATCCCCGTCCCCAGGGACCCAGCAGATGTTCCGACTCCACCAACGACACACGGGTCTCTTGTGGGGACACCGACCCTTGATTCGCCCATCTCCAGTTGCTTGGGAACCTAGACTTCTGAAAACGTGCCGATATCGTGGGGCAAGACTTCAGTATGCCGAATAGCGGCAGATTGTGGAACCCCAAAAGCCGACCCCATCTCGCAAAGAACCGTTGTCAGCGTGTAACTCCAGGTCAGGGTCTTCAAAAGAACCCTGAAAGGAAAAAATAAAGATATTAATTATAGAGTTGCCGTTGGGAGCCATCACGACTTCGCTCTGCCTCCTTGATATAATTAGACACAAAATATGGCTGTAATAATAGGGCTGAAGGGGAACTAGAGACAATAAGACATAAGAGCAGAATTATCTATTTGGCCCATCTTTGAGCCGTGTCCAACGTTATCACATATTTTCTCAGATCAGGAGCCCAAAACTGTTCACAATACTCAAGGTGAAACCTCACCAGTACCTTATAAAGCCTCAGCATCACATCCTTGCTCCTGTATTTTAGACCTCTTGAAATGAATGCTAACATGGCATTTGCCTTCCTCACCACTGACTCAACCTGCAAGTTAACCTTCATGGTATTCTGCACAAGGAATCCCAAGACCTTCTGATTCTCAGATTTTTGGATTTTCTTCCCATTTAGAAAATAGTCTGCATATTTGTTTCTACCACCAAAGTGCATGACTATGCATTTTCCAACATTGTATTTCATTTGCTCCTTTCTTGCCCATTCTCGTAATCTGTCGAAAGTTCTTCTGCAGCCTACCAATTTTTTCAACACTACCTTCCCTGCACCAATCTTATATATTTTATTTAAATTTTTAAAGAAGGAATACAAGGACTCAATTAATACAATTAATACATATTGAAAAACAATTAGTTTAAATAAATAAATAAGTCCGAGGAAAAAAAAGAACCCCTATCCCAACACCATCTCCCTGCATCTGAAAAAAAGGAGAGAGAAAAAAAAACATAAAAGACAGAGGAAAGAAAGGAGAGAAGAAAGAAAAGAGAGAAAATAAAGAAAAAGAAGAGTCGGCATCCAGCTGTCAGAGTCAGTTTAAAATACAGTTAAAGAAACTAGTTTATAATAAGGGATATATTAATTTAAAAAAAATTAAATAAATAGATTAAACAATCTGGGCATTTAAGTAATCCAAATATGGTTGCCAAATCTCAATGAACATAGTGTATCCATTCCTAAGGGTATAAGTAATCTTCTCAAGGGGTATACAACTTTGCATTTCTTAACAATCAATATGTACAACGGACTAGGATTTCCATGTTACCGCTATGCATTTCCTGGCCACTGACAGCGCAATTTTAATACATTTAGATTTTTTCCTGGGGAGGTTAACTTTCAAAACTGCTAAGTTCCCCAGAAGAATCAATTCTGGGTCTAGAGGGAAATCCATCCCCAGATTCGTTCCCAGTACCTCCCCCAAAAAGACCTCAGTTTCGTACATAGCCAGGTGGAATGCACAAAGGTACCAACATCTATGCCACACCTGAAACACTGCCCAAATGCCCAAATTACAATGTCTAAATCCAACTCCCATCTCCCTCGATCTGTATATACCAAGCTTTGGGCATTGATCCCGGATTAAAGAATACATATCAGAAATAAATTTAGTTGTATTCCCCTTTCGAATTAGAATCTCTATGTCTGTGCACCTTGGTAGGGCCAGTGATGGACCCAAACAGTCCCTCAAAAAAGATCGTAATTGGAGATAGCAGAAGAATGTGTTATTAGATAAATTATATTTATGTTTAAGAACCTCAAAAGACATAAATTGCTTCTGCTGATTATAACAATCTCCAATGTGCCTGATACTGTGTTGACTAGAAATTTACTACCCAGAGTCATGGGTGTTAATCTGTTCTGAGATAGAGGCGTCTTTGAGGATATTCCGTTTTTTAGACCCATAAATTGTTTAATTTTTCCCAGATATAAATTACATGTCTCAGTAGAGGATTGTTTGTTTTCTTTTTAATTAATTTGGAGTCCCATTTATATATAAATTCTTCTGCCATCTCTTCTTCTACCATATGTAAGAGAATTGTAACCCAAGAAGGAATAGTCGTCTCACCAAAAAAAAAGCAATAAAACGTGCTTGTGCAGCTAAATAATATTTTTTAAAATCTGGTAATTTTAACCCTCCCAATTTATAGTCCCAGGTCAATTTTTCCATGGAGATTCTAGATGGTTTACCCGACCATAAAAATAGGTGAATATGTCCATTGAGAATCTTAAAAAAAATTTTGGGTAATGGGATAGATAAAGACTGAAAAAAATACTGAAGTCTTGGCATTAGCCTCATTTTCATACAGTTTACCCTGCCCATCAGTGTGACAGGAAGGTTTATCCACCTACGTAAGTCCTCCTCGATATTCCGCAGCAAGGGGAGATAATTAAGTTTATAAAGGTCATCCAAATAACGATTAAACTTAATCACCAGATATTTCATGTTGAATTTAACCCATCTAAACTGAGTGCCATGTTGATATTGGGCCTAGTCTCCTCTACCTAAAGGAAAAAATTCACTCTTATTCCAATTTATTTTACATCCCGAGATTATACCATAATTGTCCAGCAAGGCCCTATGTCTAAACCCTTTATGGGTTTAAAATCTGGATCCCGTCTAACATCCTCAGCCAATGGCTCTATTGTCAGAACAAATAGAGCTGGAGATAGTGGGCAACCTTGTCTACTAGATCTATTTAGTAGATCTATTTAGAGAACTGGTGAAATTTCCCCATTCATAATTATTTTGGCCTTAGACTGATGGTAAAGTGCTCTTACCCAATTTATGAATATTTGGCCCAGACCAAATTTTTCCATTGTTTTAAATAAAAAGTCCCATTCAAGACTATCAAAGGCCTTTTCAGCATCTAAAGCCACTGCTACAGTTGGGTCCACCTTTGTCTTAGCTAAATGTAATATAGTCAATAGTCTGCCAATATTATCAGACTAATATCTAGCTAATCTATTAGCCAGTGCCTTTGCTATAATTTTATAGTCCGCATTTAAAAGTGAGATATGCCTTTCAGATGCTGGTTTTAGCAGATCCTTATCCTTTTTTTAATATATTTTTTATTCGATATTTTTAAGATAATTACATAGTGTGAATAGTATAATACAATAGTATAGTATCAGCCCTTCCCCCTCCCCTTAACCATTCCCCCCTTAATATCCCCATCTGAAAAAAAAAGAAAAAAGAAAAAGAAAGAAGAAAGAAAGAAAGATTGCCTGGATATCGGAAGATCTCCACATGCTCCATGCAGTTTAAAATAACTTTAATATATATATTTATTTATTTCCCCAAATAGCTAATAACTTTATCTTCAAAGGGCCTATGTACTTAATCCTATCCTTTGTAAATAAGGATGCCAAATTTTCAGAAATATATCATGTTCATTTCTTAAATTGTAAGTAATTTTTTCAAGTGGAATGCAGCTAAAAATTTCATTATTCCATTGGTCCATAGTTAAATATGAATCTGATTTCCAAGTAACTGCAATAGCCTTTTTGGCTACTGCCAATGCACTTTCTATAAATTTTTTCTGGTATTTGTTCAATTTAAGTTTTGGGTTTATCCCTTCAATATCACCTAGTAAAAATAATGTTGGATTATGTGGAAGTTGTATTCCAATGATTTTTCCAATAAACTCTTAAATTTATCCAAAAAGGTTGAATTTTAAAACAAGACCAAGTAGAATGTAAAAAAGTGCCAATTTCTTGATTACATTGAAAACATTGATTAGATAAATTTGGATTTAATCTATTTACTTTTTGTGGTGTAATATATAATTGATGTAAAAAATTATATTGTACTAATCTAAGTCAGACATTTATTGTATTTGTCATACTGTCAAAACATAGTCTTGACCGACTATGATTGTGATTCAATCAGAATCACAAAATAAGGTTGCTGAGATAGAAAGATTTTTAATCACAAATAACTCTTCCAAAATTGAATTTGGAAGAACAGAAAGGATTAGATATGCCTTTTACATTAAAAGAGGTTGAAGAAGCTCTTGGATCACTTCAGAGTAACAAAACTCCAGGAGAAGATGGCTTTCCACCTGAATTTTATAAAAAATTTAAAGATTTATTAATCCCTCCCTTTATGGAGTTAATATATCAAGTGGAAAGAACACATAAACTTCCAGAATCTTTTTCGACAGCGATTTTAACAGTATTGCCAAAAAATGATAGAGATCCTTTAAAACCTACATCATATAGGCCTATCTCTTTGTTGAATACAGATTATAAAATAATAGCAAAAATTTTATCTAATAGATTATCTAAATATTTACCAAAATTAATACATATGGATCAAACAAGCTTTATTAAAAATAGACAATCGGCAGACAATGTAACTCGGTTGCTTAGCATACTTCATCCGGCACAAAAGAGGGAGGAAATGAGTGTGGCAGTTGCTTTGGATGCAGAAAAAGCTCCTGACAGATTGGAATGGGACTTTTTATTTAAGGTATTGGAAAAATAAGGGTTAGGAAAATCTTATATAAACTGGATTAAAGCCTTAAATACTAATCCCAAAGCAAAAATAGTGAAAAATGGCCAAATTTCAACATCATTCCAGTTAACAAGGTCAACTAGACAAGGCTGTCCATTATCACCTGCCCTATTTGTATTGGCGATAGAGCCATTAGCTGAATTAGTTAGAACTGATTCAGATATTACGGGCTTTAGAGTTAATCGGGAGGAATATAAGATAAATCTATTTGCTGATGATGTTCTGATTTATCTAACAAACCCATTGCATTCGTTACATAAATTATCTTTTAGATTGGAAGAATATGGGAAAATATCAGGGTATAAAGTAAATTGGGATAAAAGCGAAATTTTACCCCTTACTAAAGGAGATTATAGTCAATGTTGATTAATACCTCAATTTAGATGGCCGATAAATGGTATAAAATATTTAGGTATAAGAATTGATAACGAAATAAAAATGTATATAAATTTAATTATTTGCCATTATTGAAAAAAATTCAAGAAGATCTTGATAAATGGATGATGTTACCAATAACATTAGTAAGCAGAGTTAATGCTGTAAAAATGAATATATTTCCTAGATTACAGTATTTATTTCAAACATTACCAATACAACTACCACAGAAGTTTTTCAAGAGCTGAATAAATGAGTGAGGAAGTTTCTTTGGAAAGGTAAGATGTCAAGAATATCATTAGAAAAATTGACATGTAAATTTGACCTAGGAGGGTTACAACTCCCAAATTTGAAGAATTATTATAAAGCAAATCAACTTAGATTTATTGCATCTTTTTTTGATGAAGATAAACCGGCATGGATTAGAATAGAATATAGAACATAGAACAGTACAGCACAGTATAGGCCCTTCGGCCCACAATGTTGTGCCGACCTTCAAACCCTGCCTCCTATATAAACTCCTACCTTAAATTCCTCCATATACCTGTCTAGTAGTCTCTTAAACTTCACTAGTGTATCTGCCTCCACCACTGACTCAGGCAGTGCATTTCACGCACCAACCACTCTCTGAGTGAAAAACCTTCCTCTAATATCCCCCTTGAACTTCCCTCCCCTTACCTTAAAGCCATGTCCCCTTGTACTGACCAGTGGTGCCCTGGGGAAGAGACACTGGCTGTCCACTCTGTCTATTCCTCTTAACATCTTGTACACCTCTATCTTGTCTCCTCTCATCCTCCTTCTCTCCAAAGAGTAAAGCCCTAGCTCCCTTAATCTCTGATCATAATCCATATTCTCTAAACCAGGCAGCATCCTGGTAGATCTCCTCTGTACCCTTTCCAATGCTTCCACATCCTTCCTATACTGAAGCAACCAGAACTGGACACAGTACTCCAAATGTGGCCTAACTAGAGTTTTATAGAGCTGAATCATTACATCGCGTCTCTTAAACTCTATCCCTCGACTTATGAAAGCTAACACCCCAAAAGCTTTCTTAGAGTTAGATAAGATAGGAGAAAATATACCAGAAGATTTTATATATAAATGGGAATCCAGATGGATACAGGAAAAGAAAGAAACTCTTATCCTTCTTAAGAATCAACGTAATAATTGCTGTTGAAAAGGATTCCGGTAGCGTATGGGTCTCCTCAGCCTGATCACAACCCTCATAAAAAGGGGCATTAATTGATCCTTAAATTCTCTATAAAATTCAGGGGGAAAACCATCATCTCTCGGTGTTTTATTAGCCTGTAATAAGCCTAGGGCTCTTCCAATTTCATGCCAAGAAAAAGGGACATTCAATTCTTCCAGATCTTGTTGACTCAATTTGGAAAGTTGTAAATTAGACAAGAAATCATCAATTTTCAGGGAGTCACCCACTGATTCTGATTTATATAGTTCCAAATAGAACTGCTTAAAAGTATCATTTATTTCTTTTGGCTTATATGAAATCTTACCTTCCCCTGTTTGAATCGCATTTATTGTTCTGGAGGTTTCTTCCACCCTCAATTGCCAAGATAGTACTTTATGGGTTCTCTAATTCATAGTATTGTTGTTTTGATTTTAGTATCATTTTTTCTATTCTATAGGTTTGCTTTGTGTTATACTCTATTTTTTATTTATTAATTTTTTAAATAATTCTCCTTAGTTGTTGAATTCTGACAATCTTTTTCTATTTGTGTTATTTCTTTCTCCAATTCATTTAATTCTGGTACATATTTATTTTTTATACCTTTAACATATCCAATTATCTGTCCTCTTAAGTATGCTTTTAATGTGTCCCATGACAAGAAATTATTGGCAGTAGAGGGTGAGTTCGTCTCACAGAACAATTCTATTTGGGCTCTAATAAAACTGCAAAACTTTGCTCTTTTCAACAGCAAAGGATTAAAACGCCATCTATATAACGTTTTTTGTTTATCAGGCATTTCAATTGCTAAAATTAAAGGTGGATGGTCCGAGAGTAGTCTAGCAGCATATACTGTTTGAATGATTCTACTTTCTAATTTAGCTGATCTTAGAAATAAGTCAGTTCTGGAGTAGGAATCATATTGTTTTGAATAAAAAGAGTAATCTCTTTCCCTTGGATGCTGCCATCTCCAAGCATCTACTATATTCAAGTCCAGGGTGGTTTTTGCTGCCTTGATCTTCACGACTTTTTTAACTGATCTATCTAAAATTGAATCCAGACAAAAATTGAAATCCCTTCCAATTAAGGTATTTTCATATCCTTGAGCCACTTTCAAAAAAATATTTTGGATAAATTTCTCGTCATTATAATTGGGGGCATATAAATTCAAAAGTGTCCAGGATTCTAAATATATTTGATAATTGACCATAACAAATCTCCCGGCAGGATCTATGATAGTACCCTCCACCTTCACTGGTAAATTCCTCCCTGTCAATACTGCCACTCCTCTGGCTTTAGAATTAAAGGAGGATGCTATTACTTGACCAACCCACCCTCTCTTTACTTTGTTATGTTCTGTCACTGTAAGGTGAGTTTCTTGAAGAAAGGTAATATCAATATGATTTTTTAAAAGATATGCCAGGACCTTTTTCCTTTTTATTGGTCCATTTATCCCATTAACATTGAGACTTAAAAAAATAATTGCTCTATTAATAATTATCAGATTTTATTGGTTGATAAATCCTGCCCACAAAAAACGTATAAATTAATCCCACTTCTTTGAGTGACTCTGAGATATTTGGTGCCATTCTCAACAGAGTATAAAAAATAGAAAAGAAACCAAAGAGGAAAGAAAATTTAAAAAAATAAAGAAAAAGAAAAAGAGAAAAACCCTCCCAGCTGGCACTTAAAGTCCACGGTGCCTTAACCCCTCGTACTGTGGGGTCCGATAAACATCACACTAGAGATGGACATTCGTTAACATGTAGCATAATTAGTCTTTTTTTTTAAAAAGAAAACAAAAAATTTATCCACTCCCCCATTAACTCCTTAATTAAACATCTGTAAAAATAAATTATATTCTACACCCATTATTAGTAAATATCTAACATAATCTATAATATTGAAAGTAAATATCTTTAATATAGCAATATATCCAAATAAAGAAGAGAATTCAAAGAAACCTAAGTATTGTAACTTAATACATATCCAGTATACCAAAAATTAAACATATCATAAGATGATATCTATATAATCAAAGCTATTCATACTAGTTATAACAAAATTAGATGAACTATATAGTTCCTAAGTAGTATAATTCAAAAAACCATCCATAATCAATATTTTAAATCATAATAGTCTTTATCCATAATCATATAGAATCAAAGTTCAAGATTATAATGTTGTTAAAATTAATCTATATTTATAAAGAAAATCAAATAATTTTCTTCATATATTTTATCAAGATACATCTTTCTAGGCTTGTTCCAGAAGAATATTCTGAATCACAATGTCTCAGATATTTTTTGATTAAAGTTTATCGCCTCCTGGGGTTTAGTAAAAAATTTCCTCCCTCCATCCAACAGAGCAATTCTCAGCTTTGCTGGATATAATAAAGAACATTGAAGACATTTATTCTTTAATAAACTCCTTGTTAAGTTGAAGTCTTTCCTTTTTCTTAACAAGGCCACACTAATATCCGGAAAGAAAAATATCTTTCCCCCTTCAAACTCTAATAGGCCATTTCTCTCTCTGGCCTCTATTGCTGCAGCTCATAATACTTTTTGTTTATCTTGATACTTCAAAAAGTGTTTAATTATAGAGCACGGCCTTTGCTCTGGAAGTGGTCAGGGGATTAAAGTCCTGTGGGCTCTTTCTATAATTAATTCTTTGTTAAAATGCTTTTTTTCCAGAATTTTGGGGATCCATTCTTGAAAGAAAATTACTGTGTCTCTTCCTTCCAGTCCCTCTTTTAAACCCACTATTTTGATATTATTTCTTCTGCTATAGTTTTCAAGGGAGTCCAGTTTATCCATTATTTTTACTTTCTCAGTTCTCCAGGAATTTTTTTCTTTTTCCAGGCTTTGTAATCTATTCACAACATCCTTCGTATTATTTTCTGAGTCCTGGGTTCGCAAATTTAAAGATTCCAAAGTCTGCTTCATTTCCTTAGATTCTTGCATGATACGATCTAAGTGACTCTCAAATTTGTCCATCCTATTGGTTAAAGTCCGGACTGCATCGGCCAACTCATGAACCGCGGCCGCGAGGTCACCGCGCCGCGCTGCCACCGTCCTCAGACCTTCCACAGGCTCAGAGGAACGATCTGACGAGCAGGCCTCATCACCCTTGCTCCCGCGACTCTCAACTCCAGACGCTCCCGGGAGTGGAAGGCCGGCAGCAATAGCACCGGTAGGATTTCCATGATATTTCCTTTTAACTATTGCTTTTATCAAGGTTATATGACAGCCTTATAAACAGGTTGTAAAGAACTTTTTGTAGGAGTTATTCAGGGAAGCACCCGATCAATGGCACAACATCACATGAACCCCCACCAATCTTCGTATCATCTGCAAACTTGGCAACTAAACCATCTAAATCATTGATATACAGCATAAAAAGAAGTGGTCCCAACACTGACCCCTGCGGAACACCACTAGTCACTGGCAGCCAACTATAAAATGATCCTTTTATTCCCAGTCGCTGCTTCCTACCAATCAGCCAACTCTCTAAACATGTCAGTAACTTTCCTGTAATACCATGGGCTCTTAACTTGGTCGCAGCCTCGTGTGGCACCTTGTCAAAGGCCTTCTGAACGTCCATTTATACAACATTCCCCTCATCTATCCTATGTTTAATCTCGTTAAGGAATTCCAACAGGTTTGTCATGCAAGATTTTCCCTGAATGAAATCATGCTGACTTTGTCCTATCTTGTCCTGAGTCACCAAGTACACCATAACCTCAACATTAACAGTTGACTCCAACATCTTCCCAACCACTGAGGTCAGGCTAACTGGTCATAATTTCCTTTCTGCTGCCATCCTCTTTTAAAGAATGGAGTGACATTTGCAATTTTCCAGTCATCTGGCACCATGCCAGATTCCAATGATTTTTGAAAGATCATTTCTAATGCCTCCACAATCTGTACCACTGTCTCTTTCAGACCCCGAGTCTGCAGTTCATCTGGTCTGGGTGACTGATGTACCCTTAAGTCTTTCAGCTTTTTGAACACCTTCTCCCTTGTAAAATTATATGCACTCACTGAGTTCATTTGCCACCTCCCTGGCTTCTGTCATTACCTCTCTGGCCTCATTTATCCAGCGATCCTACATCCACACTAATCTCTCGTTTACTTTTACACACTTGAAAAGGCTTTTACTATCCACTTCGATATTGTTTGCTAGCTTGCTTTCATATTTCATCTTTTTCCTCCTAATGATTCTTTTAGCTGTGTTCCGTAGTTTTTAAAAACTTCTCAATCCTTTCTTCTCACTAATTTTTGGTTTGTTTTACAGTATGCCCTTTCCTTTGCTTTTACATTAACTTTGACTTCCCTTGTACTATTTTTCCATTTAATTATTCCTTTGTTTTTGGAATACATCCATCCTGCACCTTCTCATTTTCCCAGAAACTCACTCCATTGCTGCTCTGCTGTCATCCCTGCCAGCATCTCCTTCCAAAGTATTCTGGCCAACTCCTTTCACATATCACTGTAAATTCCCTTATTCCACTGTATTACTGCTATGTCAGACTTTACTTTCTCCTTATTAAATTTCAAGTTGAAGTCAATCATTTTGTGATCACTGCCTCCTAAGGATTCTTTTACCTTAAACACCCTAATCGTCCCCAGTTCATTCCATAACACCCAATCCAGTATTGCTGATCCCCTAGTAGGTTCAATGACAAACTGCTCTAAAAAGCCATCTCACAGGCATTCAGCAAACTCACTCACTTGAGATCCATTTCCAACCTGATTTTCCCAATTGTCCTACATGTTGAAATCTCCCATGACTGTAATAACATTACCCTTTTGACACTCCTTTTCCATATCCTGTTGTAATCTATGGTTCACATCCCAGCTACTATTGGGAGGCCTGTATATACCCTTCCAGTTTCTTGACTCAAACCACAAGGATTCAACATCTTCCAATCCTATTTTACATCTTTCTACTGATTTAAAAACATAGAAACATAGAAAACCTTCAGCCCACGAAGCTGTTGTGAACATGTCCTTACCTTAGAAATTATATCATTCTTTACCAGCAGAGCCACGCCACCCCCTCCGCCTACCTTCCTATCCCTCCAATACAACATGTAACCTTGGACGTGCATCTCCCAACTATAACCATCCTTCGGCCATGATTCAGTGATGGCCATGTCATCATTCCCAACAATCTGTAATAGTGCAACAAGGTCATCCACCTCTTTTCTTATCCTCTGTGCATTGAGATATAACACTTTGAGTACTGTATTTGCTACCCTTTTTGATTCTGTGTTCCTAAAGTACCGATACTCACCCTGTTGGCTGAGACTATGTCCCATCACCTGCCTGCCCTTCCTGACAGTCTGAATGTAGGCTATCTTTGGTTTGTTACCATACTTCCTATCCTGTCCCTTCACTCTGGTTTCCACCTCCTGCCAAATTAGTTTCAACGCTCCCCAACAGCTCTAACAAACCTGCCCGTGAGAATATTTGTCCCACTCAGTTCCAGATGCAACCTGTCCCTTTTGAACAGGTCATTCCTCCCCCAGGAGAGATCTCAATGATCCAAGAACCTGAAGCCCTGCCCCCTGAACCAGCTTCTCAGCCACGCATTAATTTGTCAAATCACTAACAAGAGAAAATCTGCAGATGCTGGAAATCTGAGCAACACAAACAAAATGCTGGAGAAACTCAACAGATCCTGCTTTTTCCGGCAGATGGAACATAGATGCTTGACGTAGCAGTCTCCCAATCTACGTCGGGTCTCACCGATATACAAGAGGCCACACTGGGAGCACTGAACACAGCATATGGGCTAACAGACACACAGGTGAATTGTCACCTCACCTGGAAGGACAGTTTGGGGCTCTGAATGTAAGTGAGGGAGGAGGTGTAGGGGAGGGTGAATCATCTTTCTGCTTGCAGAAAGGAGGGAGATCAGTGGGGAGGGACGGATGGACAAGGGAGTCTTATAGGGAGAGATCCTTGCAGAAAATGGGGAGGGGAAGGAAAGATGTGTTTTATGGTAGGATCCAGTTGGAGGTGGCAAAAGTTTCAGAGAAGTATGCACTGGATGCGGATGCTGGTGGGGTGGTAGGTGAGGACAAGAGGAACCCTATCCCTGGTAGTGTGGCGGGAGGATGGGGTTAGAGCAGACGTGTATGAAATGGAAGAGATGCGGTTGATGGTGGAGGAAGGGAACCGGTCTATTATAAACCAACAGACTCTCACAGCCCACATCGCGCACTTCCTGTTTCTACCTCCTACCCAAAATCCACAAACTGTCCCAGTGAACTCATACCTGCATTTCTAGACTCTGTTTTAACCCCCCCCCCCCCCCCCCCGGTTCAGTCCCTTCCCACCTACATCCATGGCACCACACACGCGCTTGAACTTTCAGGTTCCCTGGCCCCCATCATCTTATTTTTACTCTGGATGTCCAGTCCCTATACACCTCCATCCCCCACCAGGAAGGCCTCAGAGCTCTCCGTTCCTTTCTGGATACCCGTTCCCAACCATGTGTAACGTGTGGGGCTATCGGCGTGTGTTTGTCTAGGGGAAAAGCTGTCCGCCCACCCAAATCGTGTCTCCCGTTTGCGCAGACGCAGTGTAATGCACACCAGAACAAACTCGCACATACAATATCAGACAGCACACAATGTACGTTTTACGGATTACACTTAATAAATCTTACTAGAACTAGGTAATTAATAGTGATACAATATAAAAAGAAAGAAAAAGGCGCCAGAACTTATCAAAGTTCAATCAGTTCATGCACAACCGTTGGAGCTCAATTATCGAAGCCTTCCGTCCCCAGTCGATCTTCTCTGACCTCCTTGACCCCCCGCCTGGGACCAACCTCGGTGGTCGACCAGAGCACGTCCAGCACCTCCTTCCTCTTCAGTTCTCCTCCCGAAAAACCTGCCACTAACTCTGGGTTCCCACACATACAGATAGAACAACATCGCTTCCATTGGTTAGTTCCTCTGTTATCAATAATTATAACCCAAACATTTCAACTAAACAGAGCATTACCTCATCAGTTCCCTACAAAGAGGCCATTTCATTATAACGCTACAGAGAAACCATTTTATATATGCAGTTAACAGTTAACATTACAGTTAATAATCTGAGAACCCTGCATTCTCCCACCACCAAATTAAGACATGCCCTCATGACATTCAGATAATTCACCAACCCCTCCTGCAGAACATACAGCCCAATCCAAGTGCAGAAAGCAGTGGCCTAACTCCCCAAAACAGTAGAGATCACAGCCTGTTCCCCAGGTGCCACATGGGCCAACCTATCTGGGGGGACGCCTACTTCTCTGAGACCTGCGCACTCCCTCTTCTAACTCCTCCACCTCGGACACTACAGGAGACTCATGGAAACCATGAGGCGAACCCCCCTGCAAGTGGTCACCCAAACCCCTCTGCACCTCAGAACCCTCTATCTCTTGCTCGGCCCCCACATCCTCCTCTCCAACGCCCTGTGGTACTCCCAAATGCCCATCACTAGCCCCCCCTTACCCTGTCTAACCCAGTGAGGGAAGGGCCAGGAACCTCCCCCTCCATCACGGGAGCATCAGCGAACGGCAGCAAGTACCAATCATCCGAGTCATCATCCTCTGAGTCAATATCCCTCACAGGGACTGGGCCCGGGCCCGCCTCTCCCGGTGTGGGCTCTTCCTCCACCCTGAGTGGACGCAAAGTCCTGGTACTACGTGCGGCTGGCACCTCGGGCTCCCGCTGTACCTGTAGATCTCGCCCTAGAGGCAACAGGTGATTCCGATGGAGAATCTTGACGGGCCCCTTCCCATCCATGGGCCGCACTCGGAAAACCGGTAAGTTGGGCAAATGACTCTCCACCACGTCGAGCGTGCCTGACCAGCGATCAGCCAGCTTGTGCTTCCCAGGTAATCCCAAATTCCTTATGAGGACTCGGTCTCCCAGCAGCAGTTGGGAGAACTTCACTTTCTGGTCATACCTCTTCTTATATCCTCGATTCTGCTTGGCGGCCGCCTCCCCAGCCAACTCATAAGCCCTTTGCAGCTCCTTCTGCAAATCAGCCGCATACTTCAAGTAAGGCTTCGGCAATACTTCACCTGCGGCCGTCCCGAAACAGAGGTCAATGGGCAACCTTGCCTCGCGCCTGAACATCAGATAATAGGGCGAATACCCAGTAGCGTCATTGCATGTACAGTTGTAACAGTGAACCAGATGTCTAATATGTTGACTCCATCGACTCTTTTTGCTGATCTCCAGAGTCCCGAGCATGTCTAGCAGGGTCCGATTTAACCTCTCTGGCTGGGGGTCGCCCTGCAGATGATAGGGCGTGGTCCTCGATTTCTCAATTCCCAGCATATCCAATAACTCATAGATGAGCTTACTCTCGAAATCCCATCCCTGGTCACTATGTATCCGCCGGGGAAGGCCATAATGCACAAAATACTTCTCCAATAGCACTCTTGCCACAGTAGTCGCCCTCTGATCCTTGGTGGGAATGCTTGAGCATACCTGGAGTAATGGTCTGTGATGACCAAGACATTCGCTGTGTTGCTGGTATTGGGTTCTATGGCCAGAAAATCCATATACTCCAGATCCAAAGGCCCCGCACTCTGCAAGTGGGACAAAGGGGCAGCCTGTACAGGCAGCGTCTTCCGGCGTATGCAACATATGCAGGACCTGCAGTAGTCGTTGACCTCTGACCTCATTTGGGGCCAATAAAACCAGTCCTTGAGCAACCCATAGGTCTTCTCCACCCCCAAGTGTCTAGAGTCATCATGCAGTGATACTTCTCAGCCAGGACCAGCTCCCAATGCTGAGGTTGGTCCAGGGGTGACGTTACCCGGTATAACATTTGGTTCTTCAACCTCAACCGAGGCCATTCTCTCAGTAACAAAGACACTGGGCCATGTTGTGTCTTCTCCACCCGGACCATGTCCCCCTTCCTTCATCCTTCAAAAATGATAGGACCTGCTCACAAAAATCTCCAACCCCAGCGGCTGGCAACGCCTCTGGTGTCCCATCAGACCCATCAAACCTTTCCTTTATGACAATATTGACGCCCCATGGCCCATGTCACTGAGTCACCAATAGACGGTGGCAGTCCCACTGCCGAGACGTCAGCACCAACCTGTGTTAACACAAAGCCTAAATCCCCCATTTTACCAATCTTTCTGCCTACAATTTCGACCTTACCGATAGCTCTAACTGTACTCAAACATCGAATTAACACTTCGTCCAAGATACGCATAACCACCCCACTTAATACACAGGCATGATTAACTGTTATGTCCTCAATCTCATACCAGAGTTCAATCTTATCTGAATCCATCCCCCTCATTTAAACCAGGGCGTATTACACTGTATCTGGCAAATTCAGATAATGTAAATCCGGGACGAGAAACCCCACAAGTGTAGCGTGTGGGGCTGTCGGCATGTGTTTGTCTACGGGAAAAGCCGTCCACCCACCCAAATTGTGTCTCCCATTTGCACAGACGCGGTGTAATGCACATTGGAACAAACTCACACATACAATATCAGACAGCACACAATGTATGTTTTACAGATTACGCTTCGTAAATCTTACTAGAACCAGGTACTTATACTTATAATTTACTTTATTGTCACCAAACAATTGATACTAGAGCATACAATCTTCACAGTGATATTTGTTTCTGTGTTTCGTGCTCCCTGAAGTACAAATTGAAGTAAATATAATAAAAATTTAAATGATAAATCATAATTAGAAAATAGAAAAGGAAAAGTTAAGTAGTGCAAGTCAGGTCCGGATATTTGGAAGGTACGGCCCAGATCCGGGTCAGGATCCGTTCAGCAGTCTTATCACAGTTGGAATGAAGCTGTTCCCAAATCTGGCTGTACGAATCTTCAAGCTCCTGTACCTTCTCCCAGAGGGAAGTGGGACAAAAAGTGTGTTGGCTGGGTCGGTCTTATCCTTGATTATCCTGGCAGCACTGCTCCGACAGCGTGTGGTGTAAAGTGAGGCCAAGGATGGAAGATTGGTTTGTGTGATGTGTTGGGCTATGTTCACAATCTTCTGCAGCTTCCTCCAGTCTTGGACAGGACAACTTCCATACCAGGTTGTGATGCACCCTAGAAGAATGCTTTCTACAGTGCACCAATAAAAATTAATGAGGGTTTTAGGGGACAGGCCAAATTTCTTCAGCTTTCTCAGGAAGTAAAGGCGCTGGTGGGCCTTCTTGGCAGTGGACTCTGCTTGGTTAGACCAAGTCAGATCATTTGTGATACTCACCCCGAGGAACTTAAAGCTTTTGACCTGTTCCACCTGCGCACCACCGATGTAGATGGGGTTGTGCGGTCCACTACTCCTTCTGAAGTCTACAACCAATTCTTTCGTCTTGCTGACATTGAGGGATAGGTTATTGTCTTCGCACCATGCCACCAGGTTCTTAATTTCCTCTCTGTACTCAGACTTATCATTACCCAAGACACGACCTACAATTGTGGTGTCATCAGTAGACTTATATATTGAGTTCGATGGAAACTTGGCTACACAATCATGGGTGTACAGTGAGCACAGCAGGGGGCTGAGTACACAGCCTTGTGGGGCACCGGTACTCAGAGTGATTGTAGAGGAGAGCTTGTCCCCTATTTTTACAGCCTGGGTCCTGTCTGTGAGGAAGTTGAAGATCCAAGGTAATTATTAAGGTAATTAATAGCGATACAATATTAAAAGAAAGAAAAAGGCGCCAAAACTTATCAAAGTTCAATCAGTTTGTGCGCAACCGTTGGAGCTCAATTATCAAAACCTTCCGTCCCCAGTCGATCTTCTCTGACCTCTTCGACCCGTCACCGGGGACCAACCTCGGTGGTCGACCAGAGCGCGTCCAGCATATCCTCCCTCTGCAATTCTCCTCCCGAAAAACCCGCCACTGACTTCAGGTTCCCACACATACAGATAGAACAACATCGCTTCCATTGGTTCGTTCCTCCGTTATCAATAATTGTAACCCAAACATTTCAACTAAACAGAGCATTACCTCATCAGTTCCCTACAAAGAGGCCATTTCATTATAACGCTACAGAGAAGCCATTTTATATATGCAGTTAACAGTTAACATAACAGTTAATAATCTGAGAACCCTACACGTAGATGGACATATCCATTCCCCTCCACCACCACTCTCCTCCGCCTACCAGAATATCCTCACTCTAAATAACCTCCTTTGGATCCTCACACTTCCTTCAAACACTCGTTGATGATGCAAACACCCCATTGATGATGCAAACATCATCACCAGAGACTCAGCAATCTCCTTCCTCGTCTCCCACAGTAGCCTGGGGGTACATCTCATCTGGTCTCTGTGACTTATCCAACTTGATGCTTTCCAAAAGCTCCAGCACATCCTCTTTCTTAGTATCTATATGCTCAAGCTTTTCAGTCCGCTGTAAGTCATCCCTACAATCGCCAAGATCCTTCTCCGTTGTGAATTCAGAAGCAAAGTATTCATTAAGTACCTCTGCTATCTCCTCCAGTTCCATACACATGTTTCCACCTCACACTTGATTAGTCCTATTCTCTTAAGTCTTATCCTCTTGCTCTTCACATATTTGTAGACCGCCTTGGGGTTTTCCTGAATTCTTAAGGCACCAAGGCCTTCTCATGGCCCCTTCTGGCTCTCCTAATTTCCTACTTAAGCTCCTTCCTGCTAGCCTTATAATCTTATAGATCTCTATCATTGCTTAGTTTTTTGAACCTTTCGTAAGCTTTTCTTCTTGACAAGATTTACAACAGCCTTTGTACACCACAGCTCCTGTACCCTACCATCCTTTCCCTATCTCATTGGAACGTACCTATGTAGGACTGTGCTTAAATATCCCCTGAACATTTGCCTCATTTCTGCCGTCCATTTCCCTGAGAACATCTATTCCCAATTTATAATTTCAAGTTCCTGCCTGATAGCCTCATATTTCCCCTTACTCAATTGAACATTTTCCTAACTTGCCTGTTCCTATCCCTCTCCAAAGGAGATGGAACTGTGATCACAGGAGATAGAATTGTCTATATCCCGTGCCTTCTGAATTGCTTCCCGAAGTTCCAGCCATTCCTGCTCTGCCAATGTCCCTGCCAGTGTTCTTTTCCCAATCAATTCTGGCCAACTCCTCTCTCAAGCCTCTGTAACTCCCCTTACTACACTGTCATCCTGATATATCTGACTTTAGCTTCTCTGCAAATTTCAGGGTGAATTTGATCATACTATGATTATTTGTCCCTGAGTCTTTTATCTTGTTATCTAGTTAATTCTAATCAACACCCAATCCAGAGTAGCTGATCCTCTTGTGGGCTCAACCAAAAGCTGCTCTAAAATGCCATCTCATTTGCACTCTAGGAGTTCTCCCTCCTGTAATCCTGCATCAGCCTGATTTTCCCAATCTTCCTGCATAACCATGACATATTTTTTCGCATTTCCCCTCCCCCTCCTACTTTCAAATCTCTTACTATCTTTTCTTTCAGTTAGTCCTGACGAAGGGCCTCGGCCAGAAATGTCGACAGTGTTTCTCCCTATAGATGCTGCCTGGTCTGCTACATTCCACCAGCATTTTGAGTGTGTTGCTTGAATTTCCAGCATCTACAGATTTCCTCGCGTTGACCATGGTAACATTGCCCTTTTGGCATGTATTTTCTGTCTCCCATTGTAATTTGTAGGCCAAGTCCTTACTGCTGTCTGGGGGTCCGTATACAATTCCCATCAGGGTCTTTTTACCCCTGCAGTTCCTTAGCTCTATTCACAGTGATTCAACACCTTCTGACCCTATGTCACATCTTTCTAATGATTTGATTTCATTTTTTACCAACAGAGCAATGGAGCCCCATCTCCCTTCCAGCCTGTCCTGTGGATATAATGTTTATCCTTGGACATTAAGCTCCTTGCTGTAATCTTTCATCCATGATTCAGTGATGCCTACAACATCATACCTGCCAATCTGTAACTGTACTGCAATTTCATTTACGTATTCCGTATACTGCGTGTATTCAGTTACAACACCTTCAGTCCTTTTTCAATTTTACATTGCAACTCATCCTGTTGAATACAATTTTGCCCTATCAACAGCCTCTCCTCACTACTCATTGCCTCTGTTTGTAAATCAGCTACCTCATCTTCAACACTATTATCCACCTTTCCTACGATACTTCCTGCATTGAAATATATGCAGCTCAGGACACTATTGCACCGTGCTCAACCTTTGGATTCCTAACTTTGTCTGAGGTCTTACCTCCACAACCTCTCGACTAACTGTTCTGGCACTCTGCTTCCCATCCCCCAGTGGAGCTTAAACTCCACTGTGCAGCATTAACAAACCTTCCCACTAGGATATTAGTCTCCTCCAGTTCAGGTGCAGACTGTCCCTTCTGTACAGGTCCCACCTTCCCTGGAAGGAGCCCAATGATCCAAAACTCTTCTGCCCTCCCTCCTACACCAACTCCTCAGTCACATATTAAACTGTATAATCTTGCTTGTTCTGGCCTCACCAGCACATGACATGATTAACAATCCTGAGATCACAACCCTGGAGGTCCTGCCCTTTAACTCAGCACCTAACGCCTTGAACTCCCTTTGCAGTTCCTCGTCACTCAACCTACCCATGTCTTTGGTACCAATAAGGACCATGACTTCTAGCTGTATACCCTCACACTTAAGAATGCTGACGACTCAATCCGAGATATCCCAGACCCTGGCATCTAGGAGGCTACATCCCATTCGGGAATCTCGTTCTCACCCACAGAGCCTCCTGTCCTTTCCACCAACTAACAAATCCCCTATCACCACAGCATGCCTCTTCTCTCCCCTTCCCTCCTGAGTCACAGAGGCAGATTCAGTACCAGGGACCTGACCTGACCACTGTGACATTCCTCTGTTAGGTCATCCCCCCCCCCCCGGACAGTATCCTGTTGTTGAGGGGGAGAGCCACAGGGGTGCTCTCCACTGGCTCCCTAAACCCTTTCCCCTTCCTGACTGTCACCCATTTTCCGTGTCCTGTACCTTGGATGTAATTACCTCTCTATATGTCCTGTCTCTCATCTGTTCAGGCTTCCGAATGATCCGGAGTTCATCCAGTTCCGGCTACAACTCTTTAACGTGGTTTGTTAGAAGCTGCAGCTGGATGTACATCTCACAGTTGTAGTCATCAGGGACACTGGAGGTCTCCCTGCCTTCCCACCTCCCACAAGAGGTGCATTTGACTGTCCTGCCCGGCATCTCTACCGTCCTGGCTGAGCAGATAAAAAGAAGAGAAGGAAAAAATTTGAGCTTTTCGTTCCTTTGCTTTCTCTGTGTGAAGCCTCGAAGAGCAAAAGCCTGAAGGTCACCACTCTGACGATGTCCACTCGGACGATGTCCACTCTGACGATGGCCACTCGGACGGTGTCCACTCGGACGGTGTCCACTCTGACGGTGTCCACTCGGACGGTGTCCACTCGGACGATGTCCACTCGGACGACGTCCACTCTGACGGTGTCCACTCGGACGGTGTCCACTCTGACGGTGTCCACTCTGACGATGGCCACTCTGACGATGTCCACTCTGACGGTGTCCACTCTGACGATGTCCACTCGGACGGTGTCCACTCGGATGATGGCCACTCTGACGGTGTCCACTTGGACGATGTCCAATCTGACGGTGTCCACTCTGACGGTGTCCACTCTGATGATGTCCACTCGGATGGTGTCCACTCGGACGATGTCCACTCTGACGGTGTCCACTCTGACGGTGTCCACTCGGACGATGTCCACTCTGATGGTGTCCACTCTGACGGTGTCCACTCGGACGATGTCCACTCTGACGGTGTCCACTCTGACGGTGTCCACTCGGACGATGTCCACTCTGACGGTGTCCACTCTGACGATGTCCACTCTGACGATGTCCACTCTGACGGTGTCCACTCTGACGGTGTCCACTCGGACGATGTCCACTCTGACGGTGTCCACTCTGACGGTGTCCACTCTGACGATGTCCACTCTGACGATGTCCACTCTGACGGTGTCCACTCGGACGATGTCCACTCTGACGATGTCCACTCTGACGATATCCACTCGGATGGTGTCCACTCTGACGGTGTCCACTTGGACGATGTCCACTCTGATGGTGTCCACTCTGACGGTGTCCACTCGGACGATGTCCACTCTGACGGTGTCCACTCTGACGGTGTCCACTCTGACGATGTCCACTCGGACGATGTCCACTCTGACGGTGTCCACTCTGACAGTGTCCACTCGGACGATGTCCACTCGGACGATGTCCACTCTGACGGTGTCCACTCTGACGATGTCCACTCGGACGATGTCCACTCTGACGGTGTCCACTCTGACAGTGTCCACTCGGACAGTGTCCACTCGGACGATGTCCACTCTGACGGTGTCCACTCAGACGATGGCCGCTGTGCTTGCCCGTCTTCCTTTAATTTGCTCTTACTAATCAATCCCAGATGCCGATTGGTCACTGGTTGCCCTGCAGCTCCCTTAAAAAACTCTCCCCTTTCACCTTCCCTCTCTGCCCTCTGGTTTTGGACTCCCCCTTTCTGGGGAAAAAGACCATGACTTTACATCTGCCCCTGATTTTATATACCTCGGTAAGGGGTCACCCCTCAACATCCATCACTCCAGGGAAATGTCCCCAGCTTATCCAGTCTCTCCTTTTAACCCAAGCCCTCCAGCCATTGTTACAGCCTCCTGAAGCTTCCTGACCAGTGTAATGACATCTTCCCAGAGTTGGGGAACCAGAAATGCACACAATACTCCACGTGTGGTCTATGATCAACCCTGTCCTGGTCAATCCTCTCTGTTACCTCTGCAACAAACTGGAATTTGTGAGACATGATTTTCCATGCACAATGCCATGCTGACTGTCCCTGATCAGTCCCTGTCTTTCCAAGTGCAACAGGCAGGATGCAGGGAGGATGTTTACCCTGTCTGAGGGGTCGAGGGTCAGGGGTCACTGTCTCAGGATGGGGTGAACCCTCAGAGGATGGTGTATCTGGAATTCTCTGAACTGGAGGCTGTGGGGTCTCAGTCATTCAGTTCATTTAAAGTCACAGAGTCATCGTTGTATAGTATTGAAATGGGCCCTTCGGCCCATCACCTCTGTTCTGACCTTTTTAGGTCAGTCTCCTTCTATGCATTGTCTATTGAAGTGTCTGTCTGAGTGTCTGTTAAACACAGTGATTGTATCTGATTCCATTGCCTCCTCTGGCAGCAAGTTCAAACATGAACCACTCGCTGTTCAAATAAATTCACTTTTAAACTCCTTCCTCTCACCTCAGACATGTGACCTCTTGTATTTGATCCCCCTCCTGTGGGAAGAAGATTTCAACCATTTTCTCAATCTACATCCCTCATAACTTTATATATTTCTGTCAGATCACCCCTCGGCACATTTACCTGCATTTGACTCATATCCTTCTAAACCTTCCCTGTCATCATTTCCCTGTCCCAGGCCTGAATTCTTCTTCTGTGCCAGTTCCACAGGGCCCTCAATTCCCCCATGTTACAGAAGGTGATCAACCTCATTTTCTACCACATTACAGAAGCAAATGTGTTGCAGGTCCTAAAATGCAGAAAGGTCGATAAATCCCCAGGTCCTGATCAAGTGTGTCCCAGGACATTGTGGGAAGCTCGGGAGGAAAGTGTGGAGTCTATTTGGAGATATGTGTGTCATCAATAGCTGTAGGTGAGGGACCGGAAGACTGGAGGGAAACTAATGTTGAACATTTATTGAAGATAGACTGTTGGGAAAAGCGAGGGAGGTACAGACATGTCAGTTTTCTGCATGGACGGTACGGTAGCATAGTGATTAGCACAACGGTTCACAGTACCAGCGACCCGGGTTCATGTCCCGTCACTGCCTGTGAGGAGTTTGTACGTTCTCCCCGTGACCGTGTGGATTTCCTCTGGGTTCACTGGTTTCACAGTCCAAACCCGTTCCGGTTGGCAGGTTAATTGGTCATTGTAACTTGTCCCATAGTCAGGCTCGGATTAAATCAGGGGTTGCTGGGTGGTGGGGGTCATTGTAACTTGTCCCATGGTCAGGCTCGGATTGAATCAGGGGCTGCTGGAATAGGACACAGAGTTGTCTGGGTGGAGTCCTGTGACCAGTGGTTGTGCTGCTGGGATCGGTGCTGGGTCCACTGTTTTTCATCATTCATATGAATGATTTGGAGAGAATGTAGGTGACGTGTTTACTAGGTTTGTGAAGGACTCTAAAACTGGTGGTTTCATGGACAGTGAAGAGGTTATTTATTTATTTAGAGACAGTGTGAAACAGGCCGTCCCAGAACAACGACCCGCTCCACCCAGCACCCCAACTATTTAAAACCAGCCTAATCACGGGGCAATGTACAATGATCATTTAACCTACAAACCGTTATGTCTTTGTACGAGCGTCACAGAGTGATAGAAACTAACAGCACAGGCCCTTCAGCCCACCTGGTCTATACTGAAGCATTTAAACTACCTGCTCCCATCGACCTGCACCGGGACCATGGTCCTCCAACTCCAACCATCCATATACCGTCCAAACTTCTCTTAAATGTTCAAATCAAGCTTGCATGCACCACTTGCACTGGCAGCTCGTTCCACACTCTCACAACCCTCTGAATGAAGAAGTTTCCCCTCATCTTCCCCTTAAACATTTCATCTTTCACCCTTAACCCAAAACCTCTGGTTGTAATCCATGGAAAATGCCTGCTTGCATTTACCCTATCTATACCCCTCATAAAATACCTCTACCAAATCTCCTCTCAGTCTTCTATGTTACAGGAATAAAGTCCTAAACTATTCAATCTTTCCTTATGACTCAGGTCCTCCAGTCCCTGCAACATCCCTGGAAATTTTCTCTGTACTCTTTCAAACTTGTTTACATCTTTCCTGTAGCTCGGTGACCAAAACTGCACACAATACTCCAGATCAGGCCTCACCAACATCTCCAAATAACTTCAACATAACTTTCCATCTTCTGTACTCAATACTTTGATTTAGGAAGGCCAAAGAAAAGCTTTTTTTATGACCCTATCAACCTGTAACAACACTTTCAATGTATTCTGGACCTGTGTTCCCAGATCTGCTGTAGAACAGAGTCCTCAGTGCCCGACCATTCACTGTGAAAGACCGACACTGGGGTCCTACTGAAGTGCAACAGCTCACACTTGTCTGCATTAAATTCCAGCTGCCACTTTTCAGCCCATTTTCCCAGCTGCTCCCACTGCAAGTAATGATGGTCTTCCTCACTGTCCACTCCTCTCCAATCTGAGGGATTAATCGGGAGCACCCGGAGGAAAGGCACAAGGTCCCGGGGAGAAGGTACAAACTCCTTACAGATGGTGTCGGAATTGAACTCTGACCTCTTGAACATCCTAAGGTGCAACAGGATTGTGTTATCCGCTACATAACCCGTTGCTCATGGTTTATCCAAGATTACAACGAGATCTTGATTAATTGGGTCTCTGGGCCATTGGATGGAAATTGATTTAAATTCAGAGAGATGTGGGTCTTGTATTTTGGAAGGCAAAACAGGATTTACACAGCAATCGGGGGCCCTGGAGAGTGTTGTGGAACAGAGAGACCAGGAGGTGATTGTCTTCATCAGTCAGAATACTGAGTACAGGAGCTGGGACGTCACGTTATGAGTGTACAAGACATTGGGAAGGCCACATTTGGAGCAGAGTAACACACACAAACTGCTGGAGGAACTCAGCAGGTCAGGCAGCAGCTCTGGATATGAATAAACACTCAATGATTTGGGCCAGGGTTTTGTGTGTGTTGCTTTGGATTTCCAGCATCTGCAGATTTTCTTGTCTTTATGATTTCGATCACACTCTCCAGTGCTGGTGACCTTTCTACAGGAAGGATGTCATTAAACTGAGAGGGTATAAAACAGATTTACAAGGATGTTACTGGGACTGGAGGGTTTGGGTTATAAGGAGAGGCTGAATATTCTGGGTCTTTTTCCTGGAGCTCAGGAGGCTGCCAAATGAAACCGTGGAGGTGGATACAGTTACAATGATTTAAAATACATCTGGACGGGTACGTGGGTGGGAAAGGTTAAAAGGAATAATGGGCAAATACAGACAAATGGAACTAGTTCATTAAAGTGAGTTGGTCGGCAAGGATGCATTCTGCCTCACCTCCTCTTTAAATGCCTCCAGTGTTTACTCACCCCATCCTCATCTGGATCCAGTTGTTGCTCCACCCGTTTCTCACACCCGTTTCCACTGCTATCTCCAGTCTTTCTTTCCGTTCGTGAGGTAAGGTCTTGGCTTGACACATCGACTGCACATCTTATCACACGCTGCTTGACGCGCTGAGATCCTTCAGAATTTCGTGTGCGTTGATCGGGAAAAATCCGCTTTCCATTCCGGAGGAAAAATCTCGGGAGGATGCCGGTTGTCCATCCGCTGTGTTTGGGTAAAACCCCGGGGACAGGGTCCTGTCAGCAACCCGACTGTGCCTGAGGCCCAGCGGCCTCTTCCCCGGTCCCGGAGCCGCGCTGCCCGAGTCTCCCCCCGATCCCCGGGGACTCTCTAATTCTCTGCTTTTCCCCCCAGACTCTGTCACCCTGGATGTGGAAACGGCGCATCCGGATCTCGAGGTGTCTGAGGATTGGAAGAGTGTGAGATACACCGGGAAGAGGTTCACAGACTGATTTTGTGTGCTGGGATCGGAGGGATTCACATCGGGGAGACATTACTGGGAGGTGGAGGTGACAGGGAATCGGTGCTGGGGTCTGGGAGTCGCCGCAGAGTCTGTGGAGAGGAAGGGAGAGGTCGGTCTGAGTCTGGAGACCGGATTCTGGATCATCGCGCGGTTTAATGACAAGATGTGGGTTTTCACCTCCCCTGTGTCCCATCTCCCTGCCGCTCCCATCCCCGGGAGGGTGGGAGTTTATCTCAGTTACGAGTCCGGGACAGTTTCATTTTACAACGCGGAGACCAAGTCCCATCTCCACACCTTCACTGGGAAACTTTATCTTTTCTTTTGGACTGGAAATCGAAACGAGTGGCTGACAATCTGCTCCGGTTCCACTCCGGGTCTGTAAACAGGTCGGGTCCGGGACCGGCGTCGGGAGTAAGTCAGTGGAAATATAAATGTGCGGAGAGTGAAATAAACACGATGTGAGAATTATCGATCCATTAATTTTAACTCATTCACCGCATCCGTCAACGGAACAGAAACACTGCGGATTCAGCAGCAGCCGCGGGCGGCGGGTCCTGAGCTCCCCGGCTCCCTCGGGTGCTAAAGTCCACCCGCACCGAGACAGGTGATGGGACAAGTGGTTGTGGTGCTGACTGGGAGAGGGAGGTCAAGGCGAATCTTGGGGAGGTGGGACACGTGATGGTAACAGGCTAGAGAATCTCAGCGTGTCAGGCAGCATCTATAGAGGGAAATGGATAACTGACGTTTTGGTTCCGTTCCCTTCAATTGGGCTGAAAAGAAAAGGAGAGGTGACCGATGTGGAATGATGAAGGGAAGGGTGGGGTAAGAGCTGGCAGGTGATGGGTGGATCCAGGTGAGGGGGTGATAGACAGATGAGGGAGGGGTAGAGGGTGGAAATGTGTCAGAAGCTGGGAGTTGAGAGGTGACAGTGACAAAGATGATGGAATCTGTTCGGAGATGAAAGTAGAGCCCAGAATAAAGGGAACGAGGTGGGGGAGTGTTTGGGGGATGGGCAGATGGGGAGGAGGGGGTAGAGAGAAGGTGATGGGGGTTGGTGGATCAGGAGGGCAGAGAGAATTAAAAAGGGAAAGTTACAGAGAGGGTGAGGGAGTAAATACAGGAAGTTTGAGAATTTGATGTTCATGCCGCTGGGTTGCAAGCTGCCCAGACAGAACGAGACAAATAGAACCGGGATCCCAGCAGGTTCCCACATGGAATCAGTTAGTTGGTTTTGAACCCAGTTTTGTTCGAGGAAATGCAGGAAAAGTGCATCACATCAGTCCAAATCCGTGGAGTTGGTATTCAATGCCAATGACCTCTCCTCGAATCTCCACCTATCATCTGCCACCTTGTACATCTTCCTCACATTCCCCACCTTCTCCCCTTCCTTTCCAATCCTGATGAAGGGTTTCAGTCCGAAACGCTGACTGTATTCCTTTCATTAGATGCTGCATGGCTGCTGACTTCCCCACACAAAATGCTGGAGGATCTCAGCAGGCCAGGCAGCAGTTATGAAAAAAAGCACAGTTTTGAGGTTTTGGGCTGAAATCCTTCAGCAGGACTGGAGAAAAAAAAGCTGAGGGGCAGATTTAAAAGAGGGGAGAGAGAAACACCAGGTGATCGGTAAAACCTGCAGGGGGAGGGATGAAGTAAAGAGCTGGGAAGAGATTGGTGAAAGAGACAGAAGTCCATGGAAGAAAGAAAAAGGGGGGAGGAGCACCAGAGGGAGGAGATGGGTAGGCAAGGAGATCAGCTGGGAGAGGGAAAATGGTGAAGGAGGAAGCGTGGGGGCATTACTGGAAGTTGGAGAAATTGATATTCATGCATCAGTTTGGAGGCTACCCAAACGGAATATAAGATGTTGTTCCTCCAACCTAAGTGTGGCCTCATCACGACAGTAGAGCATTGGTGCACATGTCGGAATGGGAATGCGAAGCGGAATGTAAATGACTGGCTACCGGGAGATACCGCTTGTTCTGGTGGACGGACATAGGTGCTTGGTGAAGTGATCTCCCAATCTACGCCGGGTCTCACAGATATACAGGAGGCCACACTGAGAGCACAGAACACAGTAAATGACCCAAACAGAAGTGTCACCCATTTTAATTCCACTTCCCATTCCCATTCCAGCACGTCATCTCCCAGTGGCCACACATTTGAATTGAGAGAGAGATTCATTATCCAATAACTTCAATAGAATACTAACCTTAAGTATTGTTAAGGAATTGATTTATATGGATGACACCACAAGGAATGTAGTAGCTTCAGTCGCTCATTTTTCAAGGACATTCGGTGGCAGTAAATGTTGGTCCTGCTGCTGAGGCCCACATTCCGTAAACAATAAATTCCTGCCCCTGTTCCCCACCTGCCCCAACCCCCGCACCAAGAGTTGCCTCATTTTCTTTCCGGTCCTCCTGCTGTACCGATTCCCGCCAGCGGGTGGAGATCCTGCGCCATGAAACTACACAGATCTCTGGGCCGCTCGCCACCGCCACCTGTGGTTGAAGGCGGCACTACAAAGAACTGAACTTCCAAACATCCTTCATTCCGTATTGAAAACTGTGTAATGTCATTTCTAGTACACAGTAAACGAGAACGAAATAATTGTTACTCCGGATCCGATGCAGTTAAGAAAAAAACACAAAACATAAAGAATGATTGAGCAACGGCCAATCGGAGATCCGAAGCATGAGAAGATGTTCAGTGACTGTGGCTTGAGTCAAAGAAAGTGAAAAGCTGTAGGTAGATTTTTTCCCCTCACAGTTTACTGATTGTTTTTCCTTTATATTTGTTCAGTTAGGACTGCTAGGCAAGATAGTACAATGTTCCTCGTGGTATTTTACGGGAAGGCAGGGAGAATTTTAGTGTCCCTGACAACTTCACCTGTAAGAAGTGCATCCAGCTGCAGCTTCTAACAATACACCGTAAGGAGTGTCAACTCTGAGGGGGCCGAAGGGTACAAGGTCGCCCCCCTCCTTTTTGAGAATCGCAAGATCGCTATTATTTCGAGTCTGAGACCCAGGAAATGAGAGAGAGACACACAGAATACACAACCAGGTGGAATGTCTCCTGACATAAGCAGAACGGAACCACTGATTACTGCCATTGTCTCTTGGAGAAGGAATTGTGCATTGAGTACTGTACTATTCATTGAAACCCCCTCAAGGGACAACCAGGGTGGTCTGGTTGAGGGATTGCATCATCCCAACCTGATTGACATCTGAGACCCCCGTGAGTGAGGATTAAAACAGGGGTCTGGGGAACAACCCCTTTAGACGCACCAGGAGAAAACACTAGAGATCCAGCGTTTTATAGTGAAAGCCGGCGAGAGCTCGTGTGCGTCCTCCCTTGCCTGGGTGGGCGGGTTCATCACAGAAGAACGGTTTAGCTAAAGGAGAGGTCACAATTGAACAGCCACGACAACGAGCCACCTGACGGATCGAAATCATAAAGGAAGGGTGGCAAAACCCGTAGCGGTAAATGTTCCCATTCTCTCTCTCTCTCTCTCTCTCTCTCTCTCTCTCTCTCTCTCCTCTCTCTCTCTCTCTCTCTCTCTCTCTCTCTCCTCTCTCCTCTCTCTCTCTCTCTCTCTCCTCTCTCTCTCTCCTCTCTCTCTCCTCCTCTCTCTCCTCTCTCTCTCTCTCTCTCTCTCTCTCCTCCTCCTCTCTCTCTTGTGTATTTTTACTAATAAATACTGTTAAAAATAGTACCATCAGACTTCAACGGACGTTTCTATCTTTGCTGGTAAGTGACCCAGTTACGGAGTTCGTAACAGGAGTTGAACCTGGAACTGGATGAACACCGGATCACTCAGGAGTCTGAGGGGTGACAGATAGGACATATAGACAGATAGTTACACCCAGGTGTAGAATACAGGAAACTGGGTGACAGTCAGGAAGAGGGAAGGCGTTGAACAGCCAGTGCAGAGAACACCTGTGGCCATCTCCCTCAAGCATATCACCATGACCATCTCCCTCAAGAGTATCACTGTGGCCATCTCCCTCAAGAGTATCACTGTGACCATCTCCCTCAAGCGTATCACCGTGACCATCTCCCTCAAGAGTATCACTGTGGCCATCTCCCTCAACAGTATCACCGTGACCATCTCCCTCAAGAGTATCACTGTGGCCATCTCCCTCAAGCGTATCACCGTGACCATCTCCCTCAAGAGTATCACTGTGGCCATCTCCCTCAACAGTATCACCGTGACCATCTCCTCAAGAGTATCACTGTGGCCATCTCCCTCAAGCGTATCACCGTGGCCATCTCCCTCAAGAGTATCACTGTGGCCATCTCCGTCAACAGTATCACTGTGGCCATCTCCCTCAAGAGTATCACTGTGGCCATCTCCCTCAACAGTATCACTGTGGCCATCTCCCTCAAAGCGTATCACCGTGACCATCTCCCTCAAGAGTATCACTGTGGCCATCTCCGTCAACAGTATCACTGTGGCCATCTCCCTCAAGAGTACCACCGTGGCCAATTCCCTCAAGAGTACCACTGGCCATACA